>NC_086444.1:472974263-473320929 GCF_028390025.1 Pseudophryne corroboree
GCCCTGCACCCTACAGTGACCGGAGTGTGTGGTGTGCAGTGGGAGCAATGGCACACAGCTGCAGTGCTGTGCGCTACCATAATGAAGACCGGAGTCTTCTGCCGCCGATTTCATCTCCTTCTCTTCTGTCTTCTGGCTCTGCAAGGGGGACGGCGGCGCGGCTCCGGGAACGGACGATCGAGGTCAGGCCCTGTGTTCGAACCCTCTGGAGCTAATGGTGTCCAGTAGCCTAAGAAGCACAAGCTAGCTGCACGCAGGTAGGTTTGCTTCTCTCCCCTCAGTCCCACGTAGCAGTGAGTCTGTTGCCAGCAGATCTCACTGAAAATAAAAAACCTAACAAATACTTTCTTTCTAGCAAGCTCAGGAGAGCCCACTAGGTGCATCCAGCTCTGGCTGGGCACAGATTCTAACTGAGGTCTGGAGGAGGGGCATAGAGGGAGGAGCCAGTGCACACCAGATAGTACCTAATCTTTCTTTTAGAGTGCCCAGTCTCCTGCGGAGCCCGTCTATTCTCCATGGTCCTTACGGAGTTCCCAGCATCCACTAGGACGTCAGAGAAAACACAAAAAAACATGAAAAACATAGCCATCGGAAAATACGAAAACAACAAACTCGACAGCATAGTAAATTAGCGTAGATGGTTTCAAAAAGTTGCAGGAAAACACGTCAGATACATTTAGAATTTAAAATCAACACAAATCGACACAAACATGAATATTAGTAAATAAACCCCCAGGTCCACCTTCCATAAACTCAACCACAGAATACGGCGGGCCAGGACAGACGTAGTCGACGCCTTAGCCTCCAATACACCTGCCTCAGAGGACGCTTCCTGAATATAATAGGCAGCGGTGGTAATGAGAGACAGATATTGTCTGGCCTTGTCAGATAATTCATCGGGTAGTTCTTCCTCCAGTGCCTGAGCCCATGCTTCAATACCTTTTGCCGCCCAGGAGGCAGCAATAGTGGGTCTATGTACAGCACTGGTAGGGAGGAAATAGATTTCAGGCAGCCCTCCACACGTTTGTCTGTCGGTTCTTTTAGTGAGGTGACAGTAGTGACAGGCAGAGTAGAAGACACCACCAGACGGGAGACATGGAAATCCACCGGCGGTGGATTTTCCCACTTGTTATATAACTCTTCAGGGAGAGGATATAGAGCTAAGGCCTGTTTAGACAGGGGGAATTTCTTCCCTGGCTCAGACCAGGGTTCTCAGCGTATGTCCACTAAATGGTCAGAATGTGGTAATAGAGTTTTAGTTACCTTCTGACGTTTAAACTTGTCAGGTTTCTTAGACACCACAGTGGAATCCTCATCATCATCAGATATTTGGAGGATATGTACAAAAATAGCAACCACCAAGTCAGGGACATCCAACTGTACAGAAGATGCCTCGTCAGAAGCATCTGATTCAGTGTCTGACAGGACAGTTAGTTCCTTATCCTCATCAGAAGAAACTTCTGAGAGATGCGTGGACTGTGAGGAAGTAGCAGCCCGCGGCGCTTAGATGACCCAGGGGCACGAGTGTGACCTATAGCAGATTTATGTCTAACCAAAGATTGGTTTAATTGCTGCAACTGGTAAGACGAATTATCCACCCAAGGCGGATTAACCATAGGGACAATCTGTGACTGTAGTGGCACAGGTGATCTCATAGTACGCATAAGGCGGTACACCAGAGTACCCAACAGAGTTGAGAACTTAGCCCAGGGTGGCTACTGATTGGTTGCAGGAGCTGCAGACTGACTGGGAGAGGTATGGCACACATTACACAAACCATCATGTAAAACTTCCACCTCACGTAAATCCTTGGTTCATGCCCTGCAGGATGCGGGAGCATCCCCAGATTTACTGCCCTTTTTGTTAGACATTTCAGTAAATGCAACAATAGAGCGTATGAGTACGATAACTACCTGCGAATAAATTCTTTAGTATGAGACTGCATCCCCAGTACACAACACCTGCGAACAAATCCGGTAGTAGGTGACTGAGTACACAGTCTAATACGTATAATCGGTAAATACTGTGACGCACCATATAATTGACCCTGACGCACCAAGTCCCTTAGGGTACAGAATATAGTGATAGATAGCTCTGGGAAACACTGAAAGTGAAATCCACACAGCAGATACAAGCACACACAGTCGCAGTGACAATGCAGATGATTATTAGTTATGACACTAAAACTGCACTGGACTAGTATACATTAGTGTATCAATATATTATATTATATATAGTGTGGCAGAGACAGCATGTTTCCAAGTGAAAGTAATGTGGAGGATCCAGACCAGGTTTTGGAAGCAGTAGCAGAATCCCAGGTGTGTGATCAGCAGCACCTGGGATTTCCTGATAATAGGATTTTGGTATCTACCGGTAAATCCTTTTCTCCTTTTCTCATAGTCTGTAGAGGATGCTGGGGTCCACATTAGTACCATGGGGTATAGACGGGTCCACCAGGAGCCATTGGCACTTTAAGTGTTTAAGAGTGTGGGCTGGCTCCTCCCTCTATGCACCTCCTACCAGACTCAGTCTAGAAACTGTGCCCGAGGAGACGACATACTTCGAGAGAAGGACTTAACACAGTTAGTGGTGAGATTCATACCAGCTCACACATACAAGGCACATCAAGACAACTAGTTTGAACTATTCAGTAACGGCTGAAACATTACTTACCAAGTAACAATGCAGTACTCAACTAAATAGAAGTTGTACTGAACCCAATAACAACAGCAGGCGCCCAGCATCCTCTACGGACTATGAGAAAAGGACTTACCGGTAGGCACCAAAATCCTATTTTCTATTACATCCTAGAGGATGCTGGGGTCCACATTAGTACCATGGGGATGTACCAAAGCTCCCAGAATGGGAGGGAGAGCGCTCCTGCAGAACTAATTGACTGAACTTCAGATCATCAGAGGCCAAAGTATCGAACTTGTAGAACTTTGCAAACGTGTTTGAACCAGACCAAGTTGCAGCTCGGCAAAGTTGCAATGCCGAGACACCCCGGGCAGCCGCCCAGGAAGCCCCACCTTACGAGTAGAGTGGGCCTTAACAGATTTTGGACATGGCAGTTCTGCCGTAGAATAAGCGTGCCTGATAGTGAACCTAATCCAGCGAGAAATAGTCTGCTTAGTAGCAGGACACCCAATTTTCTTGGAATCATATAGGACAAACAGAGAGTCTGACTTCCTGTGACGAGAAGTTCTCTTCACATATATCTTCAGAGCCCTCACGCCATCCAAGGACTTTGAAGTAATTGAGGAGTCAGTAGCCACTGGCACAATAGGTTGGATGATATGAAATGCGGACACAACCTTTGGAAGGAATTGCTGATGAGTCCGGAGCTCCGCTCTATCCTCATGGAAGATCAAGTAAGGGCTTTTGCATGATAAAGCCCCCAGTTCAGAGACACGCCTAGCAGAAGCTAAGGCCAACACCTTCCATGTAAGAAATTTGAGCTCCACCTCCTGTAGAGGCTCAAACCAATCCAACTGGGGAAACTGCAACACCACGTTAAGGTCCCAAGGTGCTGTAGGCGGTACAAAGGGAGGTTGGAAATGCAGAACTCCCCTCAAAAAGGTCTGAACCTCAGGGAGGGCAGCCAATTGTTTCTGAAAGAAAATAGAGCTGAAATCTGGACATTTACAGATCCCAATCTCAGTCCCATATCCACTCCTGCCTGCAAGAAGAGGAGGAAACGTCCCAGTTGAAATTCCACTGCAGGAAATTTCTTGGACTCACACCAAGAAACATATTTCTTCCAAATATGATGGTAATATTTTGATGTTACCCCTTTCCTAGCCAGTATGAGGGTAGGAATAACTTTCTTCGGAATACCTTTCCGAGCAAACAATCAGGTGCTCAACTTCCATGCCGTCAAACGCAGCCGCGCTAAGTCCTGATAGGCGAACGGCCCCTGCTGCAACAGGTCCTATCGAAGAGGAAGAGGCCTCGGCTCTTCTTGCAGTAGATTCAGAAGGTCCGCGTACCAAGCCCTTCTTGGCCAGCCTTGTTCTCCTTATGAGCTTTAGGATTCTTGAGAACAGTGGGAGAGATGGAAACACGTACACTGACTGACCCACGGAGACACCAGGGCGTCCACTGCCACTGCCTGTGGGTCCCTCGACCTGGAACAATAACGCCGAAGCTTCTTGTTGAGACGAGAGGCCATCATGTCTATTTGGGGTAAGCCCCAAAGATCTGTTACCTCCTTGAACACCTCCGGATGGAGACCACACTCTCCCGGATGGAGATCGTGTCTGCTGAGGAAGTCTGCTTCCCAGTTGTCTACTCCCGAAATGAAGATGGCTGACAGCACCAGCGCATGCTTTTCTGTCCAGAGGAGTATTCTTGTGACCTCTGACATCGCCCCTCTGCTCTTCATTTTGCCCTGTCGGTTTATGTAAGCCACTGTTGTCACATTGTCCGACAGCACTTGAATGGCCCGATTTCTCAGAAGATGGGCCGCTTGGAGAAGACCGTTGTAGACGGCTCTTAGTTCCAGAATGTTTATCGGCAGGCTGGCTTCCAGACTTGACCACCTTCCTTGGAAGGTTTCCCTTTGAGTGACTGCGCCTCAGCCCCGGAGACTTGTATCCGTGGTTAGAAGGATCCAGTCCTGAATCCCGAACCTGCAGCCCTCCAGAAGGTGAGATAATTGCAGCCACCAGAGGAGTGAAATCCTGGCCTTTGGCGACAGACGTATTCTCTGGTGCATGTGTAGATGGGATCCCGACCACTTCTCCAGGAGATCCAGTTGGAAGGACTGAGCGTGAAACCTCCCGTACTGCCGAGCCTCGTAAGAGGCCACCATCTTCCCCAGAAGGCGAATGCACTGATGAATGGACACCCGGGCTGGCATCAGGACATCCCGGACCATCGTTTGAATCACCAACGCCTTTTCCTCTGGACCTGCACCTCCGTGTCGAGGATCATTGCTAGAAAGGACAACCTTCTGGTTGGTTCCAAATGTAACTTTGGAAGATTCAGGATCCAACCATGTTTCCTGAGAAGCTGAGTCATGAGTGTTATGGACCGTAACAGCTTCTCCTTGGACGCTGCTTTTATCAGCAGATCGTCCAGATACAGAATTATGTTCACCCCTTGTCTGCGGAGGAGAATCATCATTTCCGCCATCACCTTGGTGAAAACCCTCGGTGCTGTGGAGAGACCGAATGGAAGGGCCTGGAACTGAAAATTACAGTCCAACAGCGCAAATCGCAGATAAGCTTGATGTGGTAGCCAGATCGGAATGTGGAGGTACGCATCCTTGATATCCAGGGATACTAGGAATTCCCCCTCCTCCAGACCTGATAGCACTGCCCTTAGGGACTCCATTTTGAACTTGAACTCCTTTAGAAAGGGGTTTAGTGATTTCAAGTTCAGAATGGGCCTGACCGAACCATCCGGTTTCGGTACCACAAAAAGGTTCGAATAGTACCCTTTGTTCTGCATGTGAGGTGGTACTGGCACAATGATCTGTGCCTCCACCAACTTCTGGACTGCTTCTTGCAGGACAGTCCCGTCTGCCAGCAGAGCTGGCAAGCCTGATCTGAAAAATCAGTGAGGAGGGAGATTTTGAAATTCCAGCCTGTACCCCTGGGACACAATATCTTGCCCCCAGGGGTCCAGGTAGGAGGACACCGAGACATGACTGAAATGTCTCTCTCCCACCGGCACCACCTCATGCGGAGGACTTTGGAGTACCTGAAGCAGGTTTCTGTTCCTGGAAACCTGCAGCCGCAGGTTTCTTGAACTTGGGCCAACCTCCCTGAAAGAAGGTGTTGGACGGCTTTGCCTTTTTGGGCTTGTTAGACTGAAAGGATTGTGACGTAACTGAAGAAAAGGGTTTCTTTAGAGCAGGTGTAGCTGTGGGAAGAAAGGGTGACTCATCAGCCTAGCCGTGAAGATCCATGCATCTAATGCTTCCCCAAAGAGAGCCTGACCTGTGTAGGGTAGGGTCTCCACACTTCTCCTGGATTCCACGTCGGCAGACCACTGGCACAACCACAGCCCTCGACGAGTTGATACTGACATGGAGGAAATCCCTGCAGCCATGGAACCCAGGTCCTTCATGGATTCTACCAAAAATCCTGCTGAATTCTGAATGTTATGTAAAAACTCAACATATTTTTCCATAGTATCTAAATCCTCAAGTAACGTGCCTGACCACTTAACAATAGCTTTGGCAATTCAAGCACTGGCAATAGTGGGACATAGTATTGCCCCACAAGCCGTGTACATGGATTTGAGCGTATTATCAATTTTACGATCAGCCGGCTCTTTTAAGGCGGTAGATCCTGGAACAGGTAAAACCACCTTTTTTGAGAGTCTGGATACTGACGCGTCTATAATAGGCGGGTTTTCCCATTTTTTCCTGTTCTCTGCTGGGAAAGGAAACGCTATCAGAACCCTTTTAGGTATCTGGAATTTTTTATCCGGTTTTTCCCAAGCCTTTTCAAATACAGGTTGAGTATCCCTTATCCAAAATGCTTGGGACCGGAAGTATTTTGGATATCGGATTATTCCGTATTTTGGAATAATAGCATACCATAATGAGATATCATGGTGATGGGACCTAAGTCTAAGCACAGAATGCATTTATGTTTCATATACACCTTATACACACAGCCTGAAGGTCATTTTAGCCAATATTTTTAATAACTGTGCATTAAACAAAGTGTGTGTATGTTTCATATATACTAAACACACAAATAACAGCGCTTATTAAAATAGTGTGTGCTTTTAATTAGCAGATTTAAAAAAGAAAAAACATTTATCACATTTCATAATAAATCTTATCACAGCCACCGGTATAGGTCCTGCAGGACAGCACAATTCAATGCAAAAATAAGGTTCCGTACTTTAATATTAGTGTTTACTGCACAAAGTTATTTAATCAGTCCATTGACTCCTTCCAGATTGTAAAGTCATATGCAGAGTAAAAACAGTGGTTAGTGCCACTAGTATTAGCTAATTGATTAGTTGCTAGCAACAATTAGAAGCAGTGTTAGTCAATTAGTACAGCATGCTGTTTTTCATAATATCAAAGCTTTCAAACAAGCAGCAATAGCCCGCACTTATGGCTCAATATAACCTGCTTTCTAGATCTGGAAAATGATCCTGTGGTCCAGTGTAGTGATATCTCCCGGCTCCTAGTGCTTTAATTACCCTCTTTGCGGTTCCATATCTGGAGTGTCCCAACATTGGTCCAAAAACGCCTGCAGGTAATAAATTGTATAGACCGGTCCCGGACAAGAATTTAGACGACCTCTTACATGTTTGTCCGCCTCTATCGCATTCAGCGGCTTCCTCAGAGAAGTATGATTAAATAACTTTGTACAGTAAACACTAATATTAAAGTACGGAACCTTATTTTTGCATTGAATTGTGCTGTCCTGCAGGATCTATACCGGTGGCTGTGATAAGATTTATTATGAAATGTGATGTTTTTTCTTTTTTAAATCTGCTAATTAAAAGCACACACTATTTTAATAAGTGCTGTTATTTGTGTGTTTAGTTTGTCTGTTTTTAAGGGTAGAGTACTCTCCCTATATAACGGCTGCTATTTTTAGTGTGTTCTTTTTTAATTTAGAATTTTACCACACATGTGCACCAATTCTATTTAGCTTATAGTGCTAAGCCGTTTTTCTGTTGAGGTATGTTTCATATATACCTTATACACACAGCCTGAAGGTCATTTAATACAATATTTTTAATAACTTTGTGTATTAAACAAAGTTTGTGTACATTGAGCCATCAGAAAACAAAGGTTTCACTATTTCACTCTCACAAAAAAATCCGTATTTCGGAATATTTGGATATGGGATACTCAACCTGTATAGCATTTAATTCCTTTGATGCAGGGAAGGTTACCTAGGCTTTCTTATTTTCAGTGAAGTAAGCCTCAGCCTGCTCGGGTGTTGTATCAGCAATATTCAACACATCCCTAATAGCCTCTATCATCAACTGCACCCCTTTTGCAAGTGATGCAGCCCCCCGCAACACATCCCCGTCACCGGCTGTATTATCAGAGTCAGTATCGGTATCATCCTGCATGATCTGAGCAAGCGCACGTTTATGTGAATATACAGCGGGGAGCCCTGATGTACCAGAACTGGGCCATACTGCCATAGAGTTCTGTAAAGCCTGAGTTGCAGATTCATTTTGTGCAACCCTATTAGAAATCTGAGAAATCATAAATTTGATAGAGGATAACCACTCAGGCTCCCTTACTGGAATCTGTGCTAAACCAGTGCAATCCTGATTACATGGAATGGGATCAACCTGAGAGGACATATCCTCTGCAGCATATGACACAGAGTCCCTGGACATTGCTTAATGGAGACCACAAACACTCCACACACACATAGGGGAGGGCAGACAGAGTTTCACCCCCAAGAATGGCAAGAGAGACACAGAGATTGGAGCCAACCCACACAAAGTGCTTTTAATATAAAGGGAGACCCCTTATCAGCGCTGATTGTGTTCCTTAATAGGTTACACAGTCGTTTTGCAGCATCCCCCCCTTCTACAACCCCCTGGTACCGTGATAGATGGCTGGAGTTGCTGTGTAGGGACTTGCTCTTCACTGACAGCGCTGTGCAGGCAGGAAAATGGCGCTGAACGCTGCTGGGTCCGCTCTGAGAAGCTCTTCCCCAAAAATGGCGCTGTCTTCCCGCTCTTCACAGGATTATACTGGCCTGAGGATTGATGCTGGCTGAGATCCGGGGACCCCGACAGGCTGTGTGACCAGTGTAGGGTGTAGGCGCTGGCTCAGGGCGCCCCACTATGTACCGCTGAGCCTCCTGGAGCGCAGTTAATACTGCACTCCTACCCTGATGCCACCATCTTCACACCGGCCCCCCGCCTGTGAGACGGGTTGGTGACTCACTTGCTACAATCTTCAGCTCTGTAAGGGGGTGGTGGCATGCTGCTGGGGTGAGCGATCCCCTGTGGCGGGGAATGATCTATCCCCTCTGGAGCTCAGTGTCCAGTCAGCGGAGACAGTGGCTCAGACCCCGCAAGGCGGACACTGCTCCCCCCTTAGTCCCTCGCTGCAGGGAGGCTGTTGCCAGCAGCCTCCCTGTAAAATAATAAACTCTAAAAATTAATTTTAACTATAGAAGCTCTGGAACTACATTCTGGTAGGAGGGGCATAAAGGGAGGAGCCAGCCAACACTCTCAAACTCTTAAAGTGCCAATGGCTCCTGGTGAAGCCATCTATACCCCATGGTACTAATGTGGACCCCATCATCCTCTAGGACGTAAAAGAAACCTGAGTTGCAGTCTCATTCTGTGCAACCTGTCGAAGTAAAAAAAATATTACATACGCACAAATACAAACTCCAAACAGAGAGGTCTCTGTGCGTGCGCATACACGCAGCATGCACAGGATATACGGTAGCATACGCATCCACACAGACAAGCCACAAAGATATATTCAACACATATTTCATACAACACATAAATTACACATAGACAAAACATGACAAGCACCAGACATTATAATGTATTTATATAATAGAGTGTAACATCAGATATATATGTATTATTGGAACGGAACAAGTTAAATATATCATGCTTAGTGTCAAAATGATCAAGAGAACGTGTGTATTAATTTGATAGCTATGGGTAGATTGTAGCACATTGCAGCGATTAGTTATGACCAAATGTATGAATACAAAGGACTTCCTGAAGACTTGAAACTGGATTCACAGTCGTGGCCCTGGGGGCAGACAAATGTGTTTGCAACATAGGACAAAAGCCCTCACACTGACCTATGAGCCGTCGAGTTCTTGAGAGGTCTAGCCTCTGGACCAATGGAAGAAGATGAAACCCACTGTTGTATACACCCATTATTTTACTGTATAAAAATTGGGACCCAGAAGCAGGAAGTCTCTGATACATTCTCATACACACACACACACACACACACACACACACACACACACACACACACACACACACACCCTTATCAGAAATCTCCTACTGATGACTGGCTGCCTGGGACCAGCAAAACTAAGCATATGTATATTGGCTGTAACTGATTCATATGTAACTACAACTGCTTCTTGTGTAATTGTAACTAAGTAACCATATATATACGTGTTATACTTAATGATATACTGTACATGTTATTTTGTATGCATACCCTTTTAATATCAAATATATATATCTCTGAGCGTTGGACCTCAGCTTACAATGTGTGCGACTGCTTGCTTTCTCTTTAGGTATATAGTGTTGCGACATTCAGCGCACTTTTATCGTATCTGTTTATAAGATGCGCCTTGCATCTGCAGTAGATATTAACGCTGGCATTGAAATGTTTATTTAGAAATAATTTGAAATTCACAGTTGGGGGCTATGTCCGCGATATCACGTACTTAATGATGCACTGTACAGACGCGCTGTGGTCTACCAGCTAAGGATGGACGCATCTATATGCTGCTGAACCGCATACTTTTTTTGCGTTATCAGTATGGCACTGGTATGAATCAAGGGACAATAGATTTTTGTTGCCTGTGTGACAAAAACGCACAATATTAGAAATGCTAAAGTGTACCTTTTATTGTAACTAAACAAGGTTAAATAAGTCATATTGTGTTTGATTCAGATTGGATTGTTTCTCTGTTAAGTAAATTTAAAGAGCGATTAAAAGTTGGTGCATAGTATGGATATAGCTGTGTTAGCATGCTGCGTCCTATTCGCATACTGCTAACACAGGCCTGAAGTAACAGACTTCCGGTGCTTGTATAATTTGTGATTTATTTGTGACAAAGGATAGTGTGTTTGTATTCTGGCCGCATGGCGTGGACGCCATTTTGTCCAAGCACATGGCTTGGGAGGGGGAGGAGCAGTGGCCATTTTGGGTCTAGTGTAAGTCTGCACTGGTCTTAAAAGCCACATAACATAAGGTCACTTTGCTTAACAAACTGAAAGTCAGCTGTTAGCTATCTGTTTCCTTTGTCACAAATAAACAAATATATGTACAAATCCAACACCATTTAAAAGCTACCAATGCATTTAACTAACCCATGCCATAGTCAATTAAAAATAGTGTTTCAATTGGGCCTAGTGAGAGTAATAGTGAGATAAATACTTAGCTTGATGTAAAAAATAAAAAAAATATTACATAGAAATTAGTTTTTTTTTCTCCAGGATTTGTTTTAGACTTGGAAAATACTGAGTGTGTAAAATAGCCCTCCGCTTGCTACAAGATAGGCAATTGAAATGTTAATGAACCTGTTCAACCACTCTGAAATAGCAAGCATGTGAACATCTGTTGATATGCAAATGAATGCTGCTGTAGAAGCCACAATCAGTATATGTGTATAAATACATGTGCTGTGTGGGGATTTCATGAGAGTCAAATAATGTATATATTATGTTACTACTATTATATAAAATATGTATATTTATATCATTGTAGGTTCTGCTAGATAGCTATCCAATCTGAATCATAGCATTTAAATTATAGTCAATAGCCATATTGAATTGAAGTGTACTACCTCTGGGGCAAGCCATCAATCAAAGGGAGTGATTTTTTTCTGTACAGAAAATCTAAAAGTGTGGGTCGTTGAAAAGTAAGTGTGAGTGCATTGAACCCCAGAACAAAGCGGGATCTCGTCGGTGAGACACTGAGTAAGCAGAGGCTTAGTGGCGTGGTGGCTAGCAACCTCACATATTTATTGGTATTGAGACACATAGTGTGTGTGTTTTTAAAGGTAAAACGTGCGGAGGAGCGTGATTTTTGGTGTTACGCTCCGGCTGTGGAACGCAGCTTGTGAATTCGACTCCTGTGATCGTAGGGCGTATAGATAACAAGTATCTAGAAGCTGTGCAATTCGACCGCACATGTGTGTGTGATACGTGGCGCAACGTGATACCATTTGGGTAATTTCACGCAAATGCGTCATTATATGCGCTGTGTTAGCATACACAGATGTGATTTGTGTAAAGTAAAGGAATTTTTCGCTGACTCTCTCTCAGGAAATATTCCTGGTGGACATTCATTGGAAAGGGTGATCGATAAGGTGTTTCTTACCCAAGAAAATTCCAGTGGATAGAAACCAAAAAGATCAGGCTTTTAACCTCCACTGAAAAAGGTGGGATATTGATTTATTGCTGTTAATACTTCATACTTCCAGAGCTGAGGGGTCTGGTAGGGTCCTCGCTGGATACGTGGAAAATCACTACAGGAGTGGGCCGTGGTACTGTCCAGAGGAGCAGGTGATAAGCGCTCGGACTTTTCACTGTCGTCTCGCATGGGCAATTTGGTGTTTGTGTTTAAAAAGTCCACAATGCGAGCCAAGTGGGCACGCGAGAGGCGTTCAGGAGCCAGGGTTCAGGCTGAGGAGCAGAGGCCGAAAGGGTCCGCTCGGTATATTAGGTGTAAGAAGTATGGTCCTTACACACAGAGGCTTTTTGTAATAATTGAGTACGTATGAATGGTGAAATATCATTTCCAGTGACTGGTGGTTTTGATCCTAAGGTATTGCAGGTAGTATGTTTAATCAAAGACATATAAGACAAGAACGAAAACATAACTGTTTGAACTCGTAGCAACAATGAGTAAGTAAAAAGAGAAAGCAAGTACATCACCACCGCCATATGTGGATGTGGAAGCAGTTACAGCCAGTATACAAACTATAGAAAATAATAAAAATATGAATCTAACTTATATATGTACTAATGAATGTCAAAGTTTTATTCAGGAGGAGATGGTGACCCGACTAGTTTCAGCAATTTCTTATGCACTCAGAGGAGTAATATCCAACCGGTAAAAGAGGAGCTGTAGCCTGCAGGGGAAGTGGCAGAGACCAGTGGAACTAGTAAGTATGGAGCTATTCAAGTACATATATCGTAAGAAAGATCACAGGTAAACACTAATTCGACAAATGGGAGTAACGAGAGAAGTGCAACATTACCCTTTGCCAAAACCTGCTGAAGTTACGATTGGGCCTCTATGATGCTAAACCCTTTTCTTTTTTTCCTAGCAGCAGTGGCCCCTGACTAACTTAATAGAGATTTTATGTAAATTGAAATGTGAAACACATATATTGTACTCCCGCTCAGGAAGTACAAGGCATGTTAGATACTCCTCAAAGACTAATATTGTATTCCACTGTTCTATATTCATGTCCATCACAGGCAAAGGAAATTATCTCACAGATACCGGGTTCCCTATGAACTTTGGATGGACAGGACACTAGGTTGATGGCTGAGGTAGTCCCAGTAGTGACACAGCAAGCACAAGCTTTAAGGGGGGTAGACCAAGTAATCAATTCCCCGTAGTGCCCAATCCAGTTGTCATTTTAATAAAAATCCTCTCCACCTCTACAAACTTTACTGTCACCAACCCCTATTCTGTTTTCTTCAGTTTCCTCTTCTTTGCGTTCACAAAGGGGGTACAATACATGGACCCGATTCTCCCAAGGTTTCAAATGATAGCCTGAGTATTTTCTACCAAGCCCTACATGACTGTTTACAGTCCTTTCAGCCTGAGAATGGGTCGGTGCTGATACAATATGTTGATGACTTGTTGTGCGCTGACTTGTTCATTCGAGTCGTCCCTGGCAGATACAAAATAGTTTCTGTTTCATCTCTTCCAGACAGGACACAAGGTCTCAAGGGATAAACTGCAATTGTGTAGGACAAGGGTCAAATACCTAGGACGTAGTACTGGTACATGATTTGACAGTTCATACACCACATGCCGTATTGGTCCTTCAAAGTTCTGCCCGAACCCGGTAAGTCTCATCAGCACGATGGCACCAGTATATTACTGCATGTGCCTTGTAATGCACAAAGGGTGGAGGATGAGAATACTGGTGAAGGAAAATTTTGTATAGACACTGATATGCATGATGGTATGGAATATCTGAATCAGACCTTTACTACGAGACCAGACATAAGTGACAGCCCATTGGTGAACGCAGACCTGATATTTTTCCCCCCTCTCTAGAGATGTTTTTACTCTACATTGCAAACACACAACAATTAAATTGAGATGCAAATTTGTGTTCCCTACAGGAAAATGAGGTCTGGAAGGCGAAGGGGTATGGTCAGGAGTCCTCATGTCTCTGGAGAGATGGACAAGGTAAGCCAGTGGCCCCCAGGGCATATCTCTCAAGCCTAGCTGAGGCGGCATATGGTCTGACTCACCTAGGGTAAGGAAGGTATGTGCAAATTGGTAAGAGCTTACTGGCATGCACCGGGGTGCTCTTCTCAGGCAAGCAGGAAAGAATGACCTGTCTTACTTGCATGAGGAAGAACATTTGGTAAGGTAGCACTAACAGAGCCATCCCATACTCCTCCTGCAGACGGACCTTTTCAGGTAATACAAATCAACGTCGTGCAGTTAACACCCTGTAGGAATTTGAAATATGTATTGGTGTGCACTGATGTTTTCTCAAACTGGATAGAGGCATTTCCTGCTGCCACAAATACTGCTGTGTTTACCGCAAAGAAAATTGTGCAGAAATTTGTGTGTAGACATGGTATCCTTAGGAGAAGGCGCAAAGTGATGACTGAAACTGGACTATTGTGGTCATAGACACTGCCACTAGTGTTATGCAGCATCGGAACCACTCCCAGATCCCCACTTAATGAATCACCCTCTTTGAATTTTTTTTTTTTGGGGAAAAAAACCTCATGTCATGATCGATCCACACCATGATCAGAAATACACCAATGAGGTAACAGTACAGTACCTTATCGAGATGAGCCAGCATTTGAGAACTTAACAAAAGAACTTGAAACTGTTGATTCCTGATATGCCAACTACTAACGGTCTTGATTGTGAACCAAGAGACTGTGTGATTGTTCTTACGCTCAGGTTGCCTAATAGACAGGTGGGAAGAACCATACCAAGTTTTGTTGACAGCACAATTCCAGTGAAAGTAGCCGAAAGAGAGACTTGGGTCCACGATTCCCATCGCAAGAAAGTCGTTAGTCCGGAAGGAACTCGTAAAGGGAGTGAAATCGCAGAAATATCACCCGAGAATCTGTTCCGTGAAGACTGAGAGGCGGCACTGTGAACACTACCTGAGCGTACTAAAGGATTACAAAAAGACCAGTCATTGTAATGGATTTGCTATACACAAGATTTGTTTTGTTCTATCTTTTTCTTTTGACAAACATTTTTTTCCAGGACATTCTATTATTGTGAGGTTTCATGAGGAGTTGAGTGTGGGACTGGAACTGGTTCTGGAGAAAGGAGTGATGTCTTTATAAGATTCCAGGATCAGCCTATCACTTTGTTAAAGCCAGAGAAAAATCAAAGGTCTAGTAGATACGGAGTTCGGGAGTAACGTGATAGGCTGTTGTCTGAGGAATACTGTATTTTGTAGTTATTGTGACCCTATAATTGAAGTTGAGTGCATCCAGAGATGTCAGTCTAGCAATAAGGCAGCATTTGACAGACATCCCTTGAGTGATTAACACTCACTAGTGGGTGAGGTCTTAAACCAAATGGAATGTTGGATGTGCTCATATGTACCTCAAAGACAAAATAATGCAGGATTAGTGCCACCTTCTTTAGAGTTAGCTGAGGTACTTGAATTACACCGGGGGGGGGGGGGGGGGGGGGAGGACCGGTGGACAAGGAATATAATATAACTAGACCCTTAGTCTTAAGATCCACCAGTACCTTAGATACAGTAAATCCCTGGTATGTTTAAATCTCACCAATTTCAGGAAATGGGGAGGTAATTAGGTACAATCAGACAATGGCTTATTCACACATAGCAGATAAAGAGTGCTCCCCGAACTCCAAAGGTTTATGTTATCTAGGAAGGACACTACCTGAAATAATAACCCTTGTTCGATGATGAAACAGATCCAGCATACGTTCCAGAAATGGAAACAATGTTCAGGGAATGATAGGAATATATACCATGTAAATTTTACCTCTTTCACGATTTGTGTTTTCTCCCTTTACCCAGCAAAACCTCTATCGAATCCGAACATCAGTGTACAAAGACGTAGGTACATGTATGTATGTATGCAATGTTCGTTCAAATCAGACATCATAGGCCATAGCACTGTCCCAGCATACTCTATAGGTTGAATGTCGTCCCCCACCCAACCAGTGGTCCCGTGACCACCGAGCGCTTATAGAGGATGTCCCGTCTTCCTCCCTGTCTTCCCCAACTATGGTCAATGTCTGATTTGCAAAATTAATACATATGTATGTCTAGGTCACCAATTATTGTTTGAAATATATTTTTTTGTAATTATATTTAGTGTGAGTTATTGTTTATTGTCAAAGGGTGGACTGTCGAAGTAAAAAAAAGATTACATACACACAAATACAAACTCCAAACAGAGAGGTCTGTGTTCGTGCGCATACATGCAGCGTGCACAGGATATACGGTAGCATATGCATCCACACAGACAAGCCACAAAGATATATTCAACACATATTTCATACAACACATAAATTACACATAGACAAAAC
This sequence comes from Pseudophryne corroboree, assembly GCF_028390025.1. NCBI lineage: Eukaryota > Metazoa > Chordata > Amphibia > Anura > Myobatrachidae > Pseudophryne > Pseudophryne corroboree. Next base: position 472,990,726 of record NC_086444.1, read on the forward strand.
ATGACAAGCACCAGACATTATAATGTATTTATATAATAGAGTGTAACATCAGATATATATGTATTATTGGAACGGAACAAGTTAAATATATCATGCTTAGTGTCAAAATGATCAGGAGAATGTATTAATTTGATAGCTATGGGTAGATTGTAGCACATTGCAACGATTAGTTATGACCAAATGTATGAATACAAAGGACTTCCTGAAGACTTGAAACTGGATTCACAGTCATGGTCCTGGGGGCAGACACATGTGTTGGCAACATAGGACAAAAGCCCTCACACTGACCTATGAGCCGTCGAGTTTTTGAGAGGTCTAGCCTCTGGACCAATGGAAGATCAAACCCACTGTTGTATACACCCATTATTTTACTGTAAAAAAATTGGGACCCAGAAGCAGGAAGTCTCTGATACATTCTCATTCACACACACACCCTTATCAGAAGTCTCCTACCTGATGACTGGCTGCCTGGGACCAGTGAAACTAAGCATTTGTATATTGGCTGTAACTGATTCACATGTAACCACAACTGCTTCTTGTGTAATTGTAACTCTGTAACTATATATATATATATATATATATATATATATACACACACACGTTATACTTAATGATATACTGTACATATGTTATTTTGTATGCATACCCTTTTAATATCAAATATATATATCTCTGCGCGTTGGACCTCAGCTTACAATGTGTGCGACTGCTTTCTCTTAAGGAATATAGTGTTGCGACGTTCAGCGCACTTTTATCGTATATGGTTATAAGATTCGCCTTGCGTCCACAGTATATATTAACGCTGGCATTGAAATGTTTATTTAGAAATAATTTGAAATTCACAAACCCTAGTAGAAATCTGAGAAATCATACCTTTAAGAGAGGCTAACCACTCAGGCTCCCTTGCAGGAACCTGCGCTAAAACAGTGCAATCCTGATTACATGGAATGGGATCATCCTGAGAGGAATTATCCTCTGCAGCATATGGCACAGAGTCCATGGACATGGTTTTATGGAGACAAACAACACTCCACATACACACACACACACACACACACACACACACGGAAAGAGCAGTTATAGTTTCCCCCCTAAGAATGCCAAGAGAGACAGAGATTGGAGCCAACCCACACACAGCACTTCAAGATATAGGGAAGTCCCTACTAGCGCCTACTGTGCACCTTAATAGGATATACAGTAATATATATATATATATATATATATATATTAGCCCCCCCCTTCTACTGTACAAGATAGCTGAAGTTGATTTGGAGGGACAGCTCTCCCTGTCAGTGCTTCTGCAGGCAGGAAAATGGCGCTGAACTCTGCTGGGTCCGCTCTGAGAAGCTCCATCCCCTTTCATGGCGCTACCTCCCGCTCTCCTGTAGATGATTATACTGGCCTGAGGAAATGTGCTGGCAGCGGTCATGGGACCCTGACAGGCTTGCTGGACAGTGTAGGGTGTAGGCGCTGGCTCAGGGCACCCCTCACAGTGCCGCAAAATGTACCGCTGAGCCCTGGAGCGCAGTTAGTACTGCGCTCCCTACCCTGTTGTCGTCATCTTCACACTGGCTCCCCGCTTGCCAGGGGGGCCGGTGAATAACTCGCCACTGAAGTCTTCTGGCTCTGTAAGGGGGTGGCGGCATGCTGCTGGGGTGAGCAAACCCCTGTGGCGGAGAACGTTCGATCCCCTCAGGAGCTCAGTGCCCTGTCAGCAGAGATAGTGGCTCAGAACCTGCAGGGCGGACACTACTCCCCCCTTTAGTCCCTTGAAGCAGGGAGGCTGTTGCCAGCAGCCTCCCTGTGCCTAAACTCTAAAAAATATAATAAAACTAAAATAACTCCTATGGAGCTCCCCTAGCTGAGACCAGCTCCTCCGGGCACATTTACTAAACAGAGCCTGGTAGGAGGGGCATAGATGGAGTAGCCAGCCCACACTCTTAAAGTGCCAGTGGCTCCTAGGGGACCCGGCTATACCCCATGGTACTAATGTGGACCCCAGCATCCTCTAGGACGTAAGAGAAACATATTTTGATTTAACACTTTTTTGTTTACAACATAGGCCCTCATTCCGAGTTGTTCGCTCGCTGCTAATTTTAGCAGAATTGCTAATAGGCTAAAATCTGGCAGTTCTGCGCATTCACACAATTCATTTATGTTTCATATATACTAAACACACAAATAACAGCGCTTATTAAAATAGTGTGTGCTTTTAATTAGCAGATTTAAAAAAGAAAAAACATTTATCACATTTCATAATAAATCTTATCACAGCCACCGGTATTAGATCCTGCAGGACAGCACAATTCAATGCAAAAATAAGGTTCCGTACTTTAATATTAGTGTTTACTGCATACACACACACACACACACACACACACACACACACACACACACACACACACACACACACACACACACACCCTTATCAGAAATCTCCTACTGATGACTGGCTGCCTGGGACCAGCAAAACTAAGCATATGTATATTGGCTGTAACTGATTCATATGTAACTACAACTGCTTCTTGTGTAATTGTAACTAAGTAACCATATATATACATGTTATACTTAATGATATACTGTACATGTTATTTTGTATGCATACCCTTTTAATATCAAATATATATATATATATCTGAGCGTTGGACCTCAGCTTACAATGTGTGCGACTGCTTGCTTTCTCTTAAGGTATATAGTGTTGCGACGTACATCGTATCTGTTTATAAGATGCGCCTTGCATCTGCAGTATATATTAACGCTGGCATTGAAATGTTTATTTAGAAATAATTTGAAATTCACAGTTGGGGGCTATGTCCACAATATCACGTACTTAATGATGCACTGTACAGACGCGCTGTGGTCTACCAGCTAAGGATGGACGCATCTAGATGCTGCTGAACTGCATATGATTTTGTTTGCGTTATCAGTAAGGCACTGGTATGAATCAAGGGACAATAGATTTTTGTTGCCTGTGTGACAAAAACGCACAATATTAGAAATGCTAAAGTGTACCTTATATTGTAACTAAACAAGGTTCAATAAGTCATATTGTGTTTGATTCAGATTGGATTGTTTATCTGTTAAGTAAATTTAAAGAGCGTTTAAAAGTTGGTGCATAGTATGGATATAGCTGTGTTAGCATGCTGCGTCCTATTTGCATACTGCTAACACAGGCCTGAAGTAACAGACTTCCGGTGCTTGTATAATTTGTGATTTATTTGTGACAAAGGATAGTGTGTTTGTATTCTGGCCGCATGGCGTAGACGCCATTTTGTCCAAGCACATGGCTTGGGAGGGGGAGGAGCAGTGGCCATTTTGGGTCTAGTGTAAGTCTGCACTGGTCTTAAAAGCCACATAACATAAGGTCACTTTGCTTAACAAACTGAAAGTCAGCTGTTAGCTATCTGTTTCCTTTGTCACAAATAAACAAATATATGTACAAATCCAACACCATTTAAAAGCTACCAATGCATTTAACTAACCCATGCCATAGTCAATTCTAAATAGTGTTTCAATTGGGCCTAGTGAGAGTAATAGTGAGATAAATACTTAGCTTGATGTAAAAAAAAAAATATATATTACATAGAAATTAGTTTTTTTTTCTCTCCAGGATTTGTTTTAGACTTGGAAAATACTGAGTGTGTAAAATAGCCCTCCGCTTGCTACAAGATAGGCAATTGAAATGTTAATGAACCTGTTCAACCACTCTGAAATAGCAAGCATGTGAGCATCTGTTGATATGCAAATGAATGCTGCTGTAGAAGCCACAATCAGTATATGTGTATAAATACATGTGCTGTGTGGGGATTTCATGAGAGTCAAATAATGTATATATTATGTTACTACTATTATATAAAATATGTATATTTATATCATTGTAGGTTCTGCTAGATAGCTATCCAATCTGAATCATAGCATTTAAATTATAGTCAATAGCCATATTGAATTGAAGTGTACTACCTCTGGGGCAAGCCATCAATCAAAGGGAGTGATTTTTTTTCTGTACAGAAAATCTAAAAGTGTGGGTTGTTGAAAAGTAAGTGTGAGTGCATTGAACCCCAGAACAAAGCGGGATCTCGTCGGTGAGACACTGAGTAAGCAGAGGCTTAGTGGCGTGGTGGCTAGCAACCTCACATATTTATTGGTATTGAGACACGTAGTGTGTGTGTTTTTAAAGGTAAAACGTGCAGAGGAGCGTGATTTTTGGTGTTACGCTCCGGCTGTGGAGCGCAGCTTGTGAATTCGACTCCTGTGATTGAAGGGCGTATAGATAACAGGTATCTATAAGCTGTGCAATTCGACCGCACGTGTGTGTGTGATACGCGGCGCAACGTGATTCCATTTGGGTAATTTCACGCAAATGCGTCATTATATGCGCTGTGTTAGCATACACAGATGTGATTTGTGTAAAGTAAAGGAATTTTTCGCTGACTCTCTCTCAGGAAATATTCCTGGTGGACATTCATCGGAAAGGGTGATCGATAAGGTGTTTCTTACCCAAGAAAATTCCAGTGGTTAGAAACCAAAAAGATCAGGCTTTCAACCTCCACTGAAAAAGGTGGGATATTGATTTATTGCTGTTAATACTTCATACTTCCAGAGCTGAGGGGTCTGGTAGGGTCCTTGGTGGATACGTGGAAATCACTACAGGAGTGGGCCATGGTACTGTCCAGAGGAGCAGGTGATAAGCGCTCGGACTTTTCACTGTCGTCTCACATGGGCCATTTGGTGTTTGTGTTTAAAAAGTCTACAATGCGAGCCAAGTGGGCACACGAGAGGCGTTCAGGAGACAGGGTTCAGGCTGAGGAGCAGAGGCCGAAAGGGTCTGCTCGGTATATTATGTGTAAGAAGTATGGTCCTGACACACAGAGGCTTTTTGTAATAATTGAGTACGTATGAATGGTGAAATATCATTTCCAGTGACTGGTGGTTTTGATCCTAAGGTATTGCAGGTAGTATGTTTAACCAAAGACATATAAGACAAGAACGTAAACATAACTGTTTGAACTCGTAGCAACAATGAGTAAGTAAAAAGAGAAAGCAAGTACATCACCACCGCCATATGTGGATGTGGAAGCAGTTACAGCCAGTATACAAACTATAGAAAATAATAAAAATATGAATGTAACTTATAATAAGAATTTACTTACCGATAATTCTATTTCTCGTAGTCCGTAGTGGATGCTGGGGACTCCGTAAGGACCATGGGGAATAGCGGCTCCGCAGGAGACTGGGCACAAAAGTAAAAGCTTTAGGACTACCTGGTGTGCACTGGCTCCTCCCCCTATGACCCTCCTCCAAGCCTCAGTTAGGATACTGTGCCCGGACGAGCGTACACAATAAGGAAGGATTTTGAATCCCGGGTAAGACTCATACCAGCCACACCAATCACACCATATAACTTGTGATCTAAACCCAGTTAACAGCATGATAACAGAGGAGCCTCTAGAAAAGATGGCTCACTACAGCAATAACCCGATTTTTTGGTAACAATAACTATGTACCAGTATTGCAGACAATCCGCACTTGGGATGGGCGCCCAGCATCCACTACGGACTACGAGAAATAGAATTATCGGTAAGTAAATTCTTATTTTCTCTGACGTCCTAGTGGATGCTGGGGACTCCGTAAGGATCATGGGGATTATACCAAAGCTCCCAAATGGGCGGGAGAGTGCGGATGACTCTGCGGCACCAAATGAGAGAACTCCAGGTCCTCCTCAGCCAGGGTATCAAATTTGTAGAATTTTACAAACGTATTTGCTCCTGACCAAGTAGCTGCTCGGCAAAGTTGTAAAGCCGAGACCCCTCGGGCAGCCGCCCAAGATGAGCCCACCTCCCTTGTGGAGTGGGCATTTACAGATTTTTGGCTGTGGCAGGCCTGCCACAGAATGTGCAAGCTGAATTGTACTACAAATCCAACGAGCAATAGTCTGCTTAGAAGCAGGAGCACCCAGCTTGTTGGGTGCATACAGGATAAACAGCGAGTCAGATTTTCTGACTCCAGCCGTCCTGGAAACATATATTTTCAGGGCCCTGACAACGTCTAGCAACTTGGAGTCCTCCAAGTCCCTAGTAGCCGCAGGCACCACCATAGGTTGGTTCAGGTGAAACGCTGAAACCACCTTAGGGAGAAACTGAGGACGAGTCCTCAATTCCGCCCTATCCGAATGGAAAATCAGATAAGGGCTTTTACAGGATAAAGCCGCCAATTCTGACACGCGTCTGGCCCAGGCCAGGGCCAACAGCATGACCACCTTCCATGTGAGATATTTTAACTCCGCAGATTTAAGTGGTTCAAACCAATGTGACTTTTGGAACCCAAAAACTACATTGAGATCCCAAGGTGCCACTGGAGGCACAAAAGGAGGCTGTATATACAGTACCCCTTTTACAAACGTCTGAACTTCAGGGACTGAAGCTAGTTCTTTTTGGAAGAAAATTGACAGGGCCGAAATTTGAACCTTAATGGACCCCAATTTCAGGCCCATAGACACTCCTGTTTGCAGGAAATGTAGGAATCGACCCAGTTGAAATTCCTCCGTCGGCCTTACTGGCCTCGCACCACGCAACATATTTTCGCCAAATGCGGTGATAATGTTTTGCGGTTACATCCTTCCTGGCTTTGATCAGGATAGGGATGACTTCATCCGGAATGCCTTTTTCCTTCAGGATCCGGCGTTCAACCGCCATGCCGTCAAACGCAGCCGCGGTAAGTCTTGGAACAGACAGGGTCCTTGCTGGAGCAGGTCCCTTCTTAGAGGTAGAGGCCACGGATCCTCCGTGAGCATCTCTTGAAGTTCCGGTTACCAAGTCCTTCTTGGCCAATCCGGAGTCACAAATATAGTGCTTACTCCTCTCCATCTTATAATTCTCAGTACCTTGTGTATGAGAGGCAGAGGATGGAACACATACACTGACCGGTACACCCACGGTGTTACCAGAGCGTCTACAGCTATTGCCTGATCTGCTGAGGAAGTCTGCTTCCCAGTTGTCCATTCCCGGAATGAACACTGCTGACAGTGCTATCACATGATTTTCCGCCCAGCGAAGAATCCTTGCAGCTTCTGCCATTGCCCTCCTGCTTCTTGTGCCACCCTGTCTGTTTACGTGGGTGACTGCCGTGATGTTGTCCGACTGGATCAACACCGGCTGACCTTGAAGCAGAGGTCTTGCTAAGCTTAGAGCATTGTAAATGGCCCTTAGCTTCAGGATATTTATGTGAAGTGATGTCTCCAGGCTTGACCATAAGCCCTGGAAATTCCTTCCTTGTGTGACTGCTCCCCAGCCTCGCAGGCTGGCATCCGTGGTCACCAGGACCCAGTCCTGAATGCAGAATCTGCGGCCCTCTAGAAGATGAGCACTCTGCAACCACCACAGGAGGGACACCCTTGTCCTTGGTGACAGGGTTATCCGCTGAGGCATCTGAAGATGCGACCCGGACCATTTGTCCAGCAGGTCCCACTGGAAAGTTCTTGCGTGGAATCTGCCGAATGGGATTGCTTCGTAGGAAGCCACCATTTTTCCCAGAACCCTTGTGCATTGATGCACTGAGACTTGGCTCGGTTTTAGGAGGTTCCTGACTAGCTCGGATAACTCCCTGGCTTTCTCCTCCGGGAGAAACACCTTTTTCTGGACTGTGTCCAGGATCATCCCTAGGAACAGAAGACGAGTCGTCGGAACCAGCTGCGATTTTGGAATATTGAGAATCCAACCGTGCTGCCGCAACACTACCTGAGATAGTGCTACACCGACCTCCAACTGTTCTCTGGATCTTACCCTTATCAGGAGATCGTCCAAGTAAGGGATAACTAAAACTCCCTTCCTTCGAAGGAGTATCATCATTTCGGTCGTTACCTTGGTAAAGACCCGGGGTGCCGTGGACCATCCAAACGGCAGCGTCTGAAACTGATAGTGACAGTTCTGTACCACAAACCTGAGGTAACCTTGGTGAGAAGGGTAAATTGGGACATGAAGGTAAGCATCCTTGATGTCCCGAGACATCATGTAGTCCCCTTCTTCCAGGTTCGCAATCACTGCTCTGAGTGACTCCAACTTGAATTTGAACCTCCGTATGTAAGTGTTCAAAGATTTTTGATTTAGAATCGGTCTCACCGAGCCGTCCGGCTTCGGTACCACAACAGTGTGGAATAATACCCCGTTCCCTGTTGCAGGAGGGGTACCTTGATTATCACCTGCTGGGAATACAGCTTGTGAATGGCTTCCAAAACTGCCTCCCTGTCAGAGGGAGACGTCGGTAAAGCCGACTTTAGGAAAACGGCGAGGGGGAGACGTCTCGAATTCCAATTTGTACCCCTGAGATATCACCTGAAGGATCCAGGGGTCTACTTGCGAGTGAGCCCACTGCGCGCTGAAATTCATTGAGACGGGCCCCCACCGTGCCTGATTCTGCTTGTAAAGCCCCAGCGTCATACTGAGGGCTTGGCAGAGGCGGGAGAGGGCTTCTGTTCCTGGGAACTGGCTGATTTCTGCAGCCTATTTTCCTCTCCCTCTGTCACGGGGCAGAAAAGAGGAACCTTTTGCCCGCTTGCCCACGAAAGGACTGCGCCTGATAATACGGCGTCTTCTTATGTTGAGAGGCGACCTGGGGTACAAAGGTGGATTTCCCAGCTGTTGCCGTGGCCACCAGGTCTGAAAGACCGACCCCAAATAACTCCTCCCCTTAATAAGGTAATACTTCCAAATGCCGTTTGGAATCCGCATCACCTGACCACTGTCGTGTCCATAACCCTCTACTGGCAGAAATGGACAACGCACTTAGACTTGATGCCAGTCGGCAAATATTCCGCTGTGCATCACGCATATATAGAAATGCATCTTTTAAATGCTCTATAGGCAATAATATACTGTCCCTATCTAGGGTATCAATATTTTTTAGTCAGGGAATCCGACCACGCCAACCCAGCACTGCACATCCAGGCTGAGGCGATTGCTGGTCGCAGTATAACACCAGTATGTGTGTAAATACATTTTAGGATACCCTCCTGCTTTCTATCAGCAGGATCCTTAAGGGCGGCCATCTCAGGAGAGGGTAGAGCCCTTCTTCTTACAAGCGTGTGAGCGCTTTATCCACCCTAGGGGGTGTTTCCCAACGCACCCTAACCTCTGGCGGGAAAGGATATAATGCCAATAACATTTTAGAAATTATCAGTTGTTATCGGGGGAAACCCACGCTTCATCACACACCTCATTTAATTTCTCAGATTCAGGAAAACTACAGGTAGTTTTTCCTCACCGAACATAATACCCCTTTTTGGTGGTACTCGTATTATCAGAAATGTGTAAAACATTTTTCATTGCCTCAATCATGTAACGTGTGGCCCTACTGGAAGTCACATTTGTCTCTTCACCGTCGACACTGGAGTCAGTATCCGTGTCGGCGTCTATATCTGCCATCTGAGGTAACGGGCGCTTTAGAGCCCCTGACGGCCTATGAGACGTCTGGACAGGCACAAGCTGAGTAGCCGGCTGTCTCATGTCAACCACTGTCTTTTATACAGAGCTGACACTGTCACGTAATTCCTTCCAACAGTTCATCCACTCAGGTGTCGACCCCCTAGGGGGTGACATCACTATTACAGGCAATCTGCTCCGTCTCCACATCATTTTTCTCCTCATACATGTCGACACAAACGTACCGACACACAGCACACACACAGGGAATGCTCTGATAGAGGACAGGACCCCACTAGCCCTTTGGGGAGACAGAGGGAGAGTATGCCAGCACACACCAGAGCGCTATATATATATACAGGGATAACCTTATATAAGTGTTTTTCCCCTTATAGCTGCTGTATTTTTAATACTGCGCGTAATTAGTGCCCCCCTCTCTTTTTTAACCCTTTCTGTAGTGTAGTGACTGCAGGGGAGAGCCAGGGAGCTTCCCTCCAACTGAGCTGTGAGAGAAAATGGCGCCAGTGTGCTGAGGAGATAAGGCTGCCGAGAAGGGGGCGGAGCCTATCTCCCGTTTTTGTGTGTATTCTGGCAGGGGTTAAATTCATCCATATAGCCCAGGAGCTATATGTGATGCATTTTTTTGCCATCCAAGGTGTTTCTATTGCGTCTCAGGGCGCCCCCCCCCCAGCGCCCTGCACCCTCAGTGACCGGAGTGTGAAGTGTGCTGAGAGCAATGGCGCACAGCTGCAGTGCTGTGCGCTACCTTGTTGAAGACAGGACGTCTTCTGCCGCCGATTTTCCGGACCTCTTCTGTCTTCTGGCTCTGTAAGGGGGCCGGCGGCGCGGCTCTGGGACCCATCCATGGCTGGGCCTGTGATCGGTCCCTCTGGAGCTAATGTCCAGTAGCCTAAGAAGCCCAATCCACTCTGCACGCAGGTGAGTTCGCTTCTTCTCCCCTTAGTCCCTCGATGCAGTGAGCCTGTTGCCAGCAGGACTCACTGAAAATAAAAAACCTAACTTAAACTTTTTCACTAAGCAGCTCAGGAGAGCCACCTAGTGTGCACCCTTCTCGTTCGGGCACAAAAATCTAACAGGCTTGGAGGAGGGTCATAGGGGGAGGAGCCAGTGCACACCAGGTAGTCCTAAAGCTTTTACTTTTGTGCCCAGTCTCCTGCGGAGCCGCTATTCCCCATGGTCCTTACGGAGTCCCCAGCATCCACTAGGACGTCAGAGAAATATGTACTAATGAATGTCAAAGTTTTATTCAGGAGGAGATGGTGACCCGACTAGTTTCAGCCATTTCTCATGCACTCAGAGGAGTAATATCCAACCGGTAAAAGAGGAGCTGTAGCCTTCAGGGGAAGTGGCAGAGACCAGTGGAACTAGTAAGTATAGAGCTATTCAAGTACATATATCGTAAGAAAGATCACAGGTAAACACTAATTCGACAAATGGGAGTAACGAGAGAAGTGCAACATTACCCTTTGCCAAAACCTGCTGAAGTTACGATTGGGCCTCTATGATGCTAAACCCTTTTCTTTTTTTCCTAGCAGCAGTGGCCCCTGACTAACTTAATAGAGATTTTATGTAAATTGAAATGTGAAACACATATATTGTACTCCCGCTCAGGAAGTACAAGGCATGTTAGATACTCCTCAAAGACTTATGTTGTATTCCACTGTTCTATATTCATGTCCATCACAGGCAAAGGAAATTATCTCACAGATACCGGGTTCCCTATGAACTTTGGATGGACAGGACACTAGGTTGATGGCTGAGGTAGTCCCAGTAGTGACACAGCAAGCACAAGCTTTAAGGGGGGTAGACCAAGTAATCAATTCCCCGTAGTGCCCAATCCAGTTGTCATTTTAATAAAATCCTCTCCACCTCTACAAACTTTACTGTCACCAACCCCTATTCTGTTTTCTTCAGTTTCCTCTTCATCTTTGCGTTCACAAAGGGGGTACAATACATGGACCCGATTCTCCCAAGGTTTCAAGTGACAGCCTGAGTATTTTCTCCCAAGCCCTACATGACTGTTTACAGTCCTTTCAGCCTGAGAATGGGTCGGTGCTGATACAATATGTTGATGACTTGTTGTGCGCTGATTCATTCGAGTCGTCTCTGGCAGATACAAAACAGTTTCTGTTTCATCTCTTCCAGACAGGACACAAGGGGGTAAATTTACTAACATTCGTAATTTTCGGAAAAAGGTCAAAGTTCAATCACGAATGACATCGAAAGTGTAAAACTGCAACTTTTTGAATTGATTACGACTAATTTACTAAGCTGTCGTATTCGGTTTTTCTTTTGTTCCGATGTCGATGTCATTCGTGTTTTTTTTTCTATTTTTACGGCAGTGATTAGCAAAACACTGCCGACTTTTTAAAAATGAATCTCGGCCGGATCTGTGTGCTCCGTGCTGGGGTTCATTTTTTTTTTTTTTTTAAATTAAACAGTGTAAAATTAAATAAAAAAATTGCGTGGGGTCCCCCCTCCTAAGCATAACCAGCCTCGGGCTCTTTGAGCCGATCCTGGTTGCAGAAATATGGGGCAAAAAATGACAGGGGTTCCCCCATATTTAAGCAACCAGCATCGGGCTCTGTGCCTGGTCCTGGTTCCAAAAATACGGGGGACAAAAAGAGTAGGGGTCCCCCGTATTTTTAAAACCAGCACCGGGCTCCACTAGCTGGACAGATAATGCCACAGCCGGGGGTCACTTTTATATAGTGCCCTGCGGCCGTGGCATCAAAAATCCAACTAGTCACCCCTGGCCGGGGTACCCTGGGGGAGTGGGGACCCCTTCAATCAAGGGGTCCCCCCCCCAGCCACCCAAGGGCCAGGGGTGAAGCCCGAGGCTGTCCCCCCCCATCCAATGGGCTGCGGATGGGGGGGCTGATAGCCTTTGTTGTAAATGAAAAGATATTGTTTTTAGTAGCAGTACTACAAGTCCCAGCAAGCCTCCCCCGCATGCTGGTACTTGGAGAACCACAAGTACCAGCATGCGGCGGAAAAACGGGCCCGCTGGTACCTGTAGTACTATTACTAAAAAAATACCCAAATAAACACAAGACACACACACCTTGAAAGTAAAGATTTATTACATACATGCACACAAACATACATACATACTTACCTTATGTTCACACGCAGGTCGGTCCTCTTGTCCAGTAGAATCCATGGGGTACCTGTAGAAAAAATTATACTCACAAAATCCAGTGTAGATCGGTCCTCTTCAAATACATTTGTAATCCACGTACTTGTGAAAATAAAAAAACGGAGTCCCGACCACGAACTGAAAGGGGCCCCATGTTTTCACATGGGACTCCTTTCCCCGAATGCCAGAAACCCACTCTGACTTCTGTCTAAGTGGGTTTCTTCAGCCAATCAGGGAGCGCCACGTTGTAGCACTCTCCTGATCGGCTGTGTGCTCTTGTCCTGAATGACAGGCGGCACACGGCAGTGTTACAATGTAGCGCCTATGCGCTCCATTGTAACCAATGCTAGGAACTTTCTGCTCAGCGGTGACGTCACTTTAGGTCAACCGCAGGGCAGAAAGTTCCCACCATGGGTTACAATGGAGCGCATAGGCGCTACATTGTAACACTGCCGTGTGCCGCCTGTCACTCAGGGGTCTATTCATGAAGCCGTGAAAAGAGTGGAGAAGTGATCAAGTGATCAAGCAACCAATCAGCTGCTCTGTATAATTTTATATTATGCAAATTCTAAGTGTTACGTCAATGCTGATTGGTTGCCGTGGGCAACTTCTCCACTTGATCACTTCTCCACTCTTTTCACTGCTTCATGAATAGACCCCACAGTACAGGAGCACACAGCCGATCAGGAGAGTGCTACAACGTGGCGCTCCCTGATTGGCTGTGGAAACCCACTTAGACAGAAGTCAGAGTGGGTTTCTGGCATTCGGGGAAAGGAGTCCCATGTGAAAACATGGGGCCCCTTTCAGTTCGTGGCTCGTGTGTCCGTTTTTTTATTTTAATCAAGTACCTGGATTACAAATGGATTTGAAGAGGACCGATCTACACTGGATCTTGTGAGTATAATTTTTTCTACAGGTACCCCATGGATTCTACTGGACAAGAGGACCGACCTGCGTGTGAACATAAGGTAAGTATGTATGTATGTTTGTGTGCATGTATGTAATAAATCTTTACTTTCAAGGTGTGTGTGTCTTGTGTTTATTTGGGTATTTTTTTAGTAATAGTACTACAGGTACCAGCGGGCCCGTTTTTCCGCCGCATGCTGGTACTTGTGGTTCTCCAAGTACCAGCATGCGGGGGAGGCTTGCTGGGACTTGTAGTACTGCTACTAAAAACAATATCTTTTCATTTACAACAAAGGCTATCAGCCCCCCCATCCGCAGCCCATTGGATGGGGGGGACAGCCTCGGGCTTCACCCCTGGCCCTTGGGTGGCTGGGGGGGGGACCCCTTGATTGAAGGGGTCCCCACTCCCCCAGGGTACCCCGGCCAGGGGTGACTAGTTGGATTTTTGATGCCACGGCCGCAGGGCACTATATAAAAGTGACCCCCGGCTGTGGCATTATCTGTCCAGCTAGTGGAGCCCGGTGCTGGTTTTAAAAATACGGGGGACCCCTACTCTTTTTGTCCCCCGTATTTTTGGAACCAGGACCAGGCGCAGAGCCCGATGCTGGTTGCTTAAATATGGGGGAACCCCTGTCATTTTTTTCCCCATATTTTTGCAACCAGGATCGGCTCAAAGAGCCCGAGGCTGGTTATGCTTAGGAGGGGGGACCCCACGCATTTTTTTGTGTGAAAATAACCACTTTCCCACCCCTTCCCACTGATAGACATGCACGGATCTCATGGATCCCTGCATGCCTATGCAATCACGGCTCAAAAAAGCAGGTCTGCTTTTTTTTAGCACTTTTTTGCGATTTGTAATTTTTCACGGCAGTGTTTTCCTCTTTGGAGATTTGCACTTTTTAGTAAATGACCGAGTTCTACTAATTTGCTGGTGTATTTTGACCGATGGTGTATTCATTCGTATTTTTTTACAACTACTTCCAAAAAAATACGAATGCCCTCATCTCTGCAGTGATTTGAGTTTAGTAAATTACCGAGATGACACTTTGAAGAAAAAACGGCATCTCGGTCAAAATCGGGACCTTAGTAAATTTACCCCAAGGTCTCAAGGGATAAACTGCAATTGTGTAGGACAAGGGTCAAATACCTAGGACGTAGTACTGGTACATGATTTGACAGTTCATACACCACATGCCGTATTGGTCCTTCAAAGTTCTGCCCGAACCCGGTATGTCTCATCAGCACGATGACACCAGTATATTACTGCATGTGCCTTGTAATGCAAAAAGTGTGGAGGATGAGAATACTGGTGAAGGAAAATTTTGTATAGACACTGATATGCATGATGGTATGGAATATCTGAATCAGACCTTACTACGAGACCAGACATAAGTGACAGCCCATTGGTGAACGCAGACCTGATATTTTCTCTGACGTCCTAGTGGATGCTGGGAACTCCGTAAGGACCATGGGGATAGCGGGCTCCGAAGGAGGCTGGGCACTCTAGAAAGATCTTAGACTACCTGGTGTGCACTGGCTCCTCCCACTATGACCCTCCTCCAAGCCGCAGTTAGATTTCGTGCCCGGCCGAGGTTGGATGCACACTAGGGGCTCTCCTGAGCTCTTAGAAAGTAATAGTCTTAGATTTTTTTATTTTCAGTGAGACCTGCTGGCAACAGGCTCACTGCAGCGAGGGACTAAGGGGAGAAGAAGCGAACTCGCCTGCTTGCAGCCGGATTGGGCTTCTTAGGCTACTGGACACCATTAGCTCCAGAGGGATCGACCGCAGGCCCAGCCTTGATGTTCGGTCCCGGAGCCGCGCCGCCGTCCCCCTTACAGAGCCAGAAGCAAGAAGATGGTCCGGAAAATCGGCGGCATGAAGACTCTGTCTTCACCAAGGTAGCGCACAGCACTGCAGCTGTGCGCCATTGCTCCTCTCACACACTTCACACTCCGGTCACTGAGGGTGCAGGGCGCTGGGGGGGGCGCCCCGAGGCAGCAATAAAAACACCTTGGCTGGCTAAAATACCTCAATATATAGCCCCAGGGGCTATATATGAGGTAAATACCCCTGCCAGAATTCCATAAAAAACGGGAGAATAGGCAGCGAAAAAGGGGCGGAGCCTATCTCCTCAGCACACTGGCGCCATTTTCCCTCACAGCTCCGCTGGAAGGAAGCTCCCTAGCTCTCCCCTGCAGTCTACAAAGGGTTAAAAAAGAGAGGGGGGGCACTAAATTTAGGCGCAGTATACATTATATATAAAAACAGCAGCTATAGGGGACATAACTCAGTCCCTGCATTATATAGCGCTCTGGTGTGTGCTGGCATACTCTCACTCTGTCCCCCCAAAGGGCTTTTGTGGGTCCTG
This sequence comes from Pseudophryne corroboree, assembly GCF_028390025.1. Lineage (NCBI taxonomy): Eukaryota > Metazoa > Chordata > Amphibia > Anura > Myobatrachidae > Pseudophryne > Pseudophryne corroboree. Next base: position 473,006,574 of record NC_086444.1, read on the forward strand.
TCCTCGTTTAGAGCATTCCCTGTGTGTCTGCGGTGTGTCGGTACGGCTGTGTCAACATGTTGAATGAGGAGGCTTATATGGTGACGGAACAGAGGCCGATATATGTGATGTCGCCCCCTGTGGGGCCGACACCAGAGTGGATGGATAGGTGAAAGGTATTAACCGACAGTGTCAACTCCTTACATAAAAGGGTGGATGACGTAACAGCTGTGGGACAGCCGGCTTCGCAGCCCGCGCCTGCCCAGGCGTCTCAAAGGCCATCAGGGGCTCAAAAACGCCCGCTCTCTCAGATGGCAGACACAGATGTCGACACGGAGTCTGACTCCAGTGTCGACAAGGTGGAGACATATACACAATCCACTAGGAACATCCGTGACTTGATCCCGGCAATAAAAAATGTGTTATACATTTCTGACTTTAACCCAAGCACCTCTAAAAATGGGTTTTAGGTTTGGGGAGAAAAAACAGGCAGTGTTTTGTTCCCCCATCAGATGAATAAATGAAGTGTGTGAAAAGCGTGGGTTCCCCCGTTAAGAAACTGGTAATTTATAAAAAGTTACTGATGGCGTACCCTTTCCCGCCAGGAGGATAAGTTACGCTGGGAGATATCCCCTAGGGTGGATAAGGCGCTCACACGTTTGTCAAAAATGGTGGCACTGCCGTCTTAGGATACGGCCACTTTAATAGGTACCTGTTGATAAAAAACAGGAGGCTATCATGAAGACTGTATTTACACACTCAGGTACTAGACTGAGACCTGCAGATAGTGCTGCTGCAGCGTGGTCGGTGACCCTGTCAAACAGGGATACTAGTTGGCAAACATAAAAACATATTAAAGACGTCGTCTTATATATGGGGGATGCACAGAGGGATATTTTGCCGGCTGGCATCCAAAATAAATGTAATGTCCATTCTGTCAGGAAGGTATTAGAGACCTGTCACTGGACAGGTGATGCTGACTTAAAAAGCGCATAGAGAGCCTTATAAGGGTGAGGAATTATTTGGGGATGGTCTCTGGGACCTCGTATCCACAGCAACTGCTGGGAAGAAATAATTTTATCTCAGGTTTCCTCACAGACAAAGGTACAGTCCTTTCGGCTTCAGAAAAGCAAGCGGGTCAAATGGCGCTTCCTTTCTGTACAGAGACAAGGGTAGAGGGAAAAAGCTGCACCAGTCAGCCTGTTCCCAGAATCAAGATTCTTCCCCCGCCTCCTGTGAGTCCACACCATGACGCGGGTGCTCCACAGGTGTAGCCAGGTACGGTGGGGGACCGTCTCAAAAATTTCAGCAATTAGTGGGCTCGCTCACAGGTGGATCCCTGTTTCTTTCAAGTAGTATTTCAGGGGTACAAGCTGGAATTCGAGATGTCTCCCCCCAGCCGTTTCCTAAAATATGCCTTGCTGACAACTCCCTCAGGCAGGGAGGCTGTGCTAGAGGCAATTAATAAGCGGTATTCCCAGCAGGTAATACTCAAGGTGCCCCTACTTCAACAAGGACGGGGTTACTATTCCACACGGGTTGGGGTACCGAAACCGCATGGTTCGGTGTGACCCATTTTATATTTAACATCCTTGAACACATACATAAAAAAATTCAAGTTCAAGATGGAATCGCTCAGGGCGGTTATTGCAAGCCTGGACGAGGGGGATTACATGGTATCCCGGGACATCAAGGATGCTTACCTGCATGTCCCCATTTACCATCCTCGCCAGGAGTACCTCAGATTTGTGGTACAGGATTACCATTACCAAGTCCAGACACTGCCGTTTGGACTGTACATGGCACCGAGGGTGTTTTATCAAGGTAATGGCCGAAATGATGATACTCCTTCGAAAAAAGGGAGTTGTAATTATCCCGTACTTGGACAATCTCGTTATAAGGGCGAGGTCCAAGGAGCAGTTGGTAGTCGGGGTAGCACTATTTTGGAAAGTGCTACAACAGCATAGTTGGATTCTAAACAGTCCAGAATCACAGCTGGTTCCTATGACACGTCTACTGTTCCTGGGGATGGTTCTGGACATAAACCAGAAATAGTGTTTCTCCCGGAGGAGAAAGCCAAGGAGTTGTCATCTCTAGTCAGAGACCTCCTGAAGCCAAAATAGGTAGCGGTGCATCATTGCACGCGAGTCCTGGGAAAAATGGTAGCTTCCTACGAAGCAATCCCATTAGGCAGGTTCCATACAAGAACTTTTCAGAGGGACCTGTTGGACAAGTGGTCCGGATCGCATCTTCCGATGCATAGGCTGATAACCCTGTCTCCAAGGACCAGGGTATCTCTACTGTGGTGGCTGCAGAGTGCCCATCTTCAAGAGGGCCGCAGGTTCGGCATACAGGACTAGGTCCTAGTGACCATGGATTCCAGCCTTTGAGGCTGGGGGGGCAGTCACACAGGGAAGAAACTTCCAGGGACTTTGGTCAAGTCAGGTTATTTCCCTACACATAAATATTCTGGACCTGAGGGCCATTTACAATGCCCTGAGGCCGGCAAGGCCTCTGCTTCAAAACCAGCCGGTACTGATCCAATCAGACAACATCACGGCAGTCGCCCATGTAAACCAACAGGGCGGCACAAGAAGCAGGATGGCGATGGCAGAAGCCACAAGGATTCTCCGATAGGCGGAAAATCATGTGTTAGCACTGTCAGCAGTGTTCATTCCCGGAGTGGACAACTGGGAAGCAGATCTTCTCAACAGACACGACCTCCACCCGGGAGAATGGGGACTTCCTCCAGAAGTCTTCCAATAGGATTGTACACCATTGGGAAAGGCCACAGGTGGACATGATGGCGTCCCGCCTCAACAAAAAGCTATAAAAGATATTGCACCAGGTCAAGGGACCCTCAGGCGATAGCTATGGACGCTCTGGTAACACCGTGGGTGTACCAGTCGGTTTATGTGTTCTCCCCTCTGCCTCTCATACCAAAGGTACTGAGAATAATAAGAAGGCGAGGAGTAAGAACGATACTCGTGGATGGCCAAGAAGAGCTTGGTACCCAGAACTTCAAGAATTTATATCAGAGGACCCATGGCCTCTGCCACTCAGACAGGACCTGCGGCAGCAGGGGCCCTGTCTGTTCCAAGACTTACCGCGGCTGCGTTTGACGGCATGGCGGTTGAACGCCGGATCCTGAAGGAAAAGGGCATTCCGGAGGAAGTCATTCCTACGCTTACTAAAGCCAGGAAAGAGGTTACAGCAACTCATTATCACCGCATATGGTGAAAATATGTTGCATGGTGTGAGGCCGAAAGGGCCCCAACAGAGGAATTTCAACTAGGTCGATTTCTGCATTTCCTGCAAGCAGGAGTGACTATGGGCCTTAAATTGGGTTCCATTAAGGTACAGATCTCGGCTCTGTCGATTTTCTTTCAAAAAGAACAAGCTTCAGTACCTGAAGTTCAGACATTTATAAAAGGAGTGCTGCATAGTCAGCCCCCGTTTGTGCCTCCTGTGGCACCTTGGGATCTCAACGTGGTGTTGAGTTTCTTAAAATCACATTGGTTTGAACCACTAAAAACCGTGGATCTGAAATATCTCACGTGGAAGGTGGTTATGTTATTGGCCTTGGCTTCTGCCAGGCGAGTATCAAAATTGGCGGCTTTGTCTTGTAAAAGCCCTTATTTGATTTTCCATATGGATAGGGCAGAATTGAGGACTCGTCCCCAGTTTCTCCCAAAGGTGGTGTCAGCGTTTCACCTGACCTGTGGTGCCTGCGGCTACTAGGGACTTGGAGGACTCCAAGTTGCTAGACGTTGTCAGGGCACTGAAAATATATGTTTCCAGAACGGCTAGAGTCAGAAAATCTGACTCGCTGTTTATCCTATATGCACCTAACAAGGTGGGTGCTCCTGCTTCTAAGCAGACTATTGCTCGTTGGATTTGTAGTACAATTCAGCTTGCACATACTGTGGCAGGCCTGCCACAGCCAAAATCTGTCAATGCCCATTCCACAAGGAAGGTGGGCTCATCTTGGGCGGCTGCCCGAGGGGTCTCGGCTTTACAACTTTGCCGAGCAGCTACTTGGTCAGGGGCAAACACGTTTGCAAAATTCTACAAATTTGATACCCTGGCTGAGGAGGACCTGGAGTTCTCTCATTCGGTGCTGCAGAGTCATCCGCACTCTCCCGCCCGTTTGGGAGCTTTGGTATAATCCCCATGGTCCTTACGGAGTTCCCAGCATCCACTAGGACGTCAGAGAAAATAAGAATTTACTCACCGGTAATTCTATTTCTCGTAGTCCGTAGTGGATGCTGGGCGCCCATCCCAAGTGCGGTTTATCTGCAATACTTGTACATAGTTATTGTTAACTAAATCGGGTTATTGTTGAGCCATCTGTTGAGAGGCTCTATTGTTTCATACTGTTAACTGTGTTTCATATCACGAGTTGTACGGTGTGATTGGTGTGGCTGGTATGAGTCTTACCCGGGATTCAAAATCCTTCCTTATTGTGTACGCTCGTCCGGGCACAGTACCTAACTGAGGCTTGGAGGAGGGTCATAGTGGGAGGAGCCAGTGCACACCAGGTAGTCTAAGATCTTTCTAGAGTGCCCAGCCTCCTTCGGAGCCCGCTATCCCCATGGTCCTTACGGAGTGCCCAGCATCCACTACGGACTACGAGAAATAGAATTACCGGTGAGTAAATTCTTATTTTTTCCCCCTCTCCTCTAGAGATGTTTTTACTCTACATTGCAAACACACAACAATTAAATTGAGATGCAAATTTGTGTTCCCTACAGGAAAAGGAGGTCTGGAAGGCGAAGGGGTATGGTCAGGAGTCCTCATGACTCTGGAGAGATGGACAAGGTAAGCCAGTGGCCCCCAGGGCATATCTCTCAAGCCTAGCTGAGGCGTCATATGGTCTGACTCACCTAGGGTAAGGAAGGTATGTGCAAATTGGTAAGAGCTTACTGGCGTGCAGCGGGGTGCTCTTCTCAGGCAAGCAGGAAAGAAATGACCTGTCTTACTTGCATGAGGAAGAACATTTGGTAAGGTAGCACTAATAGAGCCATCCCATACTCCTCCTGCAGACGGACCTTTTCAGGTAATACAAATCAACGTCGTGCAGTTAACACCCTGTAGGAATTTGAAATATGTATTGGTGTGCACTGATGTTTTCTCAAACTGGGTAGAGGCATTTCCTGCCACCACAAATACTGCTGTGTTTACCACAAAGAAAATTGTGCAGAAATTTGTGTGTAGATATGGTAACCTTAGGAGAAGGCGCAAAGTGATGACTGATACTGGACTATTGTGGTCATAGACACTGCCACTAGTGTTATGCAGCATCGGAACCACTCCCAGATCCCCACTTAATGAATCACCCTCTTTGAATTTTTTTTTTGGGGGGGAAAACAACCTCATGTTATGATCGATCCACACCATGATCAGAAATACACCAATGAGGTGACAGTACAGTACCTTATCGAGATGAGCCAGCATTTGAGAACTTAACAAAAGAACTTGAAACTGTTGATTCCTGATATGCCAACTACTAACGGTCTTGATTGTGAACCAAGAGACTGTGTGATTGTTCTTACGCTCAGGTTGCCTAATAGACAGGTGGGAAGAACCATACCAAGTTTTGTTGACAGCATGATTCCAGTGAAAGTAGCCGAAAGAGAGACTTGGGTCCACGATTCCCATCGCAAGAAAGTCGTTAGTCCGTAAGGAACTCGTAAAGGGAGTGAAATCGCAAAAATATCACCCGAGAATCTGTTCCGTGAAGACTGAGAGGCGGCACTGTGAACACTACCTGAGCGCAGGGCCGGATCTAGGGGGGGGGGGGGGGGGGCGAAGGGGGCGACCGCCCCCCCTAACACAGTCATAGCCACGCCCACTTTTGAGCAGAAGAGAACTCTCCGGGGAGAGCCTGAGGCAGAACGATGTGCGCAGCTTATACCACAGCAGCACAGAGGAGCCAGGAGAGCAAGGGTTACAGAGCATTTGCCCCTCACTTGCTGGTGTGTGGGTACTAGGGCTAATAAATACAATTAACCCATAGCACAGTCAAATGTACATAGAACAATCACAAAGCTCTATCTCAGTCTCACTCAAAAAGTTCAGTCAGAATTGATGAATTGATAGAGGAGGAGTTAGGATTGCAGATGGGAGGAGTTGGGACTGTAGAGGGGAGGAGTGTCAAGATTAAACAGTAAACCGCCCCCCTAAAGAAAAGTCTAGATCCGTCCCTGCCTGAGCGTACTAAAGGATTACAAAAAGACCAGTCATTGTAATGGATTTGCTATACACAAGATTTGTTTTGTTCTTTCTTTTTCTTTTGACAAACATTTTTTTCCAGGACATTCTATTTTTGTGAGGTTTCATGAGGAGTTGAGTGTGGGACTGGAACTGGTTCTGGAGAAAGGAGTGATGTCTTTATAAGATTCCAGGATCAGCCTATCACTTTGTTAAAGCCAGAGAAAAATCAAAGGTCTAGTAGTTACGGAGTTCGGGAGTAACGTGATAGGCTATTGTCTGAGGAATACTGTATTTTGTAGTTATTGTGACCCTATAATTGAAGTTGAGTGCATCCAGAGATGTCAGTCCAGCAATAAGGCAGCATTTGACAGACATCCCTTGAGTGATTAACACTCACTAGTGGGTAAGATCTTAAACCAAACGGAATGTTGGATGTGCTCTGACAAAGCTAAATATTTGTCTTACTTAAAACCCTTTAAGAGGTCTAAGAACACTGTACGCTATTGGCGTACGGAATACCGTAAGAGTACGCACGTTGCGTAACAATCGCTTAGCCGTAGTCGAGACGCTCAAGCGCCACGTTCGCTCACGGCCAAGAGATCACAGACAGGCACGCTATTGGCTGCCGACTAACGTAATGGTTCGCTATAGCGTAGCGAACGCTCGGGACCACGAGGAGATCACCAGCGGCGCAGACGCTCACAGTGTAAAACCTTTCTGTCTAAACCATAAACAATGTAATATGCAGTAAAACCTTAGTGTAGTGATAAGATGAGAATGCAACACTGTGTAAGCGGGTTTACACTAAAGCTGTTTGAGCGATAGAGACGCTCCTATTACCCACTGCAATATAATGAACACACAATACCGGTCTAAGGGTCTAACGCCTTTTGAGGAAATGAATGAACGTTCAAAAGAATAATACAATACAAGTCATACACTACCAATATAACATAGACTACCTAACCAGATAACTACACAGGAAATACAATACAATACAATTACGTTTAAGGGAAAATGAGAGAGAAAGAGGAGGAGAGAGAGAGAGAGAGAGAGAGATATAGCTCACAATAACAATAAAGACAATATGATTGCGGAGAAAAACTTACGCACAAGGGGAACGATCGCATGCGCCTCGATATCCAGCTCCCGATTATCAGCAATGAGAACCGTTGAAGAGAGTGAGCTGGATATGGTCGGCTTGTCTATTTATGCCCCACACACAATACAATTCAATGGTCCCTACAATCTCATTGTTCATTGGACACAGGAATTCGTCTTCGTATTATAACAAAAGGTCATAGGTTGATTCATACAGGTGGGCTGAGACCATTTCCAACTGCTCAGGTGGGTGGGAAACTAGGTTTCCCGCCGCATGGATAAGTAAGTGCAAATAATAGTAAATGGACATAAACTTCTTATGTCCATAACTATTCGCACGAGCGATTAATCTGCTTCAAACCAACACCGGAATATTGCTAATTAAATACTCTTCCGATGGATACTAAACACCACTGTATGACCCATGTCTGACCCTTCGTATCAAACAAAGAGGGATCTCTTTGTCCATGAACATGCTATATTAACTAAACTTTCAGAATCTATCAAGGGGACCATGATCTACAAAATACATTATACAGTTAAATATGTAACGAACGAGTCGCCCGCTAGACGCACATAAACTTTACCGTAAATGCGCACATCGTGCGCCTGCGGGTGCCCGCAGCGGCAAGTATGCGCACGCACGGCAGGGCTCATGAACGTGCAACAGGCACTCGCATGAGGTGCAAATATGGCAGTGTGTAGCGTGATATTTTTCTGACTTTGACAGTCCACCCTTTGGCAGTCAACAATAACTGCCACTTCCTAAAACATTTCAAAAAGAGAAAAATATATGTCAAGTGTAAATACATTTCTATGGTTGGGTAGGGGAGGAGAGGAGAAGGTAGGAAAAGGGTATGACCTAGTGAGATAGCAGAAGCATGTGTGTATGAATCCATGTTTGGGGGGTCATGTATCATCGTGCCGTACGTGTTTTAAATCAAGCTTCGAGGTATTGCGAAGTATACATTTGAATTCCTTCTTATCCCGCGGTACGGGTCTGTGGATGGGCTGTCAAACTTTACCGAGCTCTTTTCAGATTTTGGTTGCAACAAAATGGGGGAGCACATTTTAGTTGATGATACATGAATGGGGGAATATGTGATTGCTGATATCTGTGCCTGTATTCCCTATTGACTATGTGTGTCATTACCTGAAGGTTGTAGAGATGAAGATAAAGGCCCTCATTCCGAGTTGTTCGCTCGGTATTTTTCATCGCATCGCAGTGAAAATCCGCTTAGTACGCATGCGCAATGTTCGCACTGCGACTGCGCCAAGTAACTTTACTATGAAGAAAGTATTTTTACTCACGGCTTTTTCTTCGCTCCGGCGATCGTAATGTGATTGACAGGAAATGGGTGTTACTGGGCGGAAACACGGTGTTTCAGGGGCGTGTGGCTGAAAACGCTACCGTTTCCGGAAAAAACGCAGGAGTGGCCGGAGAAACGGTGGGAGTGCCTGGGCGAACGCTGGGTGTGTTTGTGACGTCAACCAGGAACGACAAGCACTGAAATGATCTCACAGGCAGAGTAAGTCTGGAGCTACTCTGAAACTGCTAAGTAGTTAGTAATCGCATTATTGCGAATACATCGGTCGCAATTTTAAGAAGCTAAGATTCACTCCCAGTAGGCGGCGGCTTAGCGTGTGTAACTCTGCTAAATTCGCCTTGCGACCGATCAACTCGGAATGAGGGCCAAAGAACACTTATGATAAATGCAGTGGTATTCTATGTCAGGTTAATGAACATTTGTCGGTTGAAGTCTTGTTCGGTGTCTGTTGAATGCAGTCTTCTTTGGGCTTTTGCCAAAAGGTGTGGGCAAAAAGCTTTGTCAATGTCCATAGACTTACAAAAGTGTTGGGCTAGCATAATTTTAAAATTTCTAGGGAAACTGGGGGTCTATGGCATAGTTCATCAAATATCTGTGTATAAGGTTGTCAAAACTTCTTCTTTAATCCATCAGTTGTCTGTATACAGGATCATCAAATTCCTCGTCAAAAGTGGGTCTTTTTACCTTGGAAAAACCGGAAAAACAGGTGAAAGAAACGGACCGTATAATCGCATTTTCATCACATCATTGTTTCTACAGTTGGGTCATAAATCAAATCCATTGGAATTACAATTTCCTCACTCCTTAGACTCATTACTCTGGTACTACGTTTGCACTTCGTTAAAGCCTGAACGCACCTAAATATCAAGCCAATCGTTATGACAACACCTAAGATACATAGGAGAAACTTCCCTACATCCATTATGACTCCTTGAGCCCATTCTCCTAAACCAGAGAACCAATTTCGCGGGTTCAACCATGACACCCAACCAGTCAGCTCATTACCCACAGCAGCAAGAGTGAGATTGTGTCTCCTGCGAAATTCCCACTTTAATTGGAGAATATCGTCCATCTTTTGGTCTATGACCTCGACCGGGTCCTCGGTACTATTCGTTATATATGTGCAGCATTTCACGCCGTACTGCGTTGCCAGTGTGACACAATATCCACCTGTCACTGCCGTGAGATAATTAAGAACCATTCTATGCTGAACCAGTTCTGTTTTATAAGCTTGAAGTTCTCTTCCAGTATACCTAAACGTGTCATCATACATTTCTGTGATATTGTCTAACAAATTTGCAAGCGCAGATATGTATCTATAATTCAGCACTCCTCTAGCGGTGCGAGTGAAATCTAGCGCGATTAGGAATTGGATCCCGGTGGATTCATGGATCATGTCAGAGGCCGAATGCTCTGTCCTTTCTGTCAGTTGCCTTTTAACTACGTGCTCGTAATGGGTGTGAGTATAAGGAGCTTGGGCACCACGGTGTATATCTTTCATTTTGGCATGTGACACAGTCATTACCTCAGGCAGTACTTTTCCAATATAACACAATCCTTCAGAGTTTGGGGCAAGCCACTTATACGCCTTCCTCCCGCATATGAAATGTGCATCATCGGGGAGAACATATGGGACGGAGTAGGACATAACCATATTACACATCCTCCATGTGAAATCTCCTACCCCTAATTCTCCCATCTGTCTAGTACACGTATCAGTTTGTACGATATGTGCACAGTATCCTGGTGATACTTCTCCAACTCTCGTAATCCTACTTCCTAGGGTATACCTATATCGGAAAGATTTTTCTCTGCTGGCTATGTGGCGTATAAGCTCTGTATCTGTCGGCATTCTATCTGCTCTATATGAAAAGGTCATGGTTTGGTTACTCCATGACACTTCCCAATTTCCCGGCTTTCGGGGATTGGTAATGTTAAAACATGTTAGGGATCTATCCACATGATATTGGTGGGGCTTCAAACTAGGAGGACTGGAGATATTAAACCTCCTGTCCACCGGTCTCCCACCCTTTAGCTCAAGTACCTCCCCTACTGTTAAAGGAAATGGTACTAGCCCTGATTTGCTATGACCTTGAGGTACTTGAGAGCATACCCAACAATCTGTTTGATTTAACACACTACCCACTAAGGAGTGATAGTCACTCAATGGATGCCGGTCCATGTGGATATTAAAACTGGATTGGCATTTCTTAATGCACCCATCCTCAACTACATTGTCACAGAGCCTACAGATACAGTTTTCTTTTCAGCTAACAATCCTTCACAATGTTTACAAATAACATGGCTGCTAGATCGTTTCCGGTACTCGCCTTTGCTTGGTGATTGTGTTGCTATTGGAAATGTACACCTCCGTCTCAGTCATCAGAACCTTTCTGGATCCTTTCTCGACCTCACTGGTACTCTCGCCGGAACAGACTGCTCTGGTCAACATCATGGTCAACAGGAAAATCCGTATCACAGTCTCTTGGGGCAAGTCCATCTTACAGGAGGAGAAAAGGAGAAATTTGTAATGGGGGTATAGGAAAACAGTTTGAGGGGGAGAGAAACTTGTTACGATAATTAGTTCTCTTGTCTTGTTGTTCTTCTTGTTCTGCTGTCATCTCAAAGGTGCTGTCTCTCAGTCTTCCAAACGAACATTCCGGTGATGCAATATTCCTTCCAAACCAGCGATCTTTCTGTAAGGAGCAAAAATCTTGCATTACCATTTGTCTAACTGATGACATACCATCTTTTAAAACATGAAAACATGAGTGAGAAGAGAGAAAACAAAAAAACAAAAGAGAGAGAGAACAATTCATATATTTATATATAACATAACACATCAATAAACAACAAAAAAAAATTTTTTTTTCCCCCCAAACATTTTAAAACATTGTCAGATCATCAGGCTGTCATATCTACATGTCCAATGGTTTCCTTGCGCAGTCCCTCCCCCCCGCACCTCCATACTCCACCCTTTGTATCTGGCCAGGATACATTGATGCGGATAGGTCATGCTGGGGTTTGGTACACTTCTGCAAAGACCAAGTAGATATGCAATGTTTGAGTCCTATCAATAGTCGTCAGAGATGGGGAGAGAAAAAGAAACATTTCACAGATACATTTACAACGTTTCACCCGGTCATTCCTGTGTTCTTCAGGGAATGACTTCCCAATTTATTAACCGTTACCTCAGGCTTACCATCAGTCCTAATGATCACCTTTCCTGAAATACATTTTATGGGTATGGGCCAAAATTCTTCCTATCTGATCCCTGATTATAATTTGGTGTGTCATAACTTTTGCTCATTTTCATGTCTAGGGGGTCTGACTTTATGTGGGCTGTTGCAGTTGCTGGCATAATGCCCTTCTCTTTTACAAAGATAACAAACCCTGGGTTTCCTCCAAGTGTCAATGACCTGAGGTCTTGGTTGATTTGATGCCTCCTCAAACGCTCGGATGCTCATCACCATCAACCGTTTTCCCTGTACTCCCCTGTTTCCTTGGATATCATGGTTATGTTGTTGTCTAGGGGGCTGATGTGACTTTTGTCTACTTCCTGATCTACAATCTCTTGCAAAATGACCTTCCTTCTGGCAATTGTAACAGACTTCCACATTTGAATTTCTCGCAGGGGTTTGGGGCTTATGCTGGAGTGGTCTTGTGGTTAGGGCCTGTATACTTGCGGCCATTAACCTATCACTTTGTGACTCCCTGTGTCTGGTGATATTTCGATCATGATCGATAGCGGCCTCTCTTAATGCGGCCACCGAGATATTTCTCCAGTTTGGGTTGGTGGTCTGTACCCTTGTTCTCAATACCTCCTTTAAACCATTCATTAATACCTTAACCGCTATTTCTCTATGCTGTGCGCATGTTTTGATGTCTGTGATCCCAGTGTTCCTAGCCATTACTTGCAGTGCTTGATTGAAATAATTGGAAATACTTTCCCTTTCGTTTTGTCTTATGGAGAAAATTTCATTCCACTTGACAACGGCAGGGAAATATGCTTCCAACTGTCGGTTAATCTGCTTAATACATTCCTGATTGTGTTCCTCCGTTTGAGGTACTTCTATGTCTAATTGACAATCAGTAATAAATTTCGCAGAGTCAACACCGGAGGGCAAACATGCCCTCAGCACTGTCCGCCAATCTTTGTTGGTGGGTTCTGTTGAGTTTCCTAGTTCTTTAATGAACCTTTGACATGCGACTAGATTTTTCCTAGGATCAGGAAATTCAGACATAATTGATCTCAATTCGGTCCGGGACCAGGGACAGCGCATTGCACTGTCCTGGACGGGAATGGTTCCCTGATCGTCAGTCTTCCCATTGGGGACTGTGATCACCCTGACAGGACTAAACTCAATTACATCACCTTGTTTTGGTCTTTCAATATGGGGTACATTTGTTTGTGCGTGATATAAAACATTGTACGTACCTGTGGACACGACCTCACCTGACCCTCCGTTAGGGGGTTTGATTATTGCCTTTACCGATTTGGTCGCGTCCACCTGGATGTCTTGTGTGATGGCTGCTGGAAGAGGTGCCGACATCGTGCTGGGCTCACTTTCTTGTTTGTATTCCTGAGGGAAGTTTGACATGGGGTGCGACTTGCACGGGTTAACATTTGTAATTTTTACACTTTCATTTTCATAAACATTATTACATTTTACACTTTCATTCTTAATACAGTTACTAAGTGCATTTTTATCGTACACCATTGTGCCTTTCTCCGCAACCATAATCCTCTCCATTGCCATATCTCTCCTCCCAAGATGAGAGTCAGATATGTCAGTTAACTCTCTTTGCATTTCACTTTCCTGTTGCCATAATTTTAAACAATCATAATGTTTGATCCGTCTCTTTGCTGGTTTAATAAGACCTATCCTTCTCCTTAGATTTAGTAACACTTCTGGGCTAAAGCTGCCTACTCTTGGGAACTTCTCCCCGTCATGTACCGTCATTCTCTCCCATTCATCACATAAAACCTCTGTGTGTGAACCGTATTTTTCACACATTACATACCTTGCCGACCCGATTGGTCGGTTTACTAAATCAACCCGAACCAAGGTTGATCGCCCCCTACCTGAACAACTGGCCCCCATAACTTGCAGGTGTTGCTTTTCTTCAGCGAACCCTTACAAAAACCAAGATGTCCGGGGCAGGCCGGCGGCGAAGTTTACCGAGTACTCCACTCACTCCTCGCCCACGTTGGCCAGTACTGCAATCACTGTATCCAGAGCTGTTGTACCCAACCTAGGGCCCCTGTGAACCTTTATTTACTGGGGCGTGTTTCCCAGCAAGTATCGGTTGTTGGATAGTTCCTGAGTGACCAGCGAACCTCCCTTTAGAAAATAAAAAATGACACAAATCACGTCAGAATGTACAAATAGTGTTTATGACCCGTTTCGTACACAAATGGTACTGGTCAGATTAACTAATGCACACAATTACGTGCGGTACAATCAGTCTGCACATAAGCAACTAATCTTATGTGCAGAGTGACCAGTGGAATCGAAAATTACGGCTGCGAATTCCTTCAGCATGAGCTTTATCGGCCTATATGGGTTCTGCACCAACCCCCTGGGTTGTGCTCTTTATTTTATTTATAGCGGACTTCCTTGTCTGCTGTACCTGGACCTCCTGGTCTGTTCTGGACCTCCTGGTCTGTGCTACGGTATGACCTCCTGGTCTGCTATACTCTAATGCTCAGATTTTATGTTTAACAAGGGATGCCTCCCTAGTCACCATGCACGTCACTTACATGTATGTACCCGGCGAGAACTCGACTTCTTGTGGTTCAACCTCAAAAATTGTATAAACTTATATATACAAAACACTCACTCATCACATGTACACTTTTGTTTCTATTTCTATTTCTGCGCAGAAATTTTCTTTCCTTTAGACCAGATGTGTTGTAAATTTGGAGAAGGATCTGTTAGTCTAAATTTCGGACACTAAAATAGACTTGCGCTATTTATCGCGTTGCCACCTTTTCGCCTGTTACAATAACACTAGTGTGATTTGAGTTACGTGGGCGTACCCAGACGTTCCGTTGCGTAATATACGCTGCGTGCGCCGGCCTTTGAGTTGCGTACGCGAGTCTCACACTTTGTTAGAGACACGTGTACGCAAAGCAAATATCCACCGTAACACAATTCACACGTTTATCAATGTAGATGATCCTCGATCATCTACCGAACACCACACCAATCTCTCCTTGTATCTTTAGGTAGAGCTGCGTGCGTGCTTTGCACTTTATCCCTTAATGTATTACTTTTACACTTTAACTATGAAATAGCGACAAATCTCTCTTAGCACGTTTATCAATTATAAAATGGCAAACAGGAGAGTGATATATGAAAATACACGAATAAAAGAAATGCAGATATGCGTGTGTGCGTACGCAAGACAGAAATAAACAGTTTTAAAAGACACTAGCGTGTTGTTCTTACCTCCGGTTCCGGATTCCCTCAGCACCCTTTACTAAGCGAAGCAGACGCTTATCCAGACAGCACTACGAGGAATATGATCTCCCGCCCTTTGCTGATGGATAATGTCTGCTGAAATTACCTAGTGCAGATATGTGAAGGACGGACGAGCCGCCAATTGACAAAGCTAAATATTTGTCTTACTTAAAACCCTTTAAGAGGTCTAAGAACACTGTACGCTATTGGCGTACGGAATACCGTAAGGGTACGCACGTTGCGTAACAATCGCTTAGCCGTAGTCGAGACGCTCAAGCGCCACGTTCGCTCACGGCCAAGAGATCACAGACAGGCACGCTATTGGCTGCCGACTAACGTAATGGTTCGCTATAGCGTAGCGAACGCTCGGGACCACGAGGAGATCACCAGCGGCGCAGACGCTCACAGTGTAAAACCTTTCTGTCTAAACCATAAACAATGTAATATGCAGTAAAACCTTAGTGTAGTGATAAGATGAGAATGCAACACTGTGTAAGCGGGTTTACACTAAAGCTGTTTGAGCGATAGAGACGCTCCTATTACCCACTGCAATATAATGAACACACAATACCGGTCTAAGGGTCTAACGCCTTTTAAGGAAATGAATGAACGTTCAAAAGAATAATACAATACAAGTCATACACTACCAATATAACATAGACTACCTAACCAGATAACTACACAGGAAATACAATACAATACAATTACGTTTAAGGGAAAATGAGAGAGAAAGAGGAGGAGAGAGAGAGAGAGAGATAGCTCACAATAACAATAAAGACAATATGATTGCGGAGAAAAACTTACGCACAAGGGGAACGATCGCATGCGCCTCGATATCCAGCTCCCGATTATCAGCAATGAGAACCGTTGAAGAGAGTGAGCTGGATATGGTCGGCTTGTCTATTTATGCCCCACACACAATACAATTCAATGGTCCCTACAATCTCATTGTTCATTGGACACAGGAATTCGTCTTCGTATTATAACAAAAGGTCATAGGTTGATTCATACAGGTGGGCTGAGACCATTTCCAACTGCTCAGGTGGGTGGGAAACTAGGTTTCCCGCCGCATGGATAAGTAAGTGCAAATAATAGTAAATGGACATAAACTTCTTATGTCCATAACTATTCGCACGAGCGATTAATCTGCTTCAAACCAACACCGGAATATTGCTAATTAAATACTCTTCCGATGGATACTAAACACCACTGTATGACCCATGTCTGACCCTTCGTATCAAACAAAGAGGGATCTCTTTGTCCATGAACATGCTATATTAACTAAACTTTCAGAATCTATCAAGGGGACCATGATCTACAAAATACATTATACAGTTAAATATGTAACGAACGAGTCGCCCGCTAGACGCACATAAACTTTACCGTAAATGCGCACATCGTGCGCCTGTGGGTGCCCGCAGCGGCGAGTATGCGCACGCACGGCAGGGCTCATGAACGTGCAACAGGCACTCGCATGAGGTGCAAATATGGCAGTGTGTAGCGTGATATTTTTCTGACTTTGACAGCTCATATGTACCTCAAAGACAAAATAATGCAGGATTAGTGCCACCTTCTTTAGAGTTAGCTGAGGTACTTGAATTACATGGGGGGGGGGGAGGACCGGTGGACAAGGAATATAATATAACTAGACCCTTAGTCTTAAGATCCACCAGTACCATAGATACACTAAGTCCCTGGTATGTTTAAATCTCACCAATTTCAGGAAATGGGGAGGTAATCAGGTACAATCAGACAATGGCTTATTCACACATAGCAGATAAAGAGTGCTCCCCGAACTCCAAAGGTTTATGTTATCTAGGAAGGACACTACCTGAAATAATAACCCTTGTTCAATGATGAAACAGATCCAGCATACGTTCCAGAAATGGAAACAATGTTCAGGGAATGATAGGAATATATACCATGAAAATTTTACCTCTTTCACGATTTGTGTTTTCTCCCTTTACCCAGCAAAACCTCTATCGAATCCGAACATCAGTGTACAAAGACGTAGGTACATGTATGTATGTATGCAATCTTCGTTCAAATCAGACATCATAGGCCATAGCACTGTCCCAGCATACTCTATAGGTTGAATGTCGTCCCACACCCAACCAGTGGTCCCGTGACCACCGAGCGCATATAGAGGATGTCCCGTCCTCCTCCCTGTCTTCCCCAACTATGGTCAATGTCTGATTTGCAAAATTAATACATACGTATGTCTAGGTCACCAATTATTGTTTGAAATATTTTTTTTTGTAATTATATTTAGTGTGAGTTATTGTTTACTGTCAAAGGGTGGACTGTCGAAGTCAAAAAAATATTACATACACACAAATACAAACTCCAAACAGAGAGGTCTCTGTTTGTGCGCATAAACGCAGCGTGCACAGGATATACGGTAGCATATGCATCCACACAGACAAGCCACAAAGATATATTCAACACAAATTTCATACAGCACATAAATTACACATAAACAAAACATGACAAGCACCAGACATTATAATGTATTTATATAATAGAGTGTAACATCAGATAATAAGATTTTACTCACCAGTAAATCTATTTCTCGTAGTCCGTAGTGGATGCTGGGACTCCGTAAGGACCATGGGGAATAGCGGCTCCGCAGGAGACTGGGCACAGCTAAGAAAGATTTAGGACTACCTGGTGTGCACTGGCTCCTCCCACTATGACCCTCCTCCAGACCTCAGTTAGGATACTGTGCCCGGAAGAGCTGACACAATAAGGAAGGATTTTGAATCCCGGGTAAGACTCATACCAGCCACACCAATCACACCGTATAACTCGTGATACTATACCCAGTTAACAGTATGAAATATAACTGAGCCTCTCAACAGATGGCTCAACAATAACCCTTTAGTTAGGCAATAACTATAACAAGTATTGCAGACAATCCGCACTTGGGATGGGCGCCCAGCATCCACTACGGACTACGAGAAATAGATTTACCGGTGAGTAAAATCTTATTTTCTCTGACGTCCTAAGTGGATGCTGGGACTCCGTAAGGACCATGGGGATTATACCAAAGCTCCCAAACGGGCGGGAGAGTGCGGATGACTCTGCAGCACCGAATGAGCAAACTCTAGGTCCTCCTCAGCCAGGGTATCAAACTTGTAGACTGTTGCAAAAATGTTTGAACCCGACCAAGTAACAGCTCGGCAAAGTTGTAAAGCCGAGACCCCTCGGGCAGCCGCCCAAGAAGAGCCCACTTTCCTCGTGGAATGGGCTTTTACAGATTTAGGGTGCGGCAGTCCAGCCGCAGCATGTGCAAGTTGAATCGTGCTACAGATCCAGCGAGCAATAGTCTGCTTAGAAGCAGGAGCACCAGCTTGTTGGGTGCATACCGGATAAATAGCGAGTCAGTTTTCCTGACTCCAGCCGTCCTGGAAACATATATTTTTCAGGGCCCTGACTACGTCCAGTACCTTGGAATCCTCCAAGTCCCCAGTAGCCGCAGGCACCACAATAGGTTGGTTCACATGAAAAACTGATACCACCTTAGGAAGGAATTGGGAACGAGTCCTCAATTCCGCCTTTCCCATATAAAATACAGATAAGGGCTTTTGTATGACAAAACCGCCAATTCTGATACACGCCTGGCCGACGCCAAGGCCCACAGAATGACCACTTTTCACGTGAGGTATTATAGCTCCACGGATTTAAGTGGCTCAACCCAATGCGACTTCAGGAAATCCAACACCACGTTGAGATCCCACGGTGCCACTGGAGGCACAAACGGGGGCTGACTATGCAGCACTCCCTTAACAAAAGTCTGAACTTCAGGCAGTGAAGCCAGTTCCATTTTGGAAGAAAATCGATAGAGCCGAAATCTGGACCTTAATGGAACCCAATTTTAGGCCCATAGTCACCTCTGACTGTAGGAAGTGCAGAAATCGACCTAGCTGAAATTTCTCCTTTGGGGCCTTCCTGGCCTCACAGTACGCAACATATTTCCGCCATATGCGGTGATAATGGTTAGCGTTCACTTCTTTCCTAGCTTTAAATAGCGTAGGGATAACTTCCTCCGGAATTCCCTTTTCCTTCAGGATCCGGCGTTCAACCGCCATGCCGTCCAACGCAGCCGCGGTACGTCTTGGAACAGACAGGCCCCCTGCTGCAGCAGGTCCTGTCTGAGCGGCAGAGGCCATGGGTCCCCTGAGATCATTTCTTGGAGTTCTGGTTACCAAGCTCTTCTTGGCCAACCCGGAACAATGAGTATAGTTCTTACTCCTCTCCTTCTTATTATTCTCATTACCCTGGGTAAGAGAGGCAGAGAAGGGAACACATACACCGACTGGTACACCCACGTTGTTACCAGAGTGTCCACAGCTATCGCCTGAGGGTCCTTGACCTGGCGCAATATCTTTGTAACTATTAGTTGAGGCGAGACGCCATCATGTCCACCTGTGGCCTTTCACAACGGTGTACAATTATTTTGAAGACTTCTGGATGAAGTCCCCACTCTCCCGGGTGGAGGTCGTGTCTTCTGAGAAAGTCTGTTTCTCAGTTGTCCACTCCGGGAATGAACACTGCTGACAGTGCTAACACATGATTTTCCGCCCATCGGAGAATCCTTGTGGCTTCTGCCATCGCTATCCTGCTTCTTGTGCCACCCTGTCGTTTACATGAGCGACCGCCGTGATGTTGTCTGACTGGATCAGCACCGGCCGGTGTTGAAGCAGGGGTCTAGCCTGACTTAGGGCATTGTAAATGGCCCTTAGTTCCAGAATATTTAAGTGTAGGGAAGTCTCCTGACTTTTCCATAGCCTTGGAAGTTTCTTCCCTGTGTGACTGCCCCCCAGCCTCGAAGGCTGGCATCCGTGGTCACCAGGACCCAGTCCTGTATGCCGAATCTGCGGCCCCCTAGAAGATGAGCCCTCTGCAGCCACCACAACAGCGACACCCTGGCCCTTGGAGACAGGGTTATCCGCCGATGCATCTGAAGATGCGACCCCGACCACATGTCCAACAGATCCCACTGGAAAATCCTTGCATGGGACCTGGCAAATGGAATTTCTTCGTAAGAAGCTACCATCCTTCCCAGGGCTCGCGTGCATTGATGCACCGACACCTGTATACATATTAGGAGGTCTCTGTCTAGAGACGACAACTCCTTGGACTTCTCCTCCGGGAGAAACCCTTTTTATCCTGTTCTGTGTACAGAACCATACTCAGGAACAGTAGATGCGTCAAAGAAACCAGCTGAGACTTTGGAATATTCAGAATCCAGCCGTGCTGTTGTAGCACTTCCCGAGATAGTGCTACTCCGACCAACAACTGCTCCCTGGACCTCGCCTTTATAAGGAGATCGTCCAAGTACGGGATAATTATTTCGGCCATTACCTTGGTAAATACCTCGGTGCCGGGGACAGACCAACGGCAACGTCTGGAATTGGTAATGACAATCCTGTACCACAATTTTGAGGTACTCCTGGTGAAGAGGGTAAATAGGGACATGCAGGTAAGCATCCTTGATGTCCAGTGATACCATGAAATTCTCCAGGCTTGCAATAATCGCCCTGAGCGATTCCATTTTGAACTTGAACCTTCGTATATAAGTGTTCAAGGGTTTTAATTTTAGAATGGGTCTCACCGAACCGTCTGGTTTCGGTACCACAACATTTTGGAATAGTAACCCCGGCCTTGTTGAAGGAGGGGTACCTTGATTTCACCTGCTGGAAGTACAGCTTGTGAATTGCCGCCAGTACTACCTTTCTCCGAGGGCAGCAGGCAAGGCTGATGTGAGGTAACGGCGAGGGGGAGTCGCCTCGAACTCCAGCCTGTATCCCTGTGATACTATTTGCAGAACCTAGGGATCCACCTGTGGGCAAACCCACTGGTCCCTGAAGTTCCCGAGATGCGCCCCTACCGCACCTGTCTCCACCTGTGGAGCCCCAACGTCATGCGGCGGACTCAGAGGAAGCGGGGGAAGATTTTTGATCCTGGGAACTGGCTGCTGGTGCAGCTTTTTCCTTCTTCCCTTGTCTCTGTGCAGAAAGGAAGCGCCTTTGACCCGCTTGCTTTTCTGAAGCCGAAAGGACTGTACCTGAAAATACGGTGCTTTCTTAGGCTGTGAGGAAACCTGAGGTAAAAAAAATTCTTCCCAGCTGTTGCTGTGGATACGAGGTCCCAGAGACCATCCCCAAACAATTCCTCACCCTTATAAGGCAGAATCTCCATGTGCCTTTTATAGGCAGCATCACCTGTCCACTGCCGGGTTTCTAATACCCTCCTGGCAGAATGGACATTGCATTAATTCTGGATGCCAGCCGGCAAATATCCCTCTGTGCATCCTTTATATATAAGACGACGTCTTTAATATTATTAATATTATCTGACAGGGTATCAGACCACGCTGCATCAGCACTATTTTTAGTATATAACCTGAGTGTGTATATACAGACTTCAGGATAGCCTCCTGCTTTTTATCAGCAGGCTCCTTCAAGGTGGCCGTATCCTAAGACGGCAGTGCCACCTTTTTTGACAAACGTGTGAGCGCCTTATCCACCCTAAGGGATATCTCCCAACGTGACCTATCCTCTGGCGGGAAAGGGTACGCCATCAGTAACTTTTTAGAAATTACCAGTTTCTTATAGGTGGAACCCACGCTACTTTACACACTTCATTCATTCATCTGATGGGGGAACAAAACACTGGCTGCTTTTTCTCCCCAAAAATAAAACCCCTTTTATGTGGTACTTGGGTTCATGTCAGAAATGCGTAACACATTTTTCATTGTCGAGATCATGTAACGGATGTTCCTAGTGGATTGTGTATATGTCTCAACCTCGTCGACACTGGAGTCAGACTCCGTGTCGACATCTGTGTCTGCCATCTGAGGTAACGGGCGCTTTTTTGAGCCCCTGATGGCCTTTGAGACGCCTGGGCAGGCGCGGGCTGAGAAGCCGGCTGTCCCACAGCTGTTTTACGTCATCCAGCCTTCTATGTAAGGAGTTGACATTGTCGGTTAATACCTTCCACCTATCCATCCACTCTGGTGTCGGCCCCACAGGGGACGACATCCCATTTATCGGCCTCTGCTCCACCTCCACGTAACCTTCCTCATCCCACATGTCGACACAGCCGTACCGACACACAGCACACACACAGGGAATGCTCTGACTGAGGACAGGACCCCACAAAGTCCTTTGGGGAGACAGAGAGAGAGTATGCCAGCACACACCAGAGCGCTATATAATGCAGGGATTAACACTATAACTGAGTGATTTTTCCCCCAATAGCTGCTTGTATAAACAATATTGCGCCTAAATTTAGTGCCCCCCCTCTCTTTTTAACCCTTTGAGCCTGAAAACTACAGGGGAGAGCCTGGGGAGCTGTCTTCCAGCTGCACTGTGAAGAGAAAATGGCGCCAGTGTGCTGAGGGAGATAGCTCCGCCCCTTTTTCGCGGACTTTTCTCCCGCTTTTTTATGGATTCTGGCAGGGGTATTTATCACATATATAGCCTCTGGGGCTGTATATTGTGATATATTTGCCAGCCAAGGTGTTTTTATTGCTGCTCAGGGCGCCCCCCCCCAGTGCCCTGCACCCTCAGTGACCGGAGTGTGAAGTGTATATGAGGAGCAATGGCGCACAGCTGCAGTGCTGTGCGCTACCTTGGTGAAGACTGATGTCTTCTGCCGCCGATTTTCCGGACTCTTCTTGCTTCTGGCTCTGTAAGGGGGCCGGCGGCGCGGCTCTGGGACCGAACATCAATGGCCGGTTCCATGCGGTCGATCCCTCTGGAGCTAATGGTGTCCAGTAGCCTAAGAAGCCCAAGCTACCACCAGTTAGGTAGGTTCGCTTCTTCTCCCCTTAGTCCCTCGCTGCAGTGAGTCTGTTGCCAGCAGATCTCACTGTAAAATAAAAAACCTAAAATATACTTTCTCTCTAGGAGCTCAGGAGAGCCCCTAGTGTGCATCCAGCTCAGCCGGGCACAGGATTCTAACTGAGGTCTGGAGGAGGGTCATAGTGGGAGGAGCCAGTGCACACCAGGTAGTCCTAAATCTTTCTTAGCTGTGCCCAGTCTCCTGCGGAGCCGCTATTCCCCATGGTCCTTACGGAGTCCCAGCATCCACTTAGGACATCAGAGAAATATATGTATTATTGGAACGGAACAAGTTAAATATATCATGCTTAGTGTCAAAATGATCAGGAGAATGTATTAATTTCATAGCTATGGGTAGATTGTAGCACATTGCAACGATTAGTTATGACCAAATGTATGAATACAAAGGACTTCCTGAAGACTTGAAACTGGATTCACAGTCATGGTCCTGGGGGCAGACACATGTGTTGGCAACATAGGACAAAAGCCCTCACACTGACCTATGAACTGTCGAGTTTTTGAGAGGTCTAGCCTCTGGACCAATGGAAGATGAAATCCACTGTTGTATACACCCATTATTTTACTGTAAAAAAATTGGGACCCAGAAGCAGGAAGTCTCTGATACATTCTCATTCACACACACACCCTTATCAGAAGTCTCCTACCTGATGACTGGCTGCCTGGGACCAGTGAAACTAAATGTATGTATATTGGCTGTAACTGATTCACATGTAAGCACAACTGCTTCTTGTGTAATTGTAACTCTGTAACTATATATATATATATATATATATATACATACACACGTTATACTTAATGATATACTGTACATATGTTATTTTGTATGCATACCCTTTTAATATCAAATATATATATCTATGAGCGTTGGACCTCAGCTTACAATGTGTGCGACTGCTTGCTTTCTCTTAAGGAATATAGTGTTGCGACGTTCAGCGCACTTTTATCGTATATGGTTATAAGATGCGCCTTGCGTCCACAGCATATATTAATGCTGGCATTGAAATGTTTATTTAGAAATAATTTGAAATTCACAAACCCTAATAGAAATCTGAGAAATCATACCTTTAAGAGAGGCTAACCACTCAGGCTCCCTTGCAGGAACCTGCGATAAAACAGTGCAATCCTGATTACATGGAATGGGATCATCCTGAGAGGAATTATCCTCTGCAGCATATGGCACAGAGTCCATGGACATGGTTTTATGGAGAGAAACGACACTCCACATACACACACACAGGGAAAGGGCAGTTATAGTTTCCCCCCTAAGAATGCCAAGAGAGACAGAGATTGGAGCCAACCCACACACAGCACTACAAGATATAGGGAAGTCCCTACCAGCGCCTACTGTGCACCTTAATAGGATATACAGTAATATATATATATATATATATATTAGCCCCCCCCCCCCCCCCTTCTACCGTACAAGATAGCTGAAGTTGATTTGGAGGGACAGCTCTCCCTGTCAGTGCTTCGGCAGGCAGGAAAATGGCGCTGAACTCTGCTGGGTCCGCTCTGAGAAGCTCCGTCCCCTTTCATGGCGCTGCCTCCCGCTCTCCTGTAGATGATTATACTGGCCTGAGGAAATGTGCTGGCAGCGGTCCTGGGACCCTGACAGGCTTGCTGGACAGTGTAGGGTGTAGGCGCCAGCAGCCTCCCTGTGCCTAAACTCTAAAAAATATAATAAAACTAAAATAACTCATATGGAGCTCCCCTAGCTGAGACCGGCTCCTCCGGGCACATTTACTAAACAGAGCATGGTAGGAGGGGCATAGAGGGAGTAGCCAGCCCACACTCTTAAAGTGCCAGTGGCTCCTAGGGGACCCGTCTATACCCCATGGTACTAATGTGGACCCCAGCATCCTCTAGGACGTAAGAGAAACAGATTTTGATTTAACACTTTTTTGTTTACAACATAGGCCCTCATTCCGAGTTGTTCGCTCGCTGCTAATTTTAGCAGAATTGCTAATAGGCTAAAATCCGGCAGTTCTGCGCATGCGTATGCACAGCAGGGCGCACGCGCTAAGCAAATTTACACAAAACTATGCTATTTTACTCACAGACTAACGAAGCTTTTCAATCGCTCTGCTGATTGACAGGAAGTGGGTGTTTCTGGGCGGAAACTGGCCGTTTTCAGGGAGTGTGCTAAAAAACGCAGGCGTGCCAGGTAAAAACGCAGGAGTGGCTGGAGAAACAGAGGAGTGGCTGGTCGGACGCTGGGCGTGTTTGTGACGTCAAACCAGGAACTATACGGACTGAGGTGATCGCAATCTAGGAGTAGGTCTGGAGCTACTCAGAAACTGCAAGGAAATTGCTTTCGTTAGCAATTCTGCTAATATTAGCAGAATTGCTAATCTTTCGTTAGCAATTGCTACTCTTTCGTTAGCAATTCTGCTATGCTAAGATACACTCCCAGAGGGCGGCGGCTTTGTGTTTGCATTTCTGCTAAAAGTAGCTAGCGAGCGAACAACTCGGAATGAGGGCCATAATTCCATGTGTTCTTATTTATTTATTAACAGTTTCTTATATAGCGCAGCAAATTCCGATGCGCTTGACAATTTGAAATAACAATAACAAACTGGGTGATAACAAACAGTCATAGAGGTAGGAAGGCCCTGCTCGCAAGCTTACAATCTATAGGGAAATAGGCATGTATACACAAGGAAAGTGCTATCTATTGCATAGAATGAGAAGACGTGAGGATATTTGTGGACTGTACAGAGTGGATGCAATTTGATCGGAAGGTTTATGAAAGTTATGTGGGCGGTTCTGGAATTTGATATGCTTGCCTACAGAGGTGAGTTTTCAGGGAACGCTTGAAGGTTTGGAGACTAGAGGAGAGTCTTATTGTGCGTGGTAGGGCATTCCACAGAGTGGGTGCAGCCCGATGAAAGTCCTGCAATCGCGAGTGGGAGCGAGTAATGAGTGTGGATGAGAGACGCAGGTCTTGTGAAGAGCGTAGAGGTCGGGTTGGGAGATATTTTGAGATAAGCGAAGTGATGTACTTTGGTTAATGGCCTTGTGTGTGAGTAAAAGTATTTTATATTGAATGCGGTAAAGGTAACCAATGGGGGGACTGACAGAGTGGATCTGCAGACGATGAACGTCTAGCGCGGAAGATCAGCCTCGCCGCTGCATTCAGAATGTATTGTAGTGGTGAGAGTCTCGTTTTGGGGACACCAGTGTTCTTTCATAGTTTTTGATGTCTTCAGTATTAATCTACAATGTTGAAAATAATTAAAATAAATAAAAACCATTGAATGAGAAGTTGTGAACAAACTTTTGACTGTTACTGTATATATCAGAATACTCATACAATATAGTCTGTAACAGGTGTACTTGTTCTTAACTAACGCGGTCTGTATAAAAACATTTAGAACAGTTAAGTGTTTGTAAAGTCACAGCGCTTTAGACAGGCGGCTTTACAAGGGAGACCTTTCCCTGCAGTCCTTACAAGGGAGACCTTGTCCTGCAGTCCCAGAGAACAGCCACAGCTATACTTAAGATGGTGCCCAGCATCTCATTCAGGGAGTGAGGGAGAGTGGAAGGCAGCTCCAGGGCGGGAAAATCTGCTCCGAGATGGCGCCCTGGGCTGGGGCTAGAGGTCAAGTGCCGGCTGCCCTATGCTGGTCCTCCAAGTCTGAGTAAACTGGGTGTTAGTACACCCAACCTGTACTCCTATGCCGTGGCAGATATAGTGTGGTCCCAGTTCGCAACAGTGTCCACTCCCGCATCGCAGTCCATCTCGCTAGACTGCGAACGGAACGCGATTTAGTAGCGGGTCCTGCCTGGGGGACCCTCTTACCTACTCTCCATAGCAGCCACACGAACCAGGAGAGCATCTGCAACCGTGTGCCTAGAGCCGGAGTGTCTCCGCCGCAAGTACCTGGGAACTGAGTATGCGACGCCGCTTGGGAGGTGATGGAGCCGCAGCCCTGAATGTCACTCTGACATGTAACAGTGCTGCGGCCCTTCTTCTTAGGACGCTTTTTTTCAGGGCTCCCCAGCACAGCCCTCCTGTTGACTAGCCTGCTCTGCAGGGCACCAACTCTTAACGGAGCTCACAATGCCTGGAGGAGGGGTTATAGAAGAGGCCCCAATGCATCCTGGGACAGCTAAAGCCTTAACCTGTTGGTGCCTGGCTAAAGATCCATCTGTACACCCCGATGTATTCCCTGTGGAACAGTGCACCCCGCTGCAGAAATTAAAGACGTTCACATAAAGCAGAGTGGCTTCGTATGAAAACTTTAAAATGAGCACTATTGACAACTGCAAAAAATACACACAAGCTAGCTCCAGAATGTCCATGGCATGCCCTGTGCCCCGACACTGGGATTACACAGCGTGACGTGCCACACTGACGCGCCTGCACTCTGCAGCGTTATTTATTTGTGCGGGACCTGCTGTAAAATATTTTGCAGTTAGAAAAAACACAGCTTCCATCCCACGCACACACACACACAGCAGCCGGGCTGCACAATGGGCTCACTGTGTCACCGTGTGTAACATGGCTGATTGCTGCCCGGCTAACTAACAGCAGCATCGGATTACACTCTGCGCGCGGGAAAGTGTCTCTAATCTAGCTGCCCCGGCTGCCGCCACTAACACCCCCCCGGGCGCTTCTCCTGATTGGTTTTCAGGCGTGTCTTCCACCCCTTACATCACCGCCTGTCCTATTCTACTACACCGGCTGACGTCACGGTCAAAGCACGGGGACAGCGGTGACGTTTGCGGGTGACGTATTCCTCTCATTGAAGGATGAGAATGTGTCAAAATAAGAAAAAAAAACTGTCAGCGTCACCGCCTATCAGCGCCCCGGGATCATCGCTTCACAAATAGAGGACTAGCCTGACGTTATGCTTACCCAATCACTGGGACCGTTGCTCTGAGAGGGCGTTCTTTCATAAATTCCTACTGGCTGCCAGGCCTGCCCGTCTCTCGCACTGCGGCTAGCGCCCAGAGAGAGACAGCTGATTGGTCCGTGCCAGGCGCGAAATGTAACGCGGGAAAGAAAGAAGCGGAGCAGCACTCCTCTCATACATCACCTGCTTGCGCCGCGATGGGCTCGCCTGGCGGGATGTAGGAGCCAGTCTAGCAAGGCCAGAGAAGAAGCCGCGTTGTCTCCTTGGCATGATGTCTGATGTGTGCCGCTCTCCCGTCCTGCAGTCTCCCTTATCTCAGGACGCGTCTCCCCCTCGCCGGGTGCTGGTGTCCGTGATCAAGGCGGTATCTCCCACCTCCGCCCATACTCCGCTCAAGCCCCGCCGCCCGCCCGTTAGCGCCGGGACCCCGTCCCAGCTCAGCCCCGTCCCGAACAGTCCCGGCTTCAGCGATTTCATGGTGTACCCGTGGCGCTGGGGGGAGAACGCGCATAACGTCACCCTGAGCCCCGGGCCGCCCGCCAGGCACCAACCGCCGGCTGCGGAGCCCGTCCACCCCAACAGGGACCCTGGCCATGACGTCATCGGGACCAGTGCGGCGGCTGGCGAGGACAGCTTGGTGCGGGTGAGCGCTAGTGCCGGGGGAAGAGGGGCACTGCGTGTGCCGGGGGGTGTGTGGGTTGCACTGGCTATGTCATGTCTCTTCTATCAACTGCTGTTATATCCTGTGCTGTCACTGGCTACACCTGTGCATGTGTCGGTGTCACACTGATCCCTTATACCGCAGATATTCCCCTGATTAAAGCAGTAGCTAAAGGTTTGGGAAAATCATGGGAGAGACATATCGAGCCTTCTGTAGAGTTGGGTTGGTATGGGCAACTTGTCCACTTATCTCTTTAGATGACTTCATACATCTCTTGTGTCAACAGTGACAGCTACAGTACCTGACCCCTCCCCTCCTGTCACTTTATGTCCTGTCCATCAGTTTCAGGGCTGGAAGTACTAAGCGGAAAATGCGGTAAACTCCCTGTTTACCGCATTTTCCTGATGTACTAACCCCCGGCCGGCAGGACCGCTTTAGCTGGCGTACGTCCATAGAAGCCTATGGGCTTCTCTCCGCGGCGCTGTGTGAGGGATCCGATCGGATCCCTCCCAGCATGCCCTGCGGCCGCCCCCGTCACCCCGCGCATGCGCTGACTGACTCCTGGGGCTGAATCCCGGAAAGTCAGGCTGCCGCTGCGCATCGCGGAGGGCAGCTCTTATCGGAAGAGCTGTCCTCCGTAATGCTGATCGCATATGTTAGTACATATGCGATCAGCATCGTGGCGCAGGATGGCGATGTACATTAGTACATCCCGCCCTCAGTGTGCTTGCCTGCTAAGTTACTGTACTTTCTTTGAATGAACTGACAGTAACTATCATACCCTGCGTGCGGGGTGTAGTAGGGTATGCCGGCGACCAGCATACTGGCGCCGGAATCCCGACCGCCGGCATACCGTCAGCTGGGCGAGTGCAAATGGGCACGGTGGCGTGCTACTCTATCTATTCTCCTTCCAGGGTTGGTTGTGGACCCCCAAGAGGGAGAAAAGATGTCTGTATGCCGTTGGTCGGGGTTCCGGCGCCGGTATGCTGGGCATCGGGAGCCCGGCCGCCGGCAAACAGAACACCACCCCTGTGTGCGGTCTGATCTAAATCTGGGGTCTCCTAGTTGGTACAGTGCTTCTCATGTGGACTGTAGAACACTAGAAAGATTAAGGGGGACATGTACTAAGCAGTGATAAAAGTGGAGAAGTTGTCAGCATTGCTGTAACATTTATAATTTGCCTACTTTAAAAGTATACATAGCATCGGTTGCCATGGGAGCTTCTCCACTTTTATCACTGCTGAGTACATGTCCCCCTCAGCTGTGGGGATAACCTGAGCAGTTCAGTTAGAAACTGCATCCCTGCATATTAAACCCCAGAAGGTGCATTGCTTAACTGATAATTTTCCTTTCAAAACTTCATAACATTATTTATTTATTTTTTCCCCAGTGGGGCAGTGTGTTCGAATGTGATCTGACTGTGCCAGTTAAGTGTTTAATGAGGATTTTTCCTTGCAGTTCCTCAGGCTGCAAGGAAAAATCTGCATTTAATGCACCCTCCAAGGCCTAACTTGTGGAATAACAGATTCCTGTGCTCAATGTGAAATCTATGGGTTAATGTACATTATCTGCTGGTTTACTGCATGTGGAAAATGCATTTAGCCCATAGTTTTGCTCGTGTGGAAAACCCAGCGTGTAGTTGAAATTGCCCCTTATTAAGTACAGGTAAGGGCTGAAACATACGCGCCGGCTTTTTCTCGTGCCGGTATTGTAATTAACAGTGTGAAGGGTAGGGTCCTTTCACACTACACGGCCCCGGCCGGGTTGCAGCCGGAAATATCCACTGGAAGGTCCGGCTGCCGGGCTGGGGCTGTGCCATCTTTGCAGGCTGTGGTCCGTGTGTGTGAAGGGGAGCTTTCACACAACGTTTTTTTTTTTTTTAAAGCCGTGTCTAATGCACATGCGCACAGCATTACACACGGCTCAAAGCCGTTGTGTGTGGAAGACCCTCCTGGATGGCAAAAAGCCGGACAAAGTTTGTCCGGCTTTTTGCCATCCGGGAAAAACCAGCGCATGTGTTACAGCCCTAAGGGTCAAGTGGAGATGAACATTTTTTTTATTTTTTTAAGTGATAATTCCAAATTCTGATTGTAAGATTAAATAGCTTGATTATATGGAAGTGGCACTCCAAATATGTTTGATACCAGGTCTGAAAGCTAGTGGCTATGGACAAAAGTGTATGTATTTTGTTTCTCTATCATCCGAGTGCATAGTGTATCACCATCAGTACAAATATAAATTCTTAGTTTGGAAAGGTAGATTTAGGGACCCATTATTCAAACAATATGTGTGGCTAATTTACCAAAACCACCTGTTTTCAGGGGTTAGCTTCAAATATGAGGTATCCCTCGAATATGTGGAGCAGGGAACGCAGCAGATATTTGCAGCTTTCCTTCCTTTACTGTCTGCAGCTGCATCCCCTATAGGTTTATACGTGGAATGTGATGCTGTCAGATTTGCCATTATCCGCAATGCGAAGCATTCCCGATATTGGCTACTGCCGTCTAGCATATGGGTTGCAGATCAGGGCTGTAGTTCTGGCAGGGTTGTCCAGGGATCCTCTGCTGGAAATAGCCTCTGTGCATGTGTGGTCAACGGGACCGTACATGCGTAGCAGCCCCGGCTCCACACTCAGTAGAGCCCCTGTCCCTGTGGATGCATATTGATACATTGCGGCAATGTGATTACATTCTGCAATGCGATCTTAGACGCTAATATTGTGCCTAGATTGTATTGTAAATGCAATCAATGATAAATGGGGCCCCTATGTCTGAAGAAGAAATATGCATGTTAGAGCACAGGTTCTCAAACTGTCCTCGGGACCCTAATACAGTTCATGTTCTGCAGGTCTCTTCAAAGAATCACAAGTGAAATAATTAGCTCACCCTGCGGACCTTTTTAAAATGTCTGTGAGTAATAAATACACCTGTGCACCTGCTGGGTTACCTGGAAAACGACTGTATGGGGCCGGAGGACAGTTTGAGAACCTATGTGTTGAGGGATAGGTTGTGGTAACCTCTATTTCTCTATCGTCCTAAGTGGATGCTGGGGTTCCTGAAAAGACCATGGGGAATAGCGGCTCCGCAGGAGACAGGGCACAAAAGTAAAGCTTTTACAGGTCAGGTGGTGTGTACTGGCTCCTCCCCCTATGACCCTCCTCCAGACTCCAGTTAGATTTTTGTGCCCGGCCGAGAAGGGTGCAATTCTAGGTGGCTCTCATAAAGAGCTGCTTAGAGAGTTTAGCTTAGGTTTTTTATTTTACAGTGATTCCTGCTGGCAACAGGATCACTGCAACGAGGGACAGAGGGGAGAAGAAGTGAACTCACCTGCGTGCAGGATGGATTGGCTTCTTGGCTACTGGACATGAAGCTCCAGAGGGACGATCACAGGTACAGCCTGGATGGTCACCGGAGCCACGCCGCCGGCCCCCTCACAGATGCTGAAGCAAGAAGAGGTCCAGAATCGGCGGCGGAAGACTCCTGCAGTCTTCTTAAGGTAGCGCACAGCACTGCAGCTGTGCGCCATTTTCCTCTCAGCACACTTCACACGGCAGTCACTGAGGGTGCAGGGCGCTGGGAGGGGGGCGCCCTGGGAGGCAAATGAAAACCTTTAAAAAGGCTAAAAATACCTCACATATAGCCCCAGAGGCTATATGGAGATATTTACCCCTGCCTAAATGTACTAAATAGCGGGAGACGAGCCCGCCGAAAAAGGGGCGGGGCCTATCTCCTCAGCACACGGCGCCATTTTCTGTCACAGCTCCGCTGGTCAGGAAGGCTCCCAGGTCTCTCCCCTGCACTGCACTACAGAAACAGGGTATAACAGAGAGGGGGGGCAAAATAAATGGCAATATATTAATATAAAAGCAGCTATAAGGGAGCACTTAATCATAAGGCTATCCCTGTCATATATAGCGCTTTTTGGTGTGTGCTGGCAGACTCTCCCTCTGTCTCCCCAAAGGGCTAGTGGGTCCTGTCTTCGTATAGAGCATTCCCTGTGTGTCTGCTGTGTGTCGGTACGTGTGTGTCGACATGTATGAGGACGTTATTGGTGTGGAGGCGGAGCAATTGCCAAATATGAGGATGTCACCTCCTAGGGGGTCGACACCAGAATGGATGCCTTTATTTGTGGAATTACGGGATAGCGTCAACTCGCTTAAGCAGTCGTTTGCCGACATGAGGCGGCCGGACACTCAATTAGTGCCTGTCCAGGCGCCTCAAACACCGTCAGGGGCTGTAAAACGCCCCTTGCCTCAGTCGGTCGACACAGACCCAGACACAGGCACTGATTCCGGTGGTGAAGGTGACGAATCAACCGTATTTTCCAGTAGGGCCACACGTTATATGATTTTGGCAATAAAGGAGATGTTACATTTAGCTGATACTACAGGTACCACTAAACAGGGTATTATGTGGGGTGTGAAAAAACTACCAGTAGTTTTTACCGAATCAGAAGAATTAAATGACGTGTGTGATGAAGCGTGGGGTGCCCCGATAAAAAACTGCTAATTTCAAAGAAGTTATTGGCTTTATACCCTTTCCCGCCAGAGGTTAGGGAGCGCTGGGAAACACCTCCTAGGGTGGACAAAGCGCTAACACGCTTATCAAAACAAGTGGCGTTACCCTCTCCTGAGACGGCCGCACTTAAAGATCCATCAGATAGGAGGATGGAAAATATCCAAAAAGGTATATACACACATGCAGGTGTTATACTACGACCAGCTTTTGCGACTGCCTGGATGTGCAGTGCTGGGGTAGTTTGGTCAGAGTCCCTGATCGAAAATATTGATACCCTGGACAGGGACAATATTTTACTGTCGTTAGAACAAATAAAGGATGCATTTCTTTATATGCGTGATGCACAGAGAGATATCTGCACACTGGCATCACGGGTAAGTGCTATGTCCATTTCGGCCAGAAGAGCTTTATGGACACGACAGTGGACAGGCGATGCGTAGAGGAGTTATTTGGGGTCGGTCTATCGGATTTGGTGGCCACGGCTACGGCCGGGAAATCCACCTTTCTACCTCAAGTCACTCCCCAACAGAAAAAGGCACCGACCTTTCAACCGCAGCCCTTTCGTTCCTTTAAAAATAAGAGAGCAAAGGGCTATTCATATCTGCCACGAGGCAGAGGACGAGGGAAGAGACAGCAACAGGCAGCTCCTTCCCAGGAACAGAAGCCCTCCCCGGCTTCTACAAAAGCCTCAGCATGACGCTGGGGCTTCGCAAGCGGACTCGGGGGCGGTAGGCGGTCGTCTCAAGAATTACAGCGCGCAGTGGGCTCACTCGCAGGTAAATCCCTGGATCCTGCAGATAATATCTCAGGGGTACAGGTTGAAATTAGAGACAGAGCCACCTCGCCGTTTCCTGAAGTCTGCTTTACCAACGTCCCCCTCAGAAAGGGAGACGGTTTTGGAAGCCATTCACAAGCTGTATTCTCAGCAGGTGATAGTCAAGGTACCTCTTCTACAACAAGGGAAGGGGTATTATTCCACTCTTTTTGTGGTACCGAAGCCGGATGGCTCGGTAAGGCCTATTCTAAATCTGAAGTCCTTGAACCTGTACATAAAGAAGTTCAAGTTCAAGATGGAGTCACTCAGAGCAGTGATAGCGAACCTGGAAGAAGGGGACTTTATGGTATCCTTGGACATCAAGGATGCGTATCTCCACGTTCAAATTACCCCTCACACCAGGGGTACCTCAGGTTCGTTGTACAAAACTGTCACTATCAGTTTCAGACGCTGCCGTTTGGTTTGTCCACGGCACCTCGGGTCTTTACAAAGGTAATGGCCGAGATAATATTTCTTCTTCGAAGAAAAGGCGTATTAATTATCCCATACTTGGACGATCTCCTAATAAGGGCAAGGTCCAGAGAACAGCTAGAGATGGGTTTAGCACTATCTCAAGAGGTGCTAAAGCAGCACGGATGGATTCTGAATATTCCAAAATCCCAATTAATGCCGACAACTCGTCTGCTGTTCCTGGGGATGATTCTGGACACAGTTCAGAAAAAGGTTTTTCTTCCCGAAGAAAAAGCCAAGGAGTTATCTGACCTGGTCAGGAACCTCCTAAAACCAGGAAAGGTGTCTGTACATCAATGCACAAGAGTCCTGGAAAAAAAAAAAATGGTAGCTTCTTACGAAGCAATCCCTTTCGGCAGATTCCATGCAAAGGGATCTGTTGGACAAATGGTCAGGGTCGCATCTTCAGATGCACCTGCGGATAACCCTGTCGCCGAGGACAAGGGAGGGTATCCCTTCTGTGGTGGTTGCAGGAGGCTCATCTATTGGAGGGCCGCAGATTCGGCATGCAGGATTGGATCCTGGTGACCACGGATGCCAGCCTGAGAGGCTGGGGAGCAGTCACACAGGGAAGAAATTTCCAGGGAGTGTGGTCGAGCCTGAAAAAGTCTCTTCACATAAGCATTCTGGAACTAAGAGCAATCTACAATGCTCTAAGCCAGGCGGAACCTCTGCTTCAAGAAAGACCGGTGTTGATCCAGTCGGACAACATCACGGCAGTCGCCCATGTAAACAGACAGGGCGGCACAAGAAGCAGGAGGGCAATGGCAGAAGCTGCCAGGATCCTTCGCTGGGCGGAGAATCACGTGATAGCACTGTCAGCAGTATTCATCCCGGGCGTGGACAACTGGGAAGCAGACTTCCTCAGCAGACACGACCTTCACCCGGGAGAGTGGGTACTTCATCCAGAAGTTTTCCACATGCTATTAAACCGTTGGGTAAAACCAATGGTGGACATGATGGCGTCTCGCCTCAACAAAACACTGGACAGGTATTGCGCCAGGTCAAGAGATCCGCAGGCAATAGCTGTGGACGCGCTGGTAACACCTTGGGTGTACCAGTCGGTATATGTGTTTCCTCCTCTGCCTCTCATACCAAAGGTATTGAGGATTATACGGCAAAGAGGAGTAAGACTAGTGGCTCCGGATTGGCCAAGAAGGACTTGGTACCCGGAACTTCAAGAGATGGTCACGGACGATCCGTGGCCTCTACTTCTGAGAAGGGACCTGCTTCAGCAGGGTCCTTGTCTTTTTCAAGACTTACCGCGGCTGCGTTTGACGGCATGGCGTTTGAATGCCAGATCCTAAAAGGAAAAGGCATTCCAGAAGAAGTCATTCCTACCTTGATAAAGGCAAGGAAGGAAGTCACCGCGAAGCATTATCGCCGTATTTGGCGAAAATATGTTGCGTGGTGCGAGCAGCGGAGTGCTCCGATGGAGGAATTTCAACTGGGTCGTTTTCCTACATTTCCTGCAATCAGGATTGTCTATGGGTCTCAAATTGGGATCTATTAAGGTTCAAATTTCGGCCCTATCAATATTCTTCCAAAAAGAATTGGCCTCAGTCCCTGAGGTCCAGATTTTTATCAAAGGAGTACTGCATATACAGCCTCCTGTGGTGCCTAAGGTGGCACCGTGGGATCTAAATGTAGTTTTAGATTTCCTCAAATCCAATTGGTTTGAACCACTAAAGAATGTGGATTTGAAATATCTCACATGGAAAGTGACTATGTTACTGGCCCTGGCTTCGGCCGGGAGAGTATCTGAACTGGCGGCTTTGTTTTATAAAAGCCCTTATTTAATTTTCCATTCGACATAGGGCAGAGCTGCGGACGCGTCCGCATTTTCTCCCTAAGGTGGTATCAGCGTTTCACCTGAACCAGCCTATTGTAGTGCCTGCGGCTACAGACGACTTGAAGGACTCCAAGTTGTTGGACGTTGTCAGAGCCTTAAAAATATACATTTAAAGGACGGCTGGAGTCAGAAAATCTGACTCGCTGTTTATACTGTATGCACCCAACAAGTTGGGTGCACCTGCTTCTAAGCAGTCGATTGCTCGTTGGATTTGTAACAAAATTCAACTTGTACATTCTGTGGCAGGCCTGCCACAGCCTAAATCTGTTAAGGCCCATTCCACAAGGAAGGTGGGCTCATCTTGGGCGGCTGCCCGAGGGGTCTCGGCATTACAACTCTGCCGAGCAGCTACGTGGTCAGGGGAGAACACGTTTGTAAATTTTTACAAATTTGATACCCTGGCATAGGAGGACCTGGAGTTCTCTCATTCGGTGCTGCAGAGTCATCCGCACTCTCCCGCCCGTTTGGGAGCTTTGGTATAATCCCCATGGTCTTTTCAGGAACCCCAGCATCCACTTAGGACGATAGAGAAAATAAGAATTTACTTACCGATAATTCTATTTCTCGGAGTCCGTAGTGGATGCTGGGCGCCCATCCCAAGTGCGGATTATCTGCAATACTTGTACATAGTTATTGTTAACTAATTCGGGTTATTGTTTAGGAAGCCATCTTTCAGAGGCTCCTCTGTTATCATACTGTTAACTGGGTTTAGATCACAAGTTGTACGGTGTGATTGGTGTGGCTGGTATGAGTCTTACCCGGGATTCAAAATCCTCCCTTATTGTGTACGCTCGTCCGGGCACAGTACCTAACTGGAGTCTGGAGGAGGGTCATAGGGGGAGGAGCCAGTACACACCACCTGACCTGTAAAAGCTTTACTTTTGTGCCCTGTCTCCTGCGGAGCCGCTATTCCCCATGGTCTTTTCAGGAACCCCAGCATCCACTACGGACTCCGAGAAATAGAATTATCGGTAAGTAAATTCTTATTTCTGTGTGACAGCAAAATGTATTAAATGGTTTCATATGCCATCATACACTTACACAGCTTTTGCCACTCATGCTCCACCTGTCGGTGTAGATTGCACGTTGATGGCTACAGCCCAGTAGGTGGCACACTTGTGTACTATTTGCAGGCCAGAACTTTACTTTGAGACTACAGTTTTTATAATAGTGAAGGTTGCAACTACAATTACATATTCAGTTTGTGTATATTGGGATGGAATACATTTTTTTTTACAGTTTTTTTTATTTTTTTATTTTTTACATTGTTTAAAAAAAAAAAACTAAATCCAGTATATTATATGAATACGGTGAAGCATTGCTATGTATTCGAAACCTTGATCATGTTTTAATGATTTCTAACATTAACAATAAAACCAATTTTTGACTGCGTATTATTCCTATTATATCTGAATATATGTAGGTAGACTAAATATGCAAAGTATACTCGGGTAATTGAAATTGGAAATAACAAACAGTTAAAGCCCATACACACTTGACGATAAAATGAGCGACGTCGTTCATTTCAGCCCTCATCAACGACGTCGCTCATTATATCGTCAAGTGTGTATGCATCCGACGACCACCGATGCGCGGCCCCGCGGGACGTTAACGACCCTCGCTTATCTGTGGAGCATGTATGATCAATTTCCACTATGGTCGTTACCGACCAGAGACGTCGTTGAATGTGTATGGTGTGAACTACCAACGACCAAGCCACTGTTCCCAGCTCATTATTTTAATAAACTGTTCAGCTTGGATGCTTCAACGATGAATGGTCTTTGGTCGTTGGTAGTGTGTATGCTCATGTCGTTTGCTCAGCTGTTCAAGGGAAGTTGTTAACGACGTGTGCATCGTCAAGTGTGTATGGGCCTTTAATGTTAAGCATTAGTCCTACTTATTACTTAGAAAAACATACAAACAGGAGGAGTTAAGCAGTAGCACTGGGCATGCTAAAGGCGTTAAACATTTTGGTTGCGAATCAAATATGTTATGGGTGCCCGCTGGAGCCATTTAATCGTGTGTGTCCCGTCTCTCCACTTCCTTCCCTCAGGAGGCTGCAAGCTGAAATGTCCCCCCAAATGGAGCAACAGTTAAATTGCTATGTCTGGCCCCATCGAGTGGCAGCAGGGGCAACCAACAATTAAATCTGCCCCTATGAATAAAAACACAATTTTTTTTTATTTTTGAGGCCAGTGCTGTGTGTGTAGTCAAAGCACAATAAAGTGTTTAAAAATAATCATAATTTTGTTTAAAACAGCCATCCCTGGTGTATATACATAGAGATGCATGAACATTTTTTGGGGGGGGGAATGCATGTGTTGTACCTCCCTTTTTTTTTTTTTTTTTTTTTTTTTTTGGGGGGGGGGGGGGGGGGGGGGGTTGGCAGTTTCTAATATTGACTAATTACACTATGAAGAGTAAGGACTTGCAGAAGGTTTGACATTTATAATGCAGGCATCTGCTTTAGCGGGGACCGAATGTTCACGACATTTTGTATTTCATGAAGATCCCTTCATGCCTGGTGATGGCGTCAGAAAGGTTTCTGGGATTGGTCCAAGGGCCTTCATGTTTAGCATTCAGGTTGAGATACTGCAGGGGTGGTGTGTTCTTGGCCTTTACGCAGGACCAGCCACTGTCAAGGACAGCCTACAGTAGTTTTTTTTTTTTTTTTTACACATATCTCCCATATGCTAACAGTGCATGAACCCATCCTCCAGCAAAATATACCACATATGTATCACATTGATTCCAACGTTTTGGGGCATGTTTCCCCTTTGTCAAGGTGTAAATGTGGGGGGTGAAGTGCCCTGAAACGTTGGAATAAATGTGTTCTCTTTAGTACAGGGTTTTGCTATTTTCATAAGCCCTCGAGTGATGCTGTTCATTGTTCCTATATGCATCACTTTACAACAGAAGGCATCGGGGCAGCATTTTATCTGTAAGTGGAGTGACGGACTGCAATTGGTTCTCTCTCTCTCCTATATATACACAGATGTGGCCGTGGTCATCTTTGCTGCAATGCATTATGCTGCAACACTGCTTGCCGCCTGGCACACCATGCAACGTGCCACATGGCTACATCTCTCATGTATTTTTTTTTTTCCAAAAAATAAAAAGGGACCCCAAGTCCAACATCAGAGGAGTTGATTTGGTTGCTTTTGTGGTCGCGCTAATTAGGGGACACCCAACATAGCAATTCAGTTGTTTCTACGTTCATGCGTGAATAAACGCACATTTCAGCTCGCAGCATCCTGAGGTGGCAAGGTTTATGTGGCTAAACCCGTTCTGTTTGGGGGGAAAAAAATATATTGGCTGGTGTTCTCCCATTGATTCAGACGAGT
Organism: Pseudophryne corroboree; assembly: GCF_028390025.1. Taxonomy (NCBI): domain Eukaryota; kingdom Metazoa; phylum Chordata; class Amphibia; order Anura; family Myobatrachidae; genus Pseudophryne; species Pseudophryne corroboree. The sequence goes on from NC_086444.1 coordinate 473,046,054, forward strand.
GATCAGGCACACACAAAAAAACATTGAACCCCCCCCCCCCCCCCCCACCCCACACAGTGTGTTTTATAAAAGCATATAGTGTTCTAAAGGGGCAATGTGTTTTGCAACTAACCCAACTGAAACTGAGCAGCTAGGCATGCTTCCCCGGGGACTGGCTATGGCCACTTAGCTGTGCAGTGTAGAATCTACGCATTTCACTGACTGAGGCAGGAAGGAGACAGTCATTGACTCCTCCCTGGAAGGCTGGGCAAGGTGCAAGTAGCCTTTCGAGTCCGTGAAGATAGTTACAGTGTGAGAGGCAGGGCTGTTAAGTGAATGACAGATGACAATGTTGCTGAGCAGCCAGTGTCTGCTGCCGCTGGTCCTGCTTTCACTGTGTCAGCGGGAGTTGTGGGCAGCAGTAGTGACTGACTGCATTGTGGGCAAGTAAAAAACAAAAACATTGCTATCCGTCCCTTACTCATTGATAGCGGAAAACCATTTGGGTCTCAGCCATCGGTGGTGAAAATATTCTACATCGGTCTTAAACCATTGATTTCAAATCATTAATGGTTGATGGCAATCCCTAGTTGCAGTATGCTAATCGGCATCACTCAGCCGATTGAGAGAAAAATTAATCGTGAATAGGTGTATGACAACATCGCAACAAACTGCATGATTTAAGCCCTCATATAATTATCTTTTTTTTTTTATCCTTATTTAAATGAAAATTAAATAATAAAAAATCTCTGAAAATGCAGTTTTGCCCCATTGTCTTTTGGATTGTCGGTTATCAAAATGTTTTGGTTTAAAGGACCCCATCCATCCGCAATCGCAAAACAATTTGCAGGTTCTGAGATTTTTACTGTACAGCTACAGTGCAGATTTATTTACTTCATCATCTGCAAAATTCCGGAATGCCCCAATTGATAGTTGATATAGATTTGTAGTTCCTTTGGTGGTCTCTCTTCCTCTTAACACCAGAATAAGCAATTTTGGGAACTTGCCTTGGGATTTAAAGCTGTTGAGGGAAGCAGGAAACTAGTAGCTAGAACTTTATGGGCCCCATAGCAATATTTTTGAAGGGGTCCCCACCTGAATGTTTCTAGAACAGGGATGGGGAACCTTCGGCCCTCCAGCTGTTGTTGAACTACACATACCAGCATGCTTTGCAACAATTTTGCTATTTGGCCATGCAAAAACTGTTGCAGGGCATACTGGGATGTGTAGTTCAACAACAGCTGGAGGGCCGAAGGTTCCCCATCCCTGTTCTAGAATGATACTTCTCTCTGCAGCAGCTGTTGATGCACCACAGTAATGCCCTAGTTCACAATATGCCACATTGTACTGCTGGCAATACACATTATGCCACACATCCCACAGTTTACATGCCAGTATCTCCAGTACATACGCTACATTGTAGTGCCCCAGTTTACTTTATGTCAAATTATAGTACACTACATGCACCCCGCTACATCACATTCACTACTCTCTGAAAATAGAATGCCACTAGATTGTCTTATCTAGTGTTCTATCCCTATTGACTGATTCTGAATCTTAATTTGTAGCATGTTTGCAGGGCCTCCCAGGCTGAGATTTCAGTTTGCAGTGAGTGTAAAGACGGGAGGAGTGGTGGGAACCAACCAGTTCCTACATGAGGGGGGAGAAAATCCTAAAGAAGAAAATTTAATTTTAAGTGGAGATTTTCTTATTTTTGGCATCCTGTCCCTTTTTAGTGGCAGTCCTAATGTCTGAGAACAAGCCCTGCATGCTAGGTCACTTCGCAAAGGCCTTAATCAAGGACAAGCCAGTTTTCCAACATTGCCAGTCTCACTGATTAATGCACCTGTAAGTTGGAAATGAGAGAGATCCCATTAGTGGGGAGCTGTACTCAGAGGGAGAGACGGACTGAGCGCTTACGAGTTTCCCTTTTCAGTCCCTACTCCATTGTTTAGCTGGTATTGTCGGGAACTTGATCGACCACTAAATGACCTTGTTCTAGGACCCCATAGCAATGGCATCCCCTGCGCCCACTATAGCTATGCCCATGTCTGAGCAAGCAAGTTTCCCCCAGGTCAGGGCCCTGAACACAGATGTGGTTAAGACACAAGCATTATTAATGGGTAATACCATTTTAGTTTAACTTTGTGTATAACTTTTTTTTAATAATTCTTTAAACTTTGTACTGCATTTCAATTTATTTTTTTGCAATTCACAGGAGTTTAAATTACATTGGATTACTTCTCACTTGATTTGCTCAGTTTCCCATACTGCAGGCATGCTGTATATTGGAGTTCTTTGTATATACAAGCCTACCATGAAAATAATTAGAACCACTTTGCCCATGTAGTCTGGCCATTTGTTTTGTTTTTTGTATCCTTTTTGTATTTGCAAACATTTTTGATCCTTAGGTCTTTGTAAGGATATTCATATGCCTATCCCAAGCATGTTTAAATTGCTTTACTGTCTTAGTGTTTACCACCTCTGACGGGAAGCTATTCCACTTATCCACTACTCTTTCTGTGAAGCAAGTTTTCCTTAAATTTCATATGAACCTACCTTCTTCCAGTCTCTGTGTATGTCCTTGAGTACTAATACGTCTCTTCCTTTTGAAGAATGTTTCCCTCCTTTACTTTGTTAAAACCCTTGGTATACTTGAAAGTTCCTATTCTGTCCCCCCTTTGCCTTCTCTGCTCCAAGTTATACATGTTAAGTTCTTTTAGTTTTCGTCCACTCTGCTCAAGTTGGCAAGTAAATTTATTAGACTGTCACACGGACATTTTGTGTTCCTACGTAGCAAGCACCCCTTTACCTGTTTTTTCAGAGTAATGGTGTGTGTAATATGACCACGGGTGCAGAGAAGGTTACACTTCCATGCACTGAGGTTTATGTTTCAGAATAATGCTTATTCCAATTTTGCATTTTTAGTAGTGGATATGTGACAGTGGATCAGATTTTATTTTTTTCCTGTAAAGCTAACTGTCCACAGAAGATCGTTCAAACCAGGCAACATGTTTGGTTTCTCACAATTAACGGGACAATTACTGTAGTTTCAGAATAGGGGGAAAGTTTCCAACTCCCCCAGCTGAACAATTTTAATAAAAGTACTGTAGTTTGAATAGGCTGCTATGCAGGGAGGGTATTATGAGTGACAAAAGCTGTGCAGCAGGTGTTTGATGGCATATATGGGGGGTATTCAATTGCTGTCGGAAAGACGTCAGTTTCCGACTTTTTTAGGTCTGAAACAGTGCTGACTTATTCAATGGGGCTGCTTTTTCCTGACCGTTCCGACTTGTCGGATAACACATGGATCAGCAGATTAGCCACGGATCCACGTGTTTTGTCTGATTCCGCATCCAAATCAGAAAGGTTTTGGCCCCATTTCCGACAATGTCAATCAGACTTTAAAAAAAGTCTGGCATTGTCGTGAACGGCCAAATCCTGTCTGATTTGGCCGCTCATTGAATACGGCATTGTTGGTTTTTGTCCGTCGGAAAGGATCCGACAAGCACTGAATTCCCCTTTATGGGGTATATTCAATAGGAGTCGGATCCATTCTGACATGCAGTTGTCTGAATGGATCCGACAACCCTTATTCAATGGACGGCCAAATCCGACTGTCGGATTTGGCCGTCTTGTCAGGCAGTGGCTGCAGATGCGCTGACAGCAGCGGCCAGGGGAGCAGAGAGCGGCGGCTGTGAGCGGGAGGGGCTGGCTGCGGGGGACGTGTGGAGCCGCAGGAAGAGAGGTGCTGTGGCGGGAGGAGCATTGATCTGCGGCCGGCGGGAGGTGCTGGCAGCGGGGTAACATTGAATATAGCCCTATGTAGTAATACAGATCTAAAAATACTGTAAAAGTTGACTGCAGCCATAACCCATATTTAAAAATACAAAAAAAGATCAAATGGCTTCTATGACAGTTGTTAAATGGTCACTAGATGGAGCAATTCAGTTGTTCTTCGTTTTGACTGCCCATTAACTGCTGGTGATGCATATCTTCTCGCAGCCAGCTGTGGCGAGAAGAAATGTGCGAAAAGACTCGTTTGGGCTAAAAAAAACCCCAACCCACCCCCTCTCCTATTTGGCCACTTGAAAAGTAGTGGGTGCCTGATCGAAGCAACAATTGAAATGCTCCGACAGGCACGGAGAGTAATTAAATGAATTAAATCGGCCCCAATATGTCCCAAAACTGTTGCCATTAGTGATATGAACACTGTTATTCACAATATTGGTGGTTATATGTGCAGTATAATAAAAGTAAAACAACTTGGACTGTAAATTAAATTCATTGATATTGAATTTGTTTTCGATAGCGCAGACCCTTATCTAGTTATTTCTAGTTTGTTCTGTGAGGGAACCAGCAGCGCTTCCTTTTGTTAGCTGCTGTTAATGTCAGGCACTGTAAATGTATTGGCACACCTGTTCCTTTCGTTTGGCATACTGAATAGAGGTTTTTACAACTCATCCAGCTAACTTCCATGTTCCTATTTCAGACTTAGGGGTCTATTCATGAAGCAGTGAAAAGAGTGGAGAAGTGAGCCTGTGGACAAGTTGCCCATGGCAACCAATCAGCTGCTCCGTTCAATTGTATAGTGTACAAATTATAAATGTTATTTCAATGCTGATTGGTTGCCATGGGCAACTTCTCCACTGGCGCACTTCTCCGCTCTTTTCACTGCTTCATGAATAGATCCATTAGGGCGGTATTTATCAAAGCTTGGTGAGAGATAAAGTATCAATCAATCAATCAATCCGTTCCTAACTCCTATTTCAAACACAGCCTGTAACATGTAAGGCAAAAGCAGAATGGCTGGAACTTTCTCACAACTGTCTCTGAGCTTGTATAAATAACCCCCTTAATCTACATTTCCGCTATTTTTACATAACAAAAAGTGTTCTAATAGAATTAGATGGAAAAAATAAATAAACCGTAAACACTTTTTTTTTTTTTTTCGTTCATGGGCACTAGCTATGGGACCATATATCAAATACACACATTTGGAGTGCCGCTCCATTTAATAAAGCCAGTAATCCCACATTCTGCTGATAGAATTTCAGCTTGTCACTTACATTTTTTTTTTTTTTTTTAAGATGTGTATCCCCACTTAACATAAATATTGCCAAATATATTGGAGAGTAGTTAATAACTTGTCACATTTTACATGTGGGCTGTTATGGAAAACGGTCATTGTACTGTAGGTAAACCACATAAATTGACAGATCACTTAATGTTCTGTCTCATATTTTCAGTAGCCTATGATGGATTGTCAGATAAATTATTCCCAATGAAATGTACTACTGAGACCAGATACAGATTGTTTTAATGTCTCTTTTATTGTAATTAAATTCATGTGTTTAATTATGCATTGTACCCGCAAATCGTTCTTTTGAAAGTGCTGTGAATTTGAATGTTTGTTTATGTTAAGGGAACACTTTGTAACTAAAATTACTCAATTAACATAATTTAGCTCTTTACCATGGGAACATTGAAAGCCTCTATATAGAATAAAATTTTTAGACATTGTCTTTTTATCAACACAGGATGCAATAAGACGTGGCCGCCCAAGGGCAGAAACGGTTCGGGACTTAATAAATGAGGGGGAGCACTCTTCCAGCAGAATCCGGTGCAATATTTGCAACAGAGTGTTTCCTCGTGAGAAATCTTTGCAAGCTCATAAAAGAACTCATACAGGTGAGTGTATATTTTAGATTTGGTTTATAATGGTAAATTAAATGCTGTGTGCATACATCTTAGAATAATTAGTTGAATGAATCTGGAAGTCCTCCATGCCACCAAAAGTCCCTATAATGAATACATAATGAGTACAACTGTCCATTTTAATAATACTACATCATTTGGGCCTAGATACTTTATACCTAGTTCTAAAATCAGGGGGTAGCCTAACCTATTCTAACTATCCTTTTATCTCGTACGTTCTAAAAATGTAAAGCTACTATGATTGCCTACAATGCACCTCCCACTTTTTTTAAACCTGCACGTTGGTAAATTTACTGTTAGGTGTCTAGTTAATAACCTTAATTCCCTTAATAACCTAGATAGTACAATCTTGTTTAAGATATTCTGTTTCGATTAAAGTTTAAAAGATTGATAGTAACGATGTGTATGTTTGCTTAAAGGAGAAAGACCTTATCTCTGTGACTATCCAGATTGTGGGAAAGCCTTTGTTCAAAGTGGACAATTGAAGACACACCAGCGCCTTCACACGGGAGAGAAACCATTTGTTTGCTCAGAAAATGGTATGTACCTTCAATTATGGCTATGGCCTCCTATTAGATTCTGGTACTGTTACCTGTACAATAGAGGAACAATATTCTTTTGTCCTCATGTGGCAAATAAGAAATGACGTGTAGCTCATACTGTGTGTGCAGATTTCTACAGTCTTCTACGATGCATAATGGTGTAAACATAAGGAGGGAGAGAGAGCGAGGTTTGAAATATAACAGCTCTGAGAGAGCATTTGGTGGACAGGCAATGTTAAGTGTTATGGGCCCTACACACGCTGCCAAGCTGCCCAACGGTGGATACGGCCGACGGGCGACCCGGGGGGGGGGGGGTGGAGAGAGTGAAGTTTCTTCACTTACCCCGTCACCCGGCTCCATAGCAGTGCAGGCAAATATGGACGAGATCGTCCATATTGGCCTGCATGCACAAGTGACGGGGAACCAGCAATGAATGAGCGCAGGGGCCGCGCATCGTTAATCTTTGATGCCTACACACTGAAATATATGAACGGTATCTCGTTCATTAATGAATGAGATCGTTCATATCTTTTACGAATATCACCCAGTGTTTAGGGCCCATAAGCCTGCAATTTAATTTTTTTAAGTCGTTTATTTTTCCATAGGTTTATTAGGCAGTGATGTGAAATTTTGCACCTAAGAGCTTATTTTGGTGGGGAAACCACCATTCTAATAGCAACATTATATACCAGTATGTGCTTCTTGTATTTATGGAAGTCAGCTTTTTCACTCATGTTACTGTAGCTTGGTGGTGTGTGGGCATAAAGAACACTCTTAACGGACCTAGGGAGTTATTCAGGTTTATTAGTAAACCAAAAAAGTTAGCGATTGAGCAAAACCATGTTGTACTGCAGGTGGGACAAATGTAAAGTGCAGAGAGATCTAGGTTTGTGTGGGCTATATTGTTTCTGTGCAGAGTAAATACTGGCTGCTTTATTTTTACACTGCAATTTAGATTTCAGTTTGAACACACCCCACCCTAATCTAACTCTCTCTGCCCCACCTGCACTGCAACATGGTTTTTCCTAATTGCTAACTCTTTTGGTTTGCTAACAAACCTGAATAAGGTCCCTAGTCTATAATGTACTTCCTATTCATGTAATATGCAGACACCTTTTTATTTTTTGTTTCTATGTGTTTAGGGTGTTTGAGTCGATTTACTCATGCAAACCGTCATTGCTCTAAGCATCCATATGCCAGACTGAAACGAGAAGAACCAGGCACCAAGGGAAGCAAGAGCCAAGTTGCTGATAACAAAGATTCAGCAGAATGGTTGGCAAAGTGAGGATTTTTTCCTTCGTAGTAGTCTTCAACTGACCTATGTTATCTTCAGCTGATGTACCACTTAAAGCATGTTTAAAATTATTAGTATTTTATTTATTTCTCTAACGTCCTAGAGGATGCTGGGGACTCCATAAGGACCATGGGGAGAGACGGGCTCCGCAGGAGACATGGGCACTTTAAGAAAGAATTTAGTTCCTGGTGTGCACTGGCTCCTCCCTCTCTGCCCCTCCTCCAGACCCCAGTTTAATTCTGTGCCCAGAGGAGCTGGGTGCTTTTCAGTGAGCTCTCCTGAGTTTGCTGCTAGAAAGTTTTTTTTTTTAGGTTTTTTATTTTCAGGGAGCTCTGCTGGCAAGACTCCCTGCATCGTGGGACTGAGGGGAGAGAAGCAGCCCTACTCTGAAGCTAGGTCCTGCTTCTTAGGCTACTGGACACCATTAGCTCCAGAGGGATCGGTACGCAGGATCTCACCCTCGCCGTCCGTCCCAGAGCCGCGCCGCCGTCCCCCTCGCAGAGCCGGAAGACTGAAGCCGGGTGAGTATGAGAAGCAAGAAGACTTCACAGGCGGCAGTAGACTTCGTGATCATCACTGGAGGTAACGCACAGCACTGTAGCTGTGCGCCATTGCTCCACACACCTACACATACTCCGGTCACTGTTAGGGTGCAGGGCGCAGAGGGGGGGGGGGGGGGGGGGGGTGACCTGGGCAGCATTTGGGACCTCATTCTGGCAAATGAACACATATATACAGCTGGGCACTGTATATATGTAGGAGCCCCCGCCAAAGAAATACAATTTAAGCGGGACAGAAGCCCGCCGCCGAGCTTCTCCCTCAGCACTTACCAGCGCCATTTTTTCTCCACAGCACGCTGAGAGGAAGCTCCCCAGGCTCTCCCCTGCTGATACACGGTAGAAGAGTGTTGAAAAGAGAGGGGGTGGGGAGGCACATAATTAGGCGCAAAAAAGTATATAAACAGCAGCTACTGGGTTAACATTAAGTTACTGTGTTTTCTCTAACGTCCTAAGTGGATGCTGGGACTCCGTAAGGACCATGGGGAATAGCGGCTCCGCAGGAGACAGGGCACAAAATAAAAGCTTGAGATATCAGGTGGTGTGCACTGGCTCCTCCCCCTATGACCCTCCTCCAAGCCAGTTAGATTTTTGTGCCCGGCCGAGAAGGGTGCAAACTAGGTAGCTCTCCAGAGCTGCTTAGAATAAAAGTTTAGTTAGGTTTTTTTATTTTCAGTGAGTCCTGCTGGCAACAGGCTCACTGCATCGTGGGACTAAGGGGAGAAGAAGCGAACTCACCTGAGTGCAGAGTGGATTGGGCTTCTTAGGCTACTGGACGTTAGCTCCAGAGGGACGATCACAGGTTCAGCCTGGATGGGTCACCGGAGCCGCGCCGCCGTCCCCCTTACAGAGCCAGAAGAGACGAAGGTCCGGTGAAAGCGGCGGCAGAAGACATCCTGTCTTCAAGACTAAGGTAGCGCACAGCACCGCAGCTGTGCGCCATTGCTCTCAGCACACTTCACACTCCGGTCACTGAGGGTGCAGGGCGCTGGGGGGGAGCGCCCTGAGACGCAATATAACACACATATACCTTAGCTGGCAAAAGGAATACATCACATATAGCTCCAGGGCTATATGGATGTATTTTTTCCCCTGCCATTTTACACAAAAAAGCGGGAGTTAAGGACGTCGTGAAGGGGCGGGGCCTATCTCCTCAGCACACTGGCGCCATTATTCCCTCACAGCTCCGCTGGAAGGACGGCTCCCTGATTCTCCCCTGCAGTACTGCATCTGATTCAGGGTAAAAAAGAGAAGGGGGGGCATTTTGGCAGCAAATAACTAGATTAACAGCAGCTATAAGGGATTAACACTTATATAAGGTTATCCCTGTATATATATATATATATATATATATATAGCGCTGGGTGTGTGCTGGCAGACTCTCCCTCTGTCTCTCCAAAGGGCTAAGTAGGGTCCTGTCCTCTATCAGAGCATTCCCGGTGTGTGTGCTGTGTGTCGGTACGCGTGTGTCGACATGTATGAGGAGGAAAATGAGGCGGAGCAGTTGCCTGTGTTAGTGATGTCACCCCCTAGGGAGTCGACACCTGACTGGATGATTGTGTTTAAGCAATTAAGTGATAATGTCAGCAATTTACAAAAAACTGTTGACGACATGAGAAAGCCGGCAAATCAATTAGTGCCTGTTCAGGCGTCTCAGACACCCTCAGGGGCCCTAAAACGGCCGCTACCTCAGTGGGTCGACACGGATCCAGATATAGATACTGAATCTAGTGTCGACGGTGACGAGACAAACGTAATGTCCAGTAGGGCCACACGTTACATGATCACGGCAATGAAAGAGGCATTGAACCTTTCTGACACTACAAATACCTCAAAGGCGGGTATTATGTGGGGTGTGAAAAAACTGCCAATAGTTTTTCCTGAGTCTGAGGAAATAAATGAGGTGTGTGATAAAGCGTGGGTTTCCCCCGATTAAAAAACAGCTAATTTCTAATAAGTTATTAGCACTATACCCTTTCCCACCAGAGGTTAGGGCACGGTGGGAAACACCCCCTAGGGTAGATAAGGCGCTCACACGTTTATCTAAACAAGTAGCGTTACCGTCCCCTGATACGGCCACCCTCAAAGAACCAGCTGATAGGAGGCTGGAAAATATCCTGAAAAGTATATACACACATACTGGTGTTATACTGCGACCAGCAATCGCATCAGCCTGGATGTGCAGTGCTGGAGTCGCATGGGCGGATTCCCTGACTGAGAATATTGATACCCTGGATAGGGACAATATTCTGTTAACTATAGAACATTTAAAGGATGCATTGCTATATATGCGTGATGCGCAGAGGGATATTTGTACCCTGGCATCAAGAGTAAGCGCAATGTCCATCTCTGCCAGAAGAGCATTATGGACCAGACCGTGGTCAGGGGACGCAGATTCCAAACGGCACATGGAAGTATTGCCGTATAAGGGGGAGGAGTTATTTGGGGCTGGTCTAACAGACCTGGTGGCCACGGCAACGGCTGGAAAATCCACCTTTTTACCCCAGATTACTTCACATCAACAGAAAAAGACAGTCTTTTCAAACTCAGTCCTTTCGTTCCCATAAGTACAAGCGAGCAAAAGGTCACTCTTTTCTGCCCAAGGGCAGAGGAAGAGGAAAAAGGCAGCACCATGCAGCCGCTTCCCAGGAGCAGAAGCCCTCCCCTGCTTCTGCCAAGTCTTCAGCATGACGCTGGGGCTTTACAAGCAGACTCAGACACGGTGGGGGCCCGTCTCAAGAATTTCAACGCGCAGTGGGCTCACTCGCAAGTGGATCCCTGGATTCTACAGGTAGTATCACAGGGGTACAAACTGGAATTCGAGGCGTTTCCTCCTCATCGGTTCCTGAAGTCTGCTTTACCAAAGTCTCCCTCCGACAGGGAGGCAGTTCTGGAAGCCATTCACAAGCTGTACTCCCAGCAGGTGATAATCAAGGTACCCCTCTTACAACAGGGGAAGGGGTATTATTCCACACTATTTGTGGTACCGAAGCCGGACGGCTCGGTGAGACCAATATTAAATCTAAAATCTTTGAACACTTACATAAAAAGGTTCAAATTCAAGATGGAGTCACTCAGAGCGGTGATAGCGAACCTGAACCTGGAAGAGGGGGACTATATGGTGTCGCTGGACATCAAGGATGCTTATCTCCACGTCCCAATATATCCTTCTCACCAAGGGTACCTCAGGTTTGTAGTACAAAACTGTCATTATCAGTTTCAGACGCTGCCGTTTGGATTGTCCACGGCGCCTCGGGTCTTTACCAAGGTAATGGCCGAAATGATGATTCTTCTACGAAGAAAAGGCATCTTAATTATCCCTTACTTGGACGATCTCCTGATAAGGGCAAGAACCAAGGAACAGTTAGAAGTCGGAGTGGCACTATCTCAGGTAGTGCTAAGTCAGCACGGATGGATTCTAAATATTCCAAAATCGCAGCTGATTCCAACGACACGTCTACTGTTCTTAGGAATGATTCTGGACACAGTCCAGAAGAAGGTGTTTCTCCCGGAGGAGAAGGCCAGGGAGTTATCCGAGCTAGTCAGGAACCTCCTAAAACCAGGACAGGTCTCAGTGCATCAGTGCACAAGGGTCCTGGGAAAAATGGTGGCTTCTTACGAAGCGATTCCATTCGGAAGATTCCATGCAAGAACTTTTCAGTGGGATCTACTGGGAAAATGGTCCGGATCGCATCTTCAGATGCATCAACGGATAACCCTGTCGCCAAGGACAAGGGTGTCTCTCCTGTGGTGGCTTCAGAGGGCTCATCTACTAGAGGGCCGCAGATTTGGCATTCAGGATTGGATCCTGGTAACCACGGATGCCAGCCTGAGAGGCTGGGGAGCAGTCACACAGGGAAGGAATTTCCAGGGCTTGTGGTCAAGCATGGAAACATCTCTTCATATAAACATTCTAGAACTAAGGGCCATTTACAATGCCTTAATTCAAGCAAAACCTCTGCTTCAGGGTCAGGCGGTGTTGATCCAGTCGGACAACATCACGTCAGTCGCCCACATAAACAGACAGGGCGGCACGAGAAGCAGGAGGGCAATGGCAGAAACTGCAAGGATTCTTCGCTGGGCGGAAAATCATGTGATAGCACGGTCAGCAGTGTTCATTCCGGGAGTGGACAACTGGGAAGCAGACTTCCTCAGCAGACACGACCTTCACCCGGGAGAGTGGGGACTTCACCCAGAAGTCTTCCACCAAATTGTAAACCGTTGGGAAAGACCAAAGGTGGACATGATGGCGTCACGTCTAAACAAGAAACTGGACAGATATTGCGCCAGGTCAAGGGACCCTCAGGCAATAGCAGTGGACGCTCTGGTAACGCCGTGGGTGTACCAGTCAGTGTATGTATTCCCTCCTCTGCCCCTCATACCGAAAGTATTGAGAATCATAAGAAGGAGAGGAGTAAGAACTATACTCGTGGTTCCGGATTGGCCAAGAAGGTCTTGGTACCCGGAACTTCAAGAGATGCTCACGGACGAACCGTGGCCTCTACCTCTAAGACAGGACCTGCTACTGCAGGGGCCTTGTCTGTTCCAAGACTTACCGCGGCTGCGTTTGACGGCATGGCGGTTGAACGCCGGATCCTGAAGGACAAGGGCATTCCAGAAGAAGTCATCCCTACTCTGGTAAAAGCCAGAAAGGAAGTAACCGCAAAACATTATCACCGCATTTGGCGTAAATATGTTGCGTGGTGTGAGGCCAAGAAGGCCCCTACACAGGAATTTCAACTGGGTCGTTTCTTGCATTTCCTGCAAACAGGACTGTCTATGGGCCTAAAATTAGGGTCCATTAAGGTTCAAATTTCGGCCCTGTCGATATTCTTCCAGAAAGAACTGGCTTCAGTACCTGAAGTTCAGACATTTGTGAAAGGGGTGCTGCACATACAGCCTCCTTTTGTGCCTCCAGTGGCACCTTGGGATCTCAATGTTGTGTTGAGATTTCTAAAATCACACTGGTTTGAACCATTGTCTACGGTAGATTTAAAATATCTCACGTGGAAGGTGTCGATGCTGTTGGCCTTGGCTTCAGCTAGGCGTGTGTCAGAATTGGCGGCTTTATCATGTAAAAGCCCTTACCTAAATTTTCATTCTGACAGGGCGGAATTGAGGACTCGTCCTCAATTTCTACCTAAGGTGGTTTCTGCATTTCACATGAACCAACCTATTGTGGTACCTGCGGCTACTAGGGACTTAGAGGACTCTAAGTTGCTGGACGTTGTCAGGGCCTTGAAAATATATGTTTCCAGGACGGCTGGAGTCAGGAAAACTGACTCGCTGTTTATCCTGTATGCACCCAACAAGCTGGGTGCTCCTGCTTCAAAGCAGACGATTGCTCGTTGGATTTGTAGTACAATTCAGCTTGCACATTCCGTGGCAGGATTGCCACAGCCAAAATCAGTAAAAGCCCATTCCACAAGGAAAGTGGGCTCATCTTGGGCGGCTGCCCGAGGGGTCTCGGCTTTACAACTTTGCCGAGCAGCTACTTGGTCAGGGGCAAACACGTTTGCTAAATTCTACAAATTTGATACCCTGGCTGAGGAGGACCTGGAGTTCTCTCATTCGGTGCTGCAGAGTCATCCGCACTCTCCCGCCCGTTTGGGAGCTTTGGTATAATCCCCATGGTCCTTACGGAGTCCCAGCATCCACTTAGGACGTTAGAGAAAATAAGATTTTGCTTACCGATAAATCTATTTCTCGTAGTCCGTAGTGGATGCTGGGCGCCCATCCCTAGTGCGGATTGTCTGCAATACTTGTATATAGTTATTGTTACAAAAAATTCGGGTTATTATTGTTGAGCCATCTTTTCAGAGGCTCCTTTAAATTTATCATACTGTTAACTGGGTTCAGATCACGAGTTGTACGGTGTGATTGGTGTGGCTGGTATGAGTCTTACCCGGGATTCAATATCCTTCCTTATTATGTACGCTCGTCCGGGCACAGTATCCTAACTGGCTTGGAGGAGGGTCATAGGGGGAGGAGCCAGTGCACACCACCTGATATCTCAAGCTTTTATTTTGTGCCCTGTCTCCTGCGGAGCCGCTATTCCCCATGGTCCTTACGGAGTCCCAGCATCCACTACGGACTACGAGAAATAGATTTATCGGTAAGTAAAATCTTCTTATTCCTGGGTTATATAGCGCTGGGGTGTGTGCTGGCATACTCTCTCTCTGTCTCTCCAAAGAGCCTCGTGGGGGAACTGTCTTCAGAAAGGACATTCCCTGTGTGTGTGGTGTGTCGGTACGCTTGTGTCGACATGTCTGATGTGGGAGAGGAGAGGGAGCAAATGAATGTGGTGTCTCCGGCGACGACACCTGATTGGATGGATATGTGGAAGGTTTTAAATGATAATGTAAATTCCTTGCATAAAAGATTAGACAAGGCTGATGCATTGGGACAGTCAGGGTCTCAATCCGTGCCTGATCCTGTGTCGCAGGGACCGTCGGGGTCTCATAAGCGCCCACTATCCCAAATTGTTGACACAGATACCGACATGGATTCTGACTCCAGTGTCGATTACGATGATGCAAAGTTACAGCCAAAGTTGGCTAAATCACTCCGATATATGATTATAGCAATTAAGGAGGTTTTGCACATCACAGAGGAAACCCCTGTCCCTGACACAAGGGTTTATATGTATAAGGGAAAGAAACCTGAGGTAACTTTTCCCCCCTCACACGAACTGAATGAGTTATGTGAAAAAGCTTGGGAATCTCCAGATAAAAAACTGCAGATTTCCCAACGGATTCTTATGACGTATACTTTCCCGCCAACGGACAGGTTACGATGGGAATCCTCCCCTAGGGTGGACAAAGCTTTAACACGCTTATCCAAAAAGGTAGCCCTGCCGTCCCAGGATACGGCTACCCTCAAGGATGCTGCTGATCGCAAACAGGAGGGTACCCTGAAGTCCATTTATACACATTCAGGTGCCTTGCTCAGACCGGCAATCGCGTTGGCCTGGGTCTGTAGTGCAGTAGCGGCATGGACTGATACCTTATCAGAGGAGTTTGATACCCTAGATAGGGATACTGTTTTATTGACCCTGGGGCATATTAAAGACGCTGTCCTTTATATGAGAGATGCTCAAAGAGACATTAGTCTGCTGGGTTCTAGAATAAACGCTATGTCGATTTCTGCCAGAAGGGTCCTGTGGACTCGGCAATGGACATGTGATGCCGACTCAAAACGGCATATGGAGGTTTTACCTTACAGGGGTGAGGAATTGTTCGGTGAAGGTCTCTCGGACCTGGTCTCCACAGCTACGGCTGGAAAGTCAAATTTTTTGCCTTATGTTCCCTCACAGCCTAAGAGAGCACCGCATTATAAAGTGCAGTCCTTTCGTTCACAAAGAAACAAAGTCCGAGGTGCATCTTTTCTTGCCAGAGGGAGGGGCAGAGGAAAGAAGCTGCACAATACAGCTAGTTCCCAGGAACAGAAGTCCTCCCCGGCCTCTGCAAAATCCACCGCATGACGCTGGGGCTCCACTGGCGGAGTCGGGGCCAGTGGGGGCGCGTCTTCGGAATTTCAGCCACATGTGGGGTCACTCCCAGGTGGATCCCTGGGCAATAGAAATTGTGTCTCAGGGTTACAAGCTGGAATTCGAAGAGGTGCCTCCTCGCCGGTTTTTCAAATCGGCCCTACCGTCTTCCCCCCTAGACAGGGAGATAGTGTTAAATGCAATACAAAAATTGTATCTTCAGCAGGTGGTGGTCGAGGTTCCCCTCCTTCAACAGGGAAGGGGTTATTATTCAACCATGTTTGTGGTTCCGAAACCGGACGGTTCGGTCAGACCTATATTGAATTTAAATCTCTGAACCTATACTTGAAGAGGTTCAAGTTCAAGATGGAATCGCTAAGAGCGGTCATCGCCAGCCTGGAAGGGGGGGATTTTATGGTGTCACTGGACATAAAGGCTGCGTACCTTCATGTCCCCATTTATCCACCTCATCAGGCGTACCTAAGATTTGCGGTACCAATTTCAGACGTTGCCGTTTGGTCTCAACGGCTCCGAGGATTTTCACCAAGGTAATGGCGGAAATGATGGTGCTCCTGCGCAAGCAGGGTGTCACAATTATCCTGTACTTGGACGATCTCCTCAGAAAAGCGAGATCAAGAGAGCAGTTGCTGAACAGCGCATCTCTTTCATGAAAGTGTTACAACAACACGGCTGGATTCTCAATATCCCAAAGTCGCAGTTGGTTCCTACGACTCGTCTGCCTTTCTTGGTCATGATTCTGGACACGACCCAGAAAAGGGTTTATCTTCCGATAGAAAAAGCCCAGGAACTTATGACTCTGGTCAGGAACCTTTTGAAATCAAGACAGGTGTCCGTGCATCATTGCACTCGAGTCCTGGGAAAGATGGTGGCCTCATACGAGGCCATTCCCTTTGGCAGGTTCCATGCGAGGACTTTCCAATGGGATCTGTTGGACAAGTGGTCCGGATCACATCTACAGATGCATCGGTTGATCACCCTGTCCCCCAGGGCCAGGGTGTCGCTCCTGTGGTGGCTGCAGAGTGCTCACCTTCTCGAGGGCCGCAGATTTGGCATTCAGGATTGGATCCTAGTGACCACGGACGCAAGCCTCCAAGGTTGGGGAGCAGTCACACACGGAAGAAATTTCCAGGGTCTTTGGTCGAGTCAAGAGACTTGTCTGCACATCAACATCCTGGAACTAAGGGCCATATACAACGCCCTACGTCAAGCGGAGGCCTTACTTCGCGACCAACCAGTTCTGATCCAGTCAGACAACATCACCGCAGTGGCTCATGTAAACCGCCAAGGCGGCACAAGGAGCAGAGCGGCAATGGCGGAAGCCACCAGGATTCTTCGCTGGGCGGAGAATCATGTAAGCGCACTGTCAGCAGTGTTCATTCCGGGAGTGGACAACTGGGAAACAGACTTCCTCAGCAGACACGACCTACACCCGGGAGAGTGGGGACTTCATCCAGAAGTCTTCGCACAGATTGTGAGTCGGTGGGAACCGCCACAGATAGACATGATGGCGTCGCGCCTCAACAAAAAGCTACAGAGGTATTGCGCCAGGTCCAGAGACCCTCAGGCAGTAGCGGTAGACGCCCTCGTGACACCGTGGGTGTTCCGGTCCGTCTATGTATTTCCTCCTCTTCCTCTCATACCCAAGGTGTTGAGAATAGTAAGAAGAAAAGGAGTGAGAACAATCCTCGTTGTTCCAGATTGGCCACGACGGACCTGGTATCCAGATCTGCAGGAAATGCTCATGGAAGATCCGTGGCCTCTTCCTCTAAGGCAGGACCTGTTGCAACAGGGACCCTGTCTGTTCCAAGACTTACCGCGGCTCCGTTTGACGGCATGGCGGTTGAACGCCGGATCCTAGCGGAAAAAGGTATTCCGGTTGAGGTTATCCCTACGCTGATAAAGGCTAGGAAGGAAGTAACAGCAAAACATTATCACCGTATATGGCGAAGATATGTTTCTTGGTGTGAGGTCAGGAATGCTCCTACGGAAGAATTCCATCTGGGCCGTTTACTTCACTTCCTACAAACTGGAGTGGATTTGGGCCTTAAATTAGGCTCCATTAAGTTCCAGATATCGGCCCTATCCATTTTCTTTCAAAAAGAATTGGCTTCTCTCCCAGAAGTTCAGACTTTTGTTAAGGGAGTACTGCATATTCAGCCTCAGTTTGTGCCTCCGGTGGCGCCTTGGGACCTTAATGTGGTCTTGGACTTCCTAAAGTCACACTGGTTTGAACCACTGAAAACGGTGGAGTTGGAGTATCTCACTTGGAAGGTGGTCATGTTATTAGCCCTGGCTTCGGCTAGGCGAGTGTCTGAATTAGCGGCTTTATCACATAAAAGCCCCTATCTGGTTTTCCATATGGATAGAGCGGAATTGCGGACACGTCCTCAGTTCCTGCCAAAAGTGGTTTCATCCTTTCATATGAACCAACCTATTGTGGTGCCTCTGGCTACACGGGACTTAGAGGATTCCGAGTCCCTTGATGTGGTCAGGGCTTTGAAAATTTATGTAGCCAGGACGGCTAGAGTCCGAAAAACAGAAGCACTGTTTGTTCTCTATGCAGCCAACAAGCTTGGCGGCCCTGCTTCAAAGCAGACTCTTGCTCGCTGGATCTGTATCACGATTCAGCAGGCGCATTCTACGGCAGGATTTCCGTTACCTAAATCGATCAAGGCCCATTCCACTAGGAAAGTGGGCTCTTCTTGGGCGGCTGCCCGAGGGGTCTCGGCACTACAGCTGTGTCGAGCTGCTACTTGGTCGGGTACATACACCTTTGCAAAATTCTATAAGTTTGATACCCTGGCTGAGGAGGACCTCATGTTTGCTCAATCGGTGCTGCAGAATCATCCGCACTCTCCCGCCCGTTTGGGAGCTTTGGTATAATCCCCATGGTCCTTACGGAGTCCCCAGCATCCTCTAGGACGTTAGAGAAAATAAGATTTTACTTACCGGTAAATCTATTTCTCGTAGTCCGTAGTGGATGCTGGGCGCCCGTCCCAAGTGCGGACTTCTTCTGCAATACTTGTATATAGTTATTGCTTCAATAAGGGTTACGTTATTGTTGCATCGGGCATGAACTGATGCTATGTTATTGTCATACTGTTTACTGGATTGTTATCACCAGTTATACGGTGTGATTGGTGTGGCTGGTATGAATCTTGCCCTTGGATTAACAAAAATCCTTTCCTCGTACTGTCTGTCTCCTCTGGGCACAGTTCTCTAACAGAGGGCTGGAGGAGGGGCAGAGAGGGAGGAGCCAGTGCACACCAGGAACTAAATTCTTTCTTAAAGTGCCCATGTCTCCTGCGGAGCCAGTCTCTCCCCATAGTCCTTACGGAGTCCCCAGCATCCTCTACGGACTACGAGAAATAGATTTACCGGTAAGTAAAATATTTTTTTTCTCCTGGTTTTAAATGCTAGAGTTCAGATAAAACATACATTCTGCTATGTGGAAGGGGGCTACAGAGGGGATTATATACTGAACGAAAATACTTAAAACGTGGTAACAAGACTCCCAATCAGGACTAACTTCTGCAATAAACATTAGTGTGTGCAGTACAACACTCGGATAGATCTAGGTAGCAGTTTCACATAATCTCTTCATGTGAATGGTCGTTTGATTACTAAATGTCAGTGTGTATGTGGGTTTTTTTTTTTTTTTTTTTCCTTAAGCCATTTCCCATTTGGAATGGGAGTCTTACAAATTGAAAAATACTGGCATGAATTAAAGTTTTCGAAATGTTATTTACAAATATACATGTATATGCTGTATTAAATTGTGAATATTCTCTACAGACACTGGGAGAGGCAAGAGCAGCTGCCATCCACATTAAAGATGAAATCCCTTCAGAAAGCAGACCAGGAGCAACAGGACCCATTAGAATATCTTCAGTCAGATGAAGATGAGGAAGATGAAAAAAATGGTCCTCACTCTGCCGCCCGCCGTTGTTTGCAAGAGCAGAGAGAGCGTATGCATGGCGCTTTGGCTCTGATTGAACTAGCTAACTTGGCTAGTGCACAGTTACGCCAGTAACCCGAGATGTACGAAATGTCCTCCCCTTGCAGTATATTTGCCTTATTTCTTTCTGTCAGAGGAATACTGTGGAGCGTGTACTTCTGTTAGCGGGAAAAGAAAGTTACAAAATACAGCTTTGGGTTATAAGCTAAGCACCTTATTTGCTTGACATAGGCTGCTATCCTGTAGAATTTTTTTTATGAAGAATGTCATTGCTTCCTAATTGGAAGTAAGAGAATTGCACTTTTTATGGTAAAGATTGTTGTAAAGTGTTTTATATCTATATATATTATAATATTTTGTAAATATGGAACAGAAATGCAAGGATTGTTTCTGCATCTGGAAAAAACAATGCTGGATTTTACAAGCTTAACATGTTAATTTTGTTGAACTTTACTGCTAACATTTTTGGGTTGGTACATTATATTGTGTATTTTCCCCTCTCAGTAGCAAAAATCTAGTAATATTAGTTACTAGAAGCACTACTATTTTTTTAACCCGTCTTAATATTTCCAGGTACCATGCCTAAAGTTCATAAGCAAAGCAATTTGGCCTTAATAACTAGTTACAGACACAAGTATACAAGTTAAGCTTGTAAAAGGAAGGCCGCATAGAAAGTTGCCCATGAAATGGTCCCTGATGTACGAAGGCACTTCTTTTATTAAAGGGGCGGGTATTTTACATGGTGGTATTGATTTGTAATAAACTGTTTTTAGATTATCTGCAAACACTAAATTTTTAATATTCAGCGCTTAGGATTTTTAATTATATATTTTTTGCTAACTGCCAGGCTACAACTTGTTTTCAACTGCCTAAACGCCACTTTATTGCTTCTACATGCCAAGCTGTGTGCTAAGAATGATTTTACTTTTAAATAGGCATAACAGACAAATTACATTTGTTACCTACTTAAAACAAAAACTAGTTTTAAAATAGTGACTTGTATTTTAGCAATAATTGGCTATTATACTTGAAAGATAAAGTTCTTGTTTCTTTCTCCAGTTGACATTAAACTATTGTCACCAGGTAGACGGATTTGTATTCTCTACAGGCAGGGTTTTTCATTTAAAATTTATGTTCTCACTTTTACTCAAACATGGAGTACTTTTTTTTTTATTTTTTTTCTGTCAATTCTTTATATCTGATATGACTATACTTCTACACTATTTGGCAAACCACACATGAATTTTGGGTAAAACACCGGTCACTAAACTTCCAGAACTTGATAGTAATCTATATCAGATTTGTTTTAATATTATAAGTATTATGAGTTAAGCTAAAGCACTTGTACCAATATTTAAGTATCTTGTCTTTTAGTTATGGCAGTCCTTCCTCTTTTTGTGGTCACATGAGTGTATTGCTCTTACTCCATGTTTTGCACAAAGAACTGATGTATATTCAAGCTGGAAGCAATGATAAAATAATTTCATTATGCACTTATTTCCAAAAAGGGAGTCATATTAATTCTCTACTTAAAAGGACACCTAAAACACAAGTTGGCTTATACTAAAGAGCTACTAGAATGTATGTGTAAGTGTGTGTATGTGTGTGTGTATGTATGTGTGTATATATATATATATATATATATATATATATATATATATATATATATATATATATATATATATATATATATATATATATATATATATATATATATATATAATATTCCCATACAAATATGATGGCTTTTTTTTATTTTGGGAACTTGTGTTTGGTTTATTTGGCCTTTTTAAAAACTGCTTTTTGTTCTAAAAAATGTGGTTTGTTTTTCAGTGTCATCCCGCTTATAGCTGTTGGTAGTTTGGCATGAGTTTTTAACATAAGTGTATTCCATGCTTTGAATAAAATATATGTAATTTAATTAATATTCAGTATGACTCGTACTTTCTCTGTGCTTCTTACTGCAATTCATTCTGTTATATCAGTGTCCCAGTATATAAAAGAACATTTTGGACACATACACTGTTTAGAAGGACTTACAGACCTATTTGGTCTAGCTTTTAGTGATTTCTCATACGTCCTAGAGGATGCTGGGGACTCCAAAAGGACCGTGGGGTATAGACTGGATACGCAGGAGACATGGGCACACTATAAGACTTTGAATGGGTGTGAACTGGCTCCTCCCTCTATGCCCCTCCTCCAGACTTCAGTTAGACTCTGTGCCCAGAGAGACTGGACACACACACTAGGGGAGCTCTCCTGAGTTTCTCTGAAAAGACTTACTTAGGTTTATTATTTTCAGGGAGGCCTGCTGGCTACAGGCTCCCTGCATCGTGGGAGTGAGGGGAGAGAAGCAGACCTACTTCTTCTGAGTTCAAGGGCTCTGCTTCTTAGGCTACTGGACACCATTAGCTCCAGAGGGTCTGATCACTTGGTTAGCCTAGCTGCTCGTTCCCGGAGCCGCGCCATCACCCCCCTCACAGAGCCAGAAGAAAGAACCCGGGTGAGTATAGGAAGAACAGAAGACTTCAGAGTCTTGGCGGTACCGCGCAGCGGTCGCGCTGCGCGCCATTGCTCCCACACACAAGCGGCACTACAAGGGCGCAGGGGGGCGCCCTGGGCAGCAATTTACCTCATAAATAAAGCCTGGCAAAGTTGTATACAGTGCATAGGCACTATACGGACCCCCGCCAGTATAAAAATGTAAAACAATAGCGGGACTGAAGCGCGCCGAGAAGGGGGCGTGGCTTAGCCCTCACAACTCTATACAGGGCCCGCCAAAACACTGTTAAACATCTAACAGTGTAAAATAGGGGGGGTGGGGGCAGAGTTGTTTAGTGCAGTATAGGTTCAACCATGAAGCACTATATATATATATATATATATATATATATATATATATATATATATAGTGATCGCAAAAACGCGCTATGGCGCGTTTTTTACCCGTTTTTGAAGACATGGGACTCCAGTTTACAAAGTGGGAGGGTCCCCGGGGAAGCGCTCCTCATTAGCCAATCCGTAAGGGGGATTTGTTTTAACTGACACGCTGGCCTCGGGCTGAATGATATAAAGAGGAGGTGGAGCCAGTTTCCCCTCCTCTTTGGCGCCTGGCTGCTTGTGGAGGCCGCGTGACTTGGTGTCGGTGAGTGAATAGTGCGGCTGGTGGATGGGTTACGGGGGGGGGGGGGGGTTGCCACAGCGTCTCTGGGGGGTGCTGGCAATGTGCAGGGATCGGCGTCCTCCATGATCTAGTGGGTAAAGCTGGGCTTTGTGACTGGCTTCCCGCGGTGCCGTCCGAGGCAGTGGCCGCGCTGCCGCTCTTGCTCTGAGGTGTTCAACCCCTGGAAGCAAGAGCAGCAGCGCGGTCACTGCCTCAGACGGCACCGCGGGAAGCCCCAGTCACAAAGCCTAGCTTTCTCTGACGTCCTAGTGGATGCTGGGAACTCCGTAAGGACCATGGGGAATAGCGGCTCCGCAGGAGACTGGGCACAACTAAAAGAGCTTTTAGACTACCTGGTGTGCACTGGCTCCTCCCACTATGACCCTCCTCCAAGCCTCAGTTAGATTTCTGTGCCCGGCCGAGCTGGATGCACACTAGGGGCTCTCCTGAGCTCCTAGAAAGAAAGTTTATTTTAGGTTTTTTATTTTACAGTGAGACCTGCTGGCAACAGGCTCACTGCATCGAGGGACTAAGGGGAGAAGAAGCGAACCTACCTGCTTGCAGCTAGCTTGGGCTTCTTAGGCTACTGGACACCATTAGCTCCAGAGGGATCGACCGCATGGAACTGGCCTTGGTGTTCGTTCCCGGAGCCGCGCCGCCGTCCCCCTTACAGAGCCAGAAGCAAGAAGGTCCGGAAAATCGGCGGCAGAAGACATCAGTCTTCACCAAGGTAGCGCACAGCACTGTAGCTGTGCGCCATTGCTCCTCATACACACTTCACACTCCGGTCACTGAGGGTGCAGGGCGCTGGGGGGGGGGCACCCTGAGCAGCAATAAAAACACCTTGGCTGGCAAATATATCACAATATATAGCCCCAGAGGCTATATATGTGATAAATACCCCTGCCAGAATCCATAAAAAAAGCGGGAGAAAAGTCAGTGAAAAAGGGGCGGAGCTATCTCCCTCAGCACACTGGCGCCATTTTCTCTTCACAATGCAGCTGGAAGACAGCTCCCCAGGCTCTCCCCTGTAGTTTGCAGGCTCAAAGGGTTAAAAAGAGAGCGGGGGGCACTAAATTTAGGCGCAATATTGTATATACAAGCAGCTATTGGGAAAAATTCACTCAATATAGTGTTAATCCCTAAATTATATAGCGCTCTGGTGTGTGCTGGCATACTCTCTCTCTCTGTCTCCCCAAAGGGCTGTGTGGGGTCCTGTCCTCAGTCAGAGCATTCCCTGTGTGTGTGCGGTGTGTCGGTACAGCTGTGTCGACACGTTTGATGAGGAGGCTTATGTGGTGGCAGAGCAGATGCCGATAAATGTGATGTCGCCCCCTGTGGGGCCGACACCAGAGTGGATGGATAGGTGGAAGGTATAAACCGACAGTGTCAACTCCTTACATAAAAGGCTGGATGACATAACAGCTGTGGGATAGCCGGCTTCTCAGCCGCGCCTGCCCATGCGTCTCAAAGGCCATCAGGGGCTCAAAAACGCCCGCTCCATCAGATGGCAGACACAGATGTCGACACGGAGTCTGACTCCAGTGTCGACGAGGTTGAGACATATACACAATCCACTAGGAACATCCGTGACATGATCCCGGCAATAAAAAATGTGTTACACATTTCTGACATTAACCCAAGTACCACTAAAAAAGGGTTTTATGTGTGGGGAGAAAAAGCAGGCAGTGTTTTGTTCCCCATCAAATGAGTGAATGAAGTGTGAAAAAGCGTGGGTTCCCCCGATAAGAAACTGGTAATTTCTAAAAAGTTACTGATGGCGTACCCTTTCCCGCCAGAGGATAAGTTACGCTGGGAGATATCCCCTAGGGTGGATAAGGCGCTCACACGTTTGTCAAAAAAGGTGGCACTGCCGTCTTAGGATACGGCCACTTTGAAGGTACCTGCTGATAAAAAGCAGGAGGCTATCCTGAAGTCTGTATTTACACACTCAGGTACTAGACTGAGACCTACAGATAGTGCTGCTGCAGCGTGGTCTGTGACCCTGTCAAACAGGGATACTATTTTGCGAACATAAGAGCATATTAAAGACGTCGTCTTATATATGAGGGATGCACAGAGGGATATTTTGCCGGCTGGCATCCAGAATTAATGCAATGTCCATTCTGTCAGGAGGGGATTAGAGACCCGACACTGGACAGGTGATGCTGACTTTAAAAGGCACATAGAGCCTTATAAGGGTGAGGAATTGTTTGGGGATGGTCTCTGGGACCTCGTATCCACAGCAACAGCTGGGAAGAAAATTTTTTACCTCAGGTTTCCTCACAGCCTAAGAAAGCACTGTATTATCAGGTACAGTCCTTTCGGCTTCAGAAAAGCAAGCGGGTCAAAGGCGCTGCTTTTCTGCACAGGGAAGAGGGAAAAAGCTGCACCAGTCAGCCAGTTCCCAGAATCAAAATTCTTCCCCCGCTTCCTCTGAGTCCACCGCATGACGCTGGGGCTCCACAGGCGTAGCCAGTTACGGTGGGGGGCCGCCTCAAAAATTTCAGCCATCAGTGGGCTCGCTCACAGGTGGATCCCTGGATCCTTCAAGTAGTATCTCAGGGGTACAAGCTGGAATTCGAGGCGTCTCCCCCCCGCCGTTTCCTCACATCTGCCTTGCCGACAACTCCCTCAGGCAGGGAGGCTGTGCTAGAGGCAATTCACAAGCTGTATTCCCAGCAGGTGATAGTCAAGGTGCCCCTACTTCAACAAGGACGGGGTTACTATTCCACACTGTTTGTGGTACCGAAACCGGACGGTTCGGTGAGACCCATGTTAAATTTGAAATCCTTGAACACATACATAAAAAAATTCAAGTTCAAGATGGAATCGCTCAGGGCGGTTATTGCAAGCCTGGAGGAGGGGGATTACATGGTATCCCTGGACATCAAGGATGCTTACCTACATGTCCCCATTTACCATCCTCACCAGGAGTACCTCAGATTTGTGGTACAGGATTGCCATTACCAATTCCAAACACTGCCGTTTGGACTGTCCACGGCACCGAGGGTCTTTACCAAGGTAATGGCAGAAATGATGATACTCCTTCGAAAAAAGGGAGTTTTAATTATCCCGTACTTGGACGATCTCCTTATAAAGGCGAGGTCCAAGGAGCAGTTGTTGGTCGGAGTAGCACTATCTAGGGAAGTGCTACAACAGCACGGATGGATTCTATCCATTCCAAAGTCACAGCTGGTTCCTACCACACGCCTACTGTTCCTGGGGATGGTTCTGGACACAGAACAGAAAAAAGTATTTCTCCCGCAGGAGAAAGCCAAGGAGCTGTCATCTCTAGTCAGAGACCTCCTGAAACCAAAACAGGTATCGGTGCATCACTGCACACGAGTCCTGGGAAAAATGATAGCTTCTTACGAAGCAGAATTCCATTCGGCAGGTTCCATGCAAGAACCTTTCAGTGGGACCTCTTGGACAAGTGGTCGGGATCGCATCTTCAGATGCATCGGCTGATAACCCTGTCTCCAAGGACCAGGGTATCTCTACTGTGGTGGCTGCAGAGTGCTCATCTTCAAGAGGGCCGCAGATTCGGCATACAGGACTGGGTCCTGGTAACCACGGATGCCAGCCTTCGAGGCTGGGGGGCAGTCACACGGAAGAAATTTCCAAGGACTTTGGTCAAGTCAAGAGTCGTCCCTACACATAAATGTTCTGGAACTGAGGGCCATTTACAATGCCCTAAGTCTGGCAAGGCCTCTGCTTCAAAACCAGCCGGTACTGATCCGATCAGACAACATCACGGCGGTCGCCCATGTAAACCGTCAGGGCGGCACAAGAAGCAGGATGGCGATGGCAGAAGCCACAAGGATTCTCCGATGGGCGGAAAATCACGTCTTAGCACTGTCAGCAGTGTTCATTCCGGGAGTGGACAACTGGGAAGCAGACTTCCTCAGCAGACACGACCTACACCCGGGAGAGTGGGGACTTCATCCAGAAGTCTTCCAACTGTTGGTAAACTGTTGGGAAAGGCCACAGGTGGACATGATGGCGTCCCGCCTAAAAAAAATAAAAATAGATATTGCGCCAGGTCAAGGGACCCTCAGGCAATAGCTGTGGACGCTCTAGTGACACCGTGGGTGTACCAGTCGGTTTATGTATTCCCTCCTCTGCCTCTCATACCAAAGGTACTGAGAATAATAAGAAAACGAGGAGTAAGAACGATACTCGTGGTTCAGGATGGGCCAAGAAGAGCTTGGTACCCAGAACTTCAAGAAATGATATCTGAGGACCCATGGCCTCTACCGCTCAGACAGGATCTGCTACAGCAGGGGCCCTGTCTGTTCCAAGACTTACCGCGGCTGCGTTTGACGGCATGGCGGTTGAATTCCGGATCCTAAAGGAAAAGGGCATTCCGGAGGAAGTCATTCCTACGCTGATAAAAGCCAGGAAAGAAGTAACTGCAAACCATTATCACCGTATTTGGCGAAAATATGTTGCGTGGTGTGAGGCCAGGAAGGCCCCAACAGAGGAATTTCAGCTGGGTCGTTTTCTGCACTTCCTACAGTCAGGAGTGACTATGGGCCTGAACTTGGGTTCCATTAAGGTCCAGATTTCGGTTCTGTCGATTTTCTTCCAGAAAGAACTGGCTTCACTGCCTGGAGTTCAGACATTTGTAAAGGGAGTGCTACATATTCAGCCCCCTTTTGTGCCTCCTGTGGCACTTTGGGATCTCAACGTGGTGTTGAGTTTCCTAAAATCACATTGGTTTGAGCCACTTAAAACTGTGGATTTGAAATATCTCACGTGGAAAGTGGTCATGTTATTGGCCTTGGCTTCGGCCAGGCGTGTGTCAGAATTGGCGGCTTTGTCATGTAAAAGCCCTTATCTGATTTTCCATATGGATAGGGCAGAATTGAGGACTCGTCCCCAGTTTCTCCCTAAGGTGGTATCAGCTTTTCATTTGAACCAACCTATTGTAGTGCCTGCGGCTACTAGGGACTTGGAAGATTCCAAGTTACTGGACGTAGTCAGGGCCTTAAAAATGTATATTTCCAGGACGGCTGGAGTCAGGAAAACTGACTCGCTTTTTATCCTGTAGGCACCCAACAAAATAGGTGCTCCTGCTTCTAAGCAGACTATTGCTCGCTGAATTTGTAGCACAATTCAGCTGGAGCATTCTGCGGCTGGATTGCCGCATCCTAAATCAGTAAAAGCCCATTCCACGAGGAAAGTGGGCTCATCTTGGGCGGCTGCCCGAGGGGGTCTCGGCTTTACAACTTTGCCGAGCTGCAACTTGGTCAGGGGCAAACACGTTTGCAAAATTCTACAAATTTGATACCCTGGCTGAGGAGGACCTTGAGTTCTCTCATTCGGTGCTGCAGAGTCATCCGCACTCTCCCGCCCGTTTGGGAGCTTTGGTATAATCCCCATGGTCCTTACGGAGTTCCCAGCATCCACTAGGACGTCAGAGAAAATAAGAGTTTACTCACCGGTAAATCTATTTCTCGTAGTCCGTAGTGGATGCTGGGCGCCCATCCCAAGTACGGATTGTCTGCAATACTTGTATGTAGTTATTGCCTAACTAAGGGTTATTGTTGAGCCATCTGTTGAGAGGCTCAGTTATATTTCATACTGTTAACTGGGTATAGTATCACAAGTTATACGGTGTGATTGGTGTGGCCGGTATGAGTCTTACCCAGGATTCAAAATCCTTCCTTATTGTGTCAGCTCTTCCGGGCACAGTATCCTAACTGAGGCTTGGAGGAGGGTCATAGTGGGAGGAGCCAGTGCACACCAGGTAGTCTAAAAGCTTTCTTTTAGTTGTGCCCAGTCTCCTGCGGAGCCGCTATTCCCCATGGTCCTTACGGAGTTCCCAGCATCCACTACGGACTACGAGAAATAGATTTACCGGTGAGTAAAATCTTATTTTACCCACTAGATCACGGAGGATGCCGATCCCTGCACGTGTGGTGCGTTCCCTGTACTGTGTCCGCTATGGCCCAGGGGGCACACTGCACCAGTGCTATTACCTGGTGCAGTGTGCCTCAGTGCTCTTACCTGGTGCAGTGTGCCTCAGTGCTCTTACCTGGTGCAGTGTGCCTCAGTGCTCTTACCTGGTGCAGTGTGCCTCAGTGCTCTTACCTGGTGCAGTGTGCCTCAGTGCTCTTAACTGGTGCAGTGTGCCTCAGTGCTCTTACTTGGTGCAGTGTGCCTCAGTGCTCTTACCTGGTGCCTTGTGCCTCAGTGCTCTTACCTGGTGCCTTGTGCCTCAGTGCTCTTACCTGGTGCCAAGTGTAGAACGTGCTGTACCTGGTGCAAAGTGTAGAACGTGCTGTACCTGGTGCAAAGTGTAGAACGTGCTGTACCTGGTGCAAAGTGTAGAACGTGCTGTACCTGGTGCAAAGTGTAGAACGTGCTGTACCTGGTGCAAAGTGTAGAACGTGCTGTACCTGGTGCAAAGTGTAGAACGTGCTGTACCTGGTGCAAAGTGTAGAACGTGCTGTACCTGGTGCAAAGTGTAGAACGTGCTGTACCTGGTGCAAAGTGTAGAACGTGCTGTACCTGGTGCAAAGTGTAGAACGTGCTGTACCTGGTGCAAAGTGTAGAACGTGCTGTACCTGGTGCAAAGTGTATAACGTGCTTTACCTGGTGCAAAGTGTATAACGTGCTGTACCTGGTGCATTGTGTATAACGTGCTGTACCTGGCGCAATATGTATAAAGTGCTCTACCTGGCGCAGTGTGCATAGGAGGTTCTACCTGGTGCAATGTGTATAAGCAGCAATACTGTGTGGTGTAATGTGAATTGGCACTATTATGTGGTCACGCCCCTTCCCCAAGAAGCCACGCCCCTAACATTTTGTGGCGCGCCTTCGCCGCGCATTGCCTATACTTTGCGGTCTGGGAGGTGGGACACCAATTCACTTCCTGTCTAAGGGCACCAAAATGTCTAGTTACACCTCTGGTGTAGGGTGTCCTGCATGCTACACAGCCCAGCAGCATTGTCACGCCATCCTCCCCACCTTGCAACACTTTTGTAGTGTCCAAACAAGATTAAGTTTAAAAGAACCTTCATTCCGATGGGACCCAGAAAAAGACCGGTAGGACCCCAATTTTCAAAAGTGAGGGGTCCCTGGGACCCACTTTTTTTTGGGCTCAGCGCGCGATCACTGATTTTATATATATATATATATATATATATATATATATAAAATGTATGTGTGTGTGTATATATATATATATATATATATATATATATATATATATATATATATATTATAATAAATGAGCGTGTGTACAATGAGTTGATTAAAGTTTCTGTGTTTTCCCTGTCAGAAATCTGCCCATTTTAGCAATGTTGGGTGTTTAGTACATGTGTGCTGACGTGTGAGTGCTCTACCACAAACATATGGGAATCCCTCTGTCTGCATTGCCGACTCCAGATGGTACTTGATTCATGAGATTAAGTGTCAGCATGTCAGTAGTTGTAAGCTTTTTCCAAAGTAAACACTGTTTGGGGGACACAGACGTATGTGGGTGACCCTGTCGGCACCAACTATTATGACGGTGTCAAATAATATAAAAAACATACCTGTATGTATATATATTTCTCTTGCGTCCTAGAGGATGCTGGGGACTCCCAGCCATGGGGTATAGATGGGTAAGGACCATGGGGTATAGACGGGCTCCGCAGGAGACATGGGCACTATAAAGAATTTTAGAATGGGTGTGCACTGGCTCCTCCCTCTATGCCCCTCCTCCAGACCTCCGATCCTGTGCCCAGAGGAGATTGGGTGCATTACAGGGGAGCTCTCCTGAGTTTCTCTGAAAAAGAATTTTGTTAGGTTTCTTATTTTCAGGGAGCACTGCTGGCACCAGGCTCCCTGCATCGTGGGACTGAGGAGAGAGAAGCAGACCTACTTAAGTGATAGGCTCTGCTTCTTAGGCTACTGGACACCATTAGCTCCAGAGGGAGTCGGAACGCAGGTCTCCCCTCGCTGTTCTTCCCAGAGCCGCGCCGCCGTCCTCACAGAGCCGGAAGATAGAAGCCGAGTGAGTATAAAAAGAAAAGAAGACTTCTTAGGCGGCAGAAGACTTCAGATCTTCCCTGAGGTAAGCGCGCAGCGGTAACGCTGCGCGCCGTTGCTCCCACACACAACACACACTAGAAGGCACTGATGGGTGCAGGGTGCAGGGGGGGCGCACTGGGCAGCAATAAAAACCTGTAAATCTGGCATTTTTAAGTTTATGGGCTGCGGAGGCAGTAATTATATAAATCCCCCGCCCGTTTTTTATACTTTGAGCGGGACCGAAGCCCGCCGCTGGAGGGGGCGGAGCTTGGTCCCTCAGCACTAACCAGCGCCATTTTCTCCACAGAGATCTGCAGAGAAGCTGGCTCCCCAATCTCTCCCCTGCTGAACACTGTAACACAGGGCTGAAAGGGAGGGGGGGGGGGGGGGACACTTGTAAGGCGCAGTGAGTGTATTACACAGTAAATTTTATATACAAAAGCGCTATATTATCTGGGAAATGGTTTCCAGTGTCAGTTGGCACTGGGTGTGTGCTGGCATACTCTCTCTGTCTCTCCAAAGGGCCTTATTGGGGAACTGTCCCCTTAAAACTATATCCCGGTGTGTGTCTGTGTGGGGGTGTCGGTACAAGTGTGTCGGCATGTCTGATGCGGAAGGCTCAGCTAAGGAGGAGGTGGAGCAGATGATTGTGGTGTCTCCGTCGGCAACGCCGACTCATGATTGGATGGACATGTGGAATGTTTTAAATGCAAATGTGACCTTATTACATAAGAGAATGGACAAAGCAGAGTCCAGGGAAAGAGCAGGGAGTCAATCCACGGCTTCGACTGGGTCACAAATAGCAGACACATACCGACACGGATTCTGACTCCAGTGTCGACTACGATGATGCGAGGTTACACCCAAGGGTGGCCAAAAGTATTCATTATATGATTATTGCAATAAAAGATGTTTTTCATATTACAGATGACCCCTCGGTCCCTGACACGAAGGTGCGCATGTATAAGGAAAAGAAATCGGAGGTAACCTTTCCCCCATCTCATGAGCTGAACGAGTTATTTGAAAAAGCTTGGGAAACTCCAGACAAAAAACTGCAGATTCCCAAGAGGATTGTTATGGCGTATCCTTTCCCTGCACAGGACAGGGTACGTTGGGAATCCTCACCCAGGGTGGACAAGGCTTTAACGCACCTGTCCAAGAAGGTGGCGCTACCGTCTCCGGACACGGCAGCCCTCAAGGATCCTGCTGATCGCAGACAGTAGACTACTTTAAAATCTATTTATGCGCATACGGGTACTTTACTCAGACCGGCAATAGCATCGGCATGGGTATGTAGTGCAGTTGCAGCTTGGACAGATGCCTTGTCAGCTGATCTTGTTACCCTAGACAGGGATACCATTTTTTCTCTGACGTCCTAGTGGATGCTGGGTACTCCGTAAGGACCATGGGGTATAGACGGGCTCCGCAGGAGACTGGGCACTCTTAAAAGAAAGATCAGGTACTATATCTGGTGTGCACTGGCTCCTCCCTCTATGCCCCTCCTCCAGACCTCAGTTAGTATCTGTGCCCGGCCAGAGCTGGATGCACCCTAGGGGCTCTCCTGAGCTTCCTAGAAAAGAAAGTATTTGTAAAGATTTTTTATTTTCAGTGAGATCTGCTGGCAACAGACTCACTGCTACGTGGGACTGAGGGGAGAGAAG
Organism: Pseudophryne corroboree; assembly: GCF_028390025.1. Classification (NCBI taxonomy): domain Eukaryota; kingdom Metazoa; phylum Chordata; class Amphibia; order Anura; family Myobatrachidae; genus Pseudophryne; species Pseudophryne corroboree. Next base: position 473,078,461 of record NC_086444.1, read on the forward strand.
CGAACCTACCTGCTTGCAGCTAGCTTGGGCTTCTAAGGCTACTGGACACCATTAGCTCCAGAGGGATCGAACACAGGCCCAGTCCTCGGTCGTCCGTCCCGGAGCCGCGCCGCCGTCCCCCTTGCAGAGCCAGAAGAACGAAGAGAAGTTGAAAATCGGCGGCTGAAGACTCCGGTCTTCATTAAGGTAGCGCACAGCACTGCAGCTGTGCGCCATTGCTCCCTTAGCACACCACACACTCCGGTCACTGATGGGTGCAGGGCGCTGGGGGGGCGCCCTGGGCAGCTATTAGATTACCTTACTTGGCGAAAAGCACATAATACAGTCTGATAAACTGTATATGTGCATTAACCCCTGCCATTAAAGTACATAAAAGGACAGAAGCCCGCCGCTGAGGGGCCGGGCCTTCTTCCTCAGCACACCGGCGCCATTTTCTCTTCACAGCTCAGCTGGAAGGAAGGAAGAAAGCTCCCCAGGCTCTCCCCTGCAGTATCCTGGTACACAAAGGGTAAAAAAGAGAGGGGGGGGGGGCACATAAATTTAGGCGCAAAACTATGTATATAAGCTGCTATAGGGGAAAAATCACTCAGTATAGTGTACATCCCTGTATTATATAGCGCTGTGGAGTGTGCTGGCATACTCTCTCTCTGTCTCTCCAAAGGGCCTTGTGGGGGAACTGTCTTCAAATAGAGCATCCCCTGTGTGGTGTGTCGGTACGCGTGTGTCGACATGTCTGAGGTAAAAGGCTCCTCTAAGGAGGTGATAGAGCGGATATGTGTGTGGGAGGGTGTCTCCGTCGACAATGCCGACACCTGTTTGGATATGTGTAAGTGCTGAGGTAAAATTATTGCACAAAAGGTTAGGGAACAGAAAGGAAATCTACCCTGGTCTGTCCCTATGTCACAGAGTCCTTCAGAGTCTCTCTATGTTCACTATCCAAAATAACAAAGCATCGACACGGAGTTTAACTCCACTGTCGACTACGATAATGCAAAGTTACAGCCAAGAGGGCTAAAAGATATTCAATATATGATTATTGGAATAAAAGATGATTTGCATATCACTGATGACTCATCTGTCCCTGACACGAGAGTACACATGTTAAGGGGAAGAATGCTGAGGTAAATTTCCCTCCTCTCATGAGGAAAAAGAGCGGGAATCTCCAGACAAGAGACGGCAGCTTCCCACAAGAGAACTCTCAGACTGTATCTTTCCCGACTAGGGCCAGGATGTGTTGAGAATCTTCCCCTTGGGTGTCCTGTTTGCACTAGCTATTCTCAGGGATCCTGCAGATAGTGTGCACATTCTAGTATACTACCCAGACCGGCGATTGTATCGGCATGGGTTTTTAGCGCTGTGGCAGCGTGGACAGGTACCTTATCAGCAGAGATTGAGACCCTAGTATGCATATAAATATTTTAAGATGCTGTCTTAAGGGATAGATATATAATTATAAAGCATGCCCAAAGGGACATGAGTATACTGGGTCCTAGAGACAAAAGCTATGTCGATTTCTGCTTGACGTGTCCTGTAGAATATACAATGGACAGATGATGCCGACTTAAGAGGCATATGGAAGGCTGAGGATTGTGTGGAGAAAGGTTCTCGGGCCTGGTCTCCACAGCTATAGCTGGTGATTCTGATATTTTGCCTTATATTCCTGCACAGCCTAGGAAAGCACGACATTATTAAATGCAGCTTTTCGAATAAAGAAACAAGAAAGTCTGAGGTGCGTCCTTTCTTGTCAGAGCCGGGGGCAGAGGAAAGAAGCTGTACAACACAGCTAGTCCCCAGGAACAGAAGTCCTCCCCGGCCTCTACAAAAATCCACCGCATGTCGCTGGGGCTCCACAGGCGGAGCTAGGCCCGGTGGGGACACGCCTTCGTAAGTTCAGCCACAAGTGGGTTCACTCTCTGTTAGATCCCTGGGCAATAGAAATTGTATCGCAGGGATACAGGCTGGACTGTGAGAAGATGCCCCCTCACCGAGGACCCGGCGGGCTTCCCCCCAAGAGAGGGAGCCAGTGTTAACTGCAATTCGTAAATTGTATCTTCAACAGGTGGTGGTCAAGGGTCCCCTCCTTCAACAAGAGGGTGTTATTATTCGACCATGTTATAATCCCGAAACCAGACGGTTCGGTTAGACCCATATTGTATTAAAATCCCTGAACATATACCTGAAAAGGTTCAGGTTCAAGATGGAATCGCTAAGAGCGGTCATTGCAAGCCTGAAATGAATCGGGTCATATGGGATGCATACCTTCGTGTCCCCATTTATCCACCTCATCAGGCGTACCTCAGAATTGCGGTACGGGATTGTCATTACCAATTTCACCAAGGTAATGGCGGATATGATGGTGCTCCTGCGGAAGCAAGGTGTCACTATTATCACATACTTGAATGATCTCCTCATAAAAGCGAGATCAAGAGAGCAGTTGCTGGACAGCGTATCACCTTCTCTGGAAGTGAAACGGCAACACGACTGGATTCTATATATTCCGAAGTCGCAGATGGTTCCTACAGCTCATCTGCCTCGCCTAGGCATGATCCTAGACACAGACCAGAAGAGGGTTTATCTCCCGATAGAGAGAGCTCAGGAGCTCATGACACTGGTCAGGAATCCATTGAAAACCAAAACAGGTGTCAGTGCATCACTGCACTCGAGTCCTGGGAAGGATGATGGCATCATACGAGGCCATCCCCTTCGGCTGGTTCCATGCAAGGACAATGGAACTTACTGGACAAGTGGTCCGGATCACATCTTCAGATGCATCGGTTAATCACCCTATACCCCAGGGCCAGGGTGTCTCTCCTGTGGTGGCTGCGGAGTGCTCACCTTCTTGAGGGTCGCAGATTCGGCATTCAGGACTGGGTCCTGGTGACCACGGATGCAAGCCTCCGAGAGTGGGGGGCAGTTACACAGGGAAGTAAATTCCAAGGTTTGTGGTCAAGCCAACAGACTTGCCTTCACATCAATATCCTGGAACTAAGGGCCATATACAACGCCCTAAGTCAAGCGGAGTTCCTGCTTCGCGACCAACCGGTTCTGATCCAGTCAGACCGCAGGGGCTCATGTAAACCGCCAGGGCGGCACAAGGAGCAGGGTGGCGAGGCGTCCCACCTCAATAAAAAGATAAAAAAGGTTTTACGCTGGGTCAAGGGACTCTCAGGCGATAGCTGTGGTCGCACTAGTAACACCGTGGGTGTTCCAGTCGGTCTATATATTCCCTCCTCTTCCTCTCAGACCCAAGGGCTGAGAATTGTAATAAACGGAGGAGTGTGAACAATATTCTTTGCTCCGGATTGGCCAAGAAGGACTCGGTATCTGGAACTGCAAGAAATGCTCTCAGAGGACCCATGGCCTCTGCCTCTCAGTCAGGACATGTTGCAACAGGGACCCTGTCTGATCCAAGACTTACCGCGGCTGCGTTGGACGGCATGACGGTTGAACGCCGGATCCTAGCGGAAAAGGGCATTCCGGATGCAGTTATTCCTACGCTGATAAAGGCTAGGAAAGACGTGACAGCAAGACTTTTTCACTGTATATGGCGAAAATAGGTTGCTTGGTGTGTGGCCGGGAAGACCCTACTGAGGAATTCCAGGGGGGTCGATTCCTGCACTTCCTACAGTCAGGAGTGACTATGGGCCTAAAATAAGGATCCATAAAGGCCAAGATTTCGGCCCTATCCCTTTTTCTCTCAAAAAGAACTGGCTTCACTGCCTGAAGTTCGGACGTTGTTACAGGGGTGCTGCATATTCAGCCCCTTTTGTGCCTCCAGTGGCACCTTGGGATCTTAATGTGTGTTGGATTCCTAAAATCCCACTGGTTTGAGCCACTTAAGACCGTGGAGCTAAAATATCTCACGTGGAAAGTGGTCATGCTTTTGGCCTTAGCTTGGACTAGGCGTGTGTCAGAATTGGCGGCTTTGTCATGTAAAAGCCCATATCTGATCTTCCATATGGAAAGGGCAGAATGGAGGACTCGTCCCCAATTTCTCCCTAAGGTGGTATCATCGATTCATTTGAACCAACCTATTGTGGTGCCTGCGGCTACTAGGGACTTGGAGGATTCCAAGTTGCTGGACGTAGTCCGGGCCCTGAAACTTTGTTTCCAGGACGGCTAGAGTCAGAAAAACTGACTCGCTATTTATCCTGCATGCACCCAACAAGCTGGGTGCTCCTGCTTCAAAGCAGACTATTGCTCGCTGGATCTGTAGCACGATTCAGCTTGCACATTCTGCGGCTGGACTGCCGCATCCTAAATTAGTAAAAGCCCATTCCACGAGGAAGGTGGGCTCTTCTTGGGCGGCTGCCCTAGGGGTCTCGGCTTTACAACTTTGCCGAGCTGCTACTTGGTCGGGTTCAAACACTTTTGCAAAATTCTACAAATTTGATACCCTGGCTGAGGAGGACCTTGAGTTTGCTCATTCGGTGCTGCAGAGTCATCCGCACTCTCCCGCCCGTTTGGGAGCTTTGGTATAATCCCCATGGTCCTTACGGAGTACCCAGCATCCACTAGGACGTCAGAGAAAATAAGAATTTACTCACCGGTAATTCTATTTCTCGTAGTCCGTAGTGGATGCTGGGAGCCCGTCCCAAGTGCGGACTCTCTGCAATACATGTATATAGTTATTGCTTAACTAAAGGGTTATTGTATGAGCCATCTGTTGAGAGAGGCTCAGTTGTTGTTCATACTGTTAACTGGGTATAGTTATCACGAGTTGTACGGTGTGATTGGTGTGGCTGGTATGAGTCTTACCCTGGATTCCAAATCCTTTCCTAGTAATGTCAGCTCTTCCGGGCACAGTTTCCCTAACTGAGGTCTGGAGGAGGGGCATAGAGGGAGGAGCCAGTGCACACCAGATATAGTACCTAATCTTTCTTTTAAGAGTGCCCAGTCTCCTGCGGAGCCCGTCTATACCCCATGGTCCTTACGGAGTACCCAGCATCCACTACGGACTACGAGAAATAGAATTACCGGTGAGTAAATTCTTATTATTAACCTTAGGGCACATTAAAGATGCAGTCTTATATATGCGGGACGCTCAAAGAGACGTTGGGCTGCGGTTCGAGAGCCAATGCCATGGCGATTTCTGCTGGGCGAGCCCTGTGGACCCACCAATGGACGGGTGATGCCGACTCAAAGAATCATATGGAGGTTTTGCCATACAAAGGTGAAGTTTTATTTGGGGAAGGTCTCACGGACCTGGTTGCCACAGCTACCGCGGGTAAATTACCTTTTTGCCTTTTGTTCCCCCACAGCAAAAGAAAACTCCACAATATCAGATGCAGTCCTTTCGGTCGCATAAGTCCAGAAGAGGTCGGGGCTCATCTTTCCTCGCCAGAGGTAAGGGTAGAGGGAAGAGAGCACCTGCTCCGGCTAGTTCCCAGGAGCAGAAGTCCTCCCCGGCTTCTACTAAATCCACCGCATGATGCTGGGGCTCCAATGAGGTAGTCCGCGCCGGTGGGGGCACGTCTTCAACTCTTCAGCCAGGTCTGGCTTCTGTCAGACGTGGATCCTTGGGCGATTGATATTGTATCCCAGGGTTACAAACTGGAATTCGAAGAGGTGCCCCCTCGCCGATTTTTCAAGTTGGCCTTGCCAGTTTCTCTCCAGAGAGGGAAGTAGTGTTAGCTGCAATTCAAAAGCTGTGTCAACAGCAAGTGGTTGTCAGGGTTACCCTAGTCCAACAGGGAAAAGGGTACTATTCAACCCTGTTTGTGGTCCCGAAGCCGGATGGTTCGGTCAGACCCATTTTAAATCTAAAATCCCTAAACCTGTACTTGAAAAAGTTCAAATTCAAGATGGAATCGCTCCGGGCTGTGATCTCCAGTCTGGAAGGGGGGGATTTTATGGTGTCACTAGACATAAAGGATGCATACCTTCATGTCCCCATATATCCTCCTCATCAGGCGTACCTGAGATTCGCTGTACAGGACTGTCATTACCAGTTTCAGATGTTGCCATTTGGGCTTTCCACGGCCCCAAGGATTTTCACCAAGGTGATGGCGGAGATGATGGTACTCCTGCGCAGGCACGGAGTCACAATTATCCCGTACTTGGACGATCTCCTGATAAAAGCGAGATCGAGAGATCATTTGCAGAGGAGCATGTCGCTCTCCCTGAGAGTGCTACAACAACACGGTTGGATTCTCAATCTGCCAAAGTCACAATTGATTCCAACGACTCCACTATCATTCCTGGGCATGATTCTAGACACGGATCAGCAGAGGGTTTTTCTCCCGATGGAAAAAGCCCGGGACCTCCAGAACATGGTCAGAGACCTGCTAAAACCAAAAAGAGTGTCTGTTCATCAATGCACTCGTGTTCTGGGGAAAATGGTGGCAGCCTACGAGGCCATCCCCTTCGGCAGGTTTCATGCGAGGACTTTTCAGTGGGACCTCCTGGACAAGTGGTCCGGGTCCCATCTACAAATACATCAGAAGATAAGCCTGTCCCCCCGGGCCAGGGTGTCTCTCCTGTGGTGGCTGCAAAGTGCTCACCTTCTAGAGGGTCGCAGGTTCGGCATTCAAGTCTGGGTTCTGGTGACCACGGACGCGAGCCTCCGAGGATGGAGAGCAGTCACACAAGGAAGAAATTTTCAGGGGCTATGGTCAAGCCAGGAGGCTTGTCTACACATCAACATACTGGAGTTGAGGGCCATATACAACGGCCTAAGACAAGCGGAGAATCTTCTTCGCGACCTACCGGTTCTGATTCAATCAGACAACGTCACAGCCGTGGCTCATGTAAACTGCCAAGGTGGGACAAGGAGCAGAGTGGCAATGGCGGAAGCCACCAGGATTCTTTGCTGGACGGAAAATCACGTAAGCGCTCTGTCAGCGGTCTTCATTCCGGGAATGGACAACTGGGAAGCAGACTTCCTCAGCAGACATGATCTCCATCCAGGAGAGTGGGGACTTCATCAAGAAGTTTTTTACAGAGATAACAAGTCTTTGGGGAATTCCTCACATAGACATGATGGCGTCCCGTCTCAACAAGAAGCTTCGGAGGTATTGTGCCAGGTCAAGGGACCCTCAGGCAGTAGCGGTGGACGCCCTGATGACACCATGGGTGTTTCAGTCGGTCTATGTATTCCCCCCTCTTCCTCTCATCTCAAAAATATTGAGAATCATAAGACAACAAAGCGTGAAAACCATACTCATTGTTCCAGATTGGCCTCGAAGGGCCTGGTATTCAGATCTTCAGGAGATGCTCACAGAAGATCCGTGGCCTCTTCCTCTCAGGGAGGACCTGTTGCAACAGGGGCCCTGCGTGTTCCAAGACTTACCGCGGTTACGTTTGATGGCATGGCGGTTGAACGCCGAATCCTAGCTGGGAAAGGTATTCCGGAGGAAGTCATCCCTACTCTGCTAAAGGCTAGGAAGGAGGTGACGGTGAAACATTATCACCGTATCTGGAGGAAGTATGTGTCTTGGTGTGAAGGCTCCTACGGAAGATTTCCATCTGGGCCGTTTTCTCCACTTTCTACAGACAGGCGTGGATATGGGCCTAAAATTAGGCTCCATTAAGGTACAGATTTCGGCCCTGTCTCTTCTTTCAGAAGGAACTGGCTTCTCTCCCGGAAGTCAAGACTTTTGTAAAGGGAGTGCTGCACATCCAGCCTCCTTTTGTGCCCCCAGTGGCACCATGGGACCTTAACGTGGTATTACGGTTCCTGAAGTTTCACTGGTTTGAACCTCTTCAAACGGTTGAATTAAAATTTCTCACTTGGAAGGTGGTCATGTTGTTGGCCTTGGCATCTGCAAGGCGGGTGTCTGAATTGGCGGCCTTGTCTCACAAGAGCTCCTATTTGATTTTCCATGTGGATAGGGCAGAGTTGAGGACTCGTCCTCAATTTTTACCTAAGGTGGTTTCTTCATTTCATATGAACCAACCTATTGTGGTGCCTGTGGCTACGGATGACTTGGAGAATTCCACGTCCCTGGATGTAATCTGGGCCTTAAAAATCTATGTAGCCAGGACGGCCCGGGTTAGGAAAACAGAAGCACTGTTTGTCCTGTATGCAGCCAACAAAATTGGCGCTCCTGCTTCGAAGCAGACTATTGCTCGCTGGATCTGTAACACAATTCAGCAGGCTCATTGTACGGCAGGATTGCCGTTACCAAAGTCGGCAAAGGCCCATTCCACTAGGAAGGTGGTCTCTTCTTGGGCGGCTGCCCGAGGCGTCTCGGCTTTACAGCTTTGCCGAGCAGCTACCTGGTCGGGTTCAAACACTTTCTTTTTCATCCACTAGGGGTCACTGAAGTACTCTTGGGATATGGACGGCTTCCGCAGGAAACAGGGCACTGAATATTTAAATTTAGAACTCTCCACCCCTCCATATCCCCGAGTACCTCAGTGTTTTTTCTGTGCTCACCGCACTAACAAGGCTTGTGTGGAGTTCCCACACTTAGTTGAATATTTCAACAGCAGTGGTCGCCCTCGCATAGGCAGATTCCCCACAGGGTGAGGTTGTCGCCAGGGGCGACGGTGTCTCTACTCTGGGCGAGAGTCTCAGAAGTTGGGGAGTTGTAGTTTAAAATGGTCAGCGACAGAGTCTCTAGGCGGATCACGACAGATTGCTGTCTGTAAATGTCCTGGAACTCTGGGCAATTTACAATGCACTACATGCTTCGCTCTCAGACTGTCCAAGTGCAGTCAGACAACGCGACGGCAGTCGCATACATCAACAACCTGGGAGGAACGAGAAGCCTCATGGCAATGCGGGAAGTAGCTCGAATCCTCAATTGCCCAGAATACCACCAGGTGATATTGTCGACTGGGTTCATTCCGGGAGTGGACAACTGCGAGGCGGATGATCTCAACCGTCGGGATTTTCATCCAGGAGACTGGGCATTGAATCCAGAGGTGTTTCACATGTTGGTCCACAGGTGGGGTTGCCCTCAGGTGGACCTGATGGCATCTCGCCACATTTACAAACGCCCCAGTATGTGTCCAGAACGAGAGATCCAAGGGCAGTGGCGGTGGATGCTCTCACAATCGCGTGGCCGTACAGCCTCGTGTATCTGTTTCCACCGTTTTCCGCTGCTCTCTCAGTTGCTAAAACGGATCAAAAGAGAGTCTGTCACAGTCATACTAGTGATGCCTCATTGGTCTCGGAGAGCTTGGTTCTCGGATCTCCCCGGACTACTCGCAGACGATGCTTGGCCGCTCCTACTACGTCCAGACCTGTTACAACAGGGTCCGTTCTTTTACCCCGATTTAGCGCGGCTGCGTCTGACGGGGTGACTGTTGAGACCGCCCTCTTAAGAAGAGAGGGCATTACAGTATCGGTTATACCAACCATGTTACGAGCTAGGAAGCCGGTTACGGCAGCTCATTATTACAGAATTTGGTGTGCCTATATAGGTTGGTGTGAAGCTCGGAAGTTTTCCGACATCATCTTTCAAGTTATCCCGTCTTTTGTTATTTTTGCAGACGGGGTTAGATGGAGGACTGCGTTTATCTATACTAAAGGTGCAGGTATCTGCGTTGTCAATTTATTTTCAAAGACGACTGGCTCTATTGCCGTCGGTACACGCTTTTCTACAAGGTGTCCTCAGAGTACAGCCTCCAGTCATTCCACCTACAGCGCCATGGGACTTGAATCTGGTTTTACATTTATTACAGTCTTCATATTTTGAACCCTTACAGCAAGTGGATATAAAGTTTCTCACTTGGAAGACAATTTTTTCTTCTAGCCTTAACTTCGGCAAGGCGTGTTTCAGATTTGGGTGCCTTGTCATGCAAGCCACCGTATTTGGTGTTTCCTGATGACAGAGCGGAACTTCGGACGAATCCCGCTTTCTTACCAAAGGTAGTGTCATCTTTTCACATCAATCAACCAATAGTAGTTCCTGTGTTGACAGCACATTCTGGAACTCTGAATGTGGTACGCGCATTACGCGTTTATGTGTCCCGAACGTCTACAGTTTGTAATACGGATACGTTGTTTGTTCTCTATGATGCTGCCAAGTGGGGTTGGCCAGCTTCTCAGCAGACCTTATCCAGATGGATAAAACTGACTATAAGTCAGGCTTACCTTAAGGCTAGGTTACAGTCGCCTACATCAGTAATAGCTCATCCCACAGGTTCTGTGGGAACTTCATGGCCAGCTGGTCGGGGAGCTTCTACGATGCAGCTTTGCCGTGCGGCTACATGGTCTTCAGTGCACACGTTTGTGCGCTTTTACAAGTTTGATACGTTTGCGTCGTCAGCATCTAGCTTTGGCCGCCTAGTGTTACAGGTGTCAAACAGCTCTCCCGCCCACGGGGGAAGCTTTGGTACGTCCCAAGAGTACTCCAGTGACCCCTAGTGGATGAAAAAGAAAATAGGATATTGGTACTTACCAGGTAAATCCTTTTCTTTGAATCCATAGGGGGCACTGGACGCCCACCCAGAGCAGTTTTACCTGGTTTGTATTAAGCTCAGGGGATCTTATGGTAACACATTTTCACCGACTTGTTCAAATTATAAGGTTCTATCGGTTATGGTGTCAACTGTTTAGTTGTCAGTAACGTTATATGTCAACTTTGTTGTTGTCCGTTATGTTATATGTAATTCTCCATTGTCAACCTCTCTATAGTTCCTGTTCGGCTCAGTAAAAAACACTGAGGTACTCGGGGATATGGAGGGGTGGAGAGTTCTAAATTTAAATATTCAGTGCCCTGTTTCCTGCGGAAGCCGTCCATATCCCAAGAGTACTCCAATGCTCCCTATGGATTCAAAGAAAAGGATTTACCTGGTAAGTACCAAAATCCTATTTTTGCAAAGTTCTATAAGTTTGATACCCTGGCTGATGAGGACCTTGCGTTTGCTCAGTCGGTGCTGCAGAGTCGTCCGCACTCTCCTGCCCGGTCTGATGCTTTGGTATAAACCCCATGGTCCTTACGGAGTCCCCAGCATCCTCTAGGACGTAAGAGAAAATAAGATTTTAAACCTACCGGTAAATCTTTTTCTCCTAGTCCGTAGAGGATGCTGGGCGCCCGTCCCAGTGCGGACAAAATCTGCAAGGCTTGCACATAGTTGTTGCTTACATAAGGGTTATGTTACAGTTGAGATCAGTCTTTAGCTGATACTGTTTTGTTCATACTGTTACTGGTTGCGTATATTCCAGGTTATACGGTGTGGGATGGTATAAATCTTGCCCTTAGATTAACAAAATCCTTTCCTCGTATTGTCCATCTCCTCTGGGCACAGTTTCTCTAACTGAGGTCTGGAGGAGGGGCATAGAGGGAGGAGCCAGTGCACACCCATTCTTAAATTCTTTATAGTGCCCATGTCTCCTGCGGAGCCAGTCTATACCCCATGGTCCTTACGGAGTCCCCAGCATCCTCTACGGACTAGGAGAAAAACATTTACCGGTAGGTTTAAAATCTTATTATATGTATGGTACGTTTGTATTGAGCTGTAGCTTGAGCACAGACATGGTAGTATTTGTGGGGACGTCCTAGTGAAATTAGGTATATATTTCCCTCAGACCCCTCGGGGTCACAAAAATTTTATTTTGCCCAGTTACTACTCCCTGTTGTCGACACGAATACTATGTTTTATGTCGGCCATAATGTTTCCTGTGTAGATCCACAACTTTGGCATTCAGTAAATGTCCATACACATTCAGAACACATTAATGTCACTAGGGACCCTGCTGTTCCTGACAGATTATATATATATATATATATATATATATATATATACATATAATGTGTATATATAGATATATGTGTATTTAAATGTGTATATTTGTATTACAATTTATTATGAATGCTGAAGTAAAGTTATTCCTTCTTTTGTGCTGGTCGCTCTGTTAATGAAGCTCTAGGTCAGCCGTGACAAGATGGTCTCGAATCCTCACGAGGAGTCCGAGTGTTTTATTCTTTTCCCGCCGTGGATAGAATAAAGTGAAAGTCAACCTCTGGTCTGCACGGGGCCCTGTCACAAAGGATCGTATACAGGAAGCTAAGTGATATTTTAATTATATGCTTTGATGATATTTGCATTACATACGTATGGGGGAGTGCTTGTATTCAGAAATGGTCGGTTACTTTGTTATCCGATATAATTACCCTGGGGAGAAAGGAGATATTCCTTGGGTCTTATCTAGAACATTGCAGCTTGCTGCCGTGCGACTACAAGAGGTATGCACTGACTCCGAGAAATCCTGGAGTATCTTCCCTATGAAGGGATAATCTGGTTTGGGGATGGCTTGGTTAAGTTGATCTCGGCAGATACCACTGCTAAGTCTACCTTCTTGTGCTATGTTCCATCACAACGGTTGGTGACGCATTTTTTGTGGGATGCAGTCCTTTTGACTGGTTGGATACCATTTTTTCTTACGTCCTAGAGGATGCTGGGGACTCCGTAAGGACCATGGGGTATAGACGGGCTCCGCAGGAGATAGGGCACCTAAAAAGAACTTTGACTATGGGTGTGCACTGGCTCCTCCCTCTATGCCCCTCCTCCAGACCTCAGTTAGATCTTGTGCCCAGAGGAGAATGGGTGCACTGCAGAGAGCTCTCCAGAGTTTTCTGTGGAAAAATAATTTTGTTAGGTTTTTTATTTTCAGGGAGTCCTGTTGGCAACAGGCTCCCTGCATCGTGGGACCGAGGAGAGAGAAGCAGAGCTGGCTTGTAAAGTTGGGCACTGCTTCTAGGCTACTGGACACCATTAGCTCCAGAGGGAGTCGGAACACAGGTCTCACCTGGGGTTCGTCCCGAAGCCGTGCCGCCGTCCTCCTCACAGATGCAGAAGATAGAAGCCGGGTGAGTATTGAGGAAAAGACTTCAGGCGGCAGAAGACATCGGATCTTCATGAGATAAGCGCACAGTGGTAAGCTGCGCGCCATTGCTCCCAGTCACACACACACACAAGCAGGCACTGAAGGGTGCAGGGCGCAGGGGGGGGGGCGCCCTGGGCAGCAATAAACCTCAATTTGGCCATAAATACGATGGATTAGGCTGTGGAACAGTAAATCCGCGGACCCCCGCCATTTTATTAGTATATGATGATGGGACCGAAGCCCGCCGTCGAGTGGGCGGGGCTTGATCCTCAGCACTAACCAGCGCCATTTTCTCCACAGAGGCTGCATGAGAAAACGCTGGCTCCCTGTTCTCTCCCCTGCTGAGCTTCACAGGTTGGAAAAAGGAGGAGGGGGGCACTTTGTCGACGCAGTGAGTGGAGATTACAATTATAAACATATAACAGCGCTATCTGGTCATATATTCCAGTGTTTTTAAGCGCTGGGTGTGTGCTGGCATACTCTGTCTCTCCTAAGGGCCTGATTGTGGTTTTGTCCCCTTATAGCTAACTCCCTGTGTGTGTGGGGTGTCGGTACGTGTGTGTCGACATGTCTGAGGCGGAAGGCTTCTCCAAGGAGGAGGTGAAGCAAATGAGTGGTGTGTCCCCGTCGGTTGTGCCGACTCCAGATTGGATGGACATGTGGCATACGTTGCATGCAAGTGTGACATCTTTACATAAAAGGCTTGATAAGGCTGGTTTAGGGGGGACATCAGGCGGTCAATCCTCAGATTGGACCGACTCACAGGGCCCGTCGGGGTCTCAAAAGCGTCCCTTAACACAAGACACTACTACCGACGCGGATTCTGATTCCAGTGTCGACTATGACGAAGTAAAATTGCACCCTAGGGTGACTAAAACTATTCAGTGTATGATTGTGGCAATAAGGGATGTGTTGCATATTATGGACTAACCCTCGGTCCCCGACACAAGGGTACACATGTTTAAGGAAAAGAAACAGATTATTAATGTTTCCACATCTCATGAATTAAATGAGTTCTTTGGAAAAGCTTGGGAGACTCCGGATAAGAGACCGCAGATCCCCAAAAGAATTTTTATGGCATACCCTTTCCCTAAGCAGGACAGGGAGATTTGGGAATTACCCCCCACTGTGGACAAGGCCCTGACATGCTTGTCCAAGAAAGTGGCGCTACCGTCTCCTGACACAGCTGCCCTTAAGGACCCTGCAGATCGCAGGCAAGAAACTACCTTAAAGGGTATTTATTCTCATACAGGGGCTGTGCTAAGACCGACGATTGCGTCGGCATGGGTGTGTAGCGCAATTGCAGCTTGGACAGATGAGCTGACAGATCAATTTGATACTATGGATAAGGATACTATATTCCTAACTCTAGCCGGTATAAAAGACGCAGTCTTATTTATGAGGGATGCTCAAAGGGACATTGGATTGCTAGCTTCTAGGGCCAATGCCATGTCTATCTCTGCGAGATGATCCTTATGGACTCGCCAATGGACAGGTGATGTGGATTCCAAAAAAACATATGGAAGTACTACCCTATAAGGGTGATGTATTGTTTGGGGATGGGCTGACGGACCTTGTTTCCACAGCTACAGCAGGTAAATCAAATTTTTTACCATATATTCCCCAACAGCAAAAGAAAGCAACACCCTATCAGATGCAGTCCTTTCGGTCGCACAAGTCCAAAAGAGGTCGGGGATCCTCTTTCCTCGCCAGAGGTAAGGGCAGAGGCAAGAGAGCACCTGCTTCGGCAGGTGCCCAGGAACAAAAGTCCTCCCCGGCTGCTCCAAAACCCACAGCATGACGCTGGGGCTCCCCTGAGGGAGTCCGCACCGGTGGGGGCACGTCTTCGACTTTTCAGTCAGGCCTGGGTCAGATCGGACCTGAATCCCTGGGTGTTGGAAATAGTTTCACAGGGTTACAAACTGGAATTCGAGGAGGTGCCCCCGATCCGATTTTTCAAGTCGGCCCTACCAGCTTCCACATCGGAAAGGAATGTAGTGTTAGCTGCAATTCAAACGCTGTGTATACAGCAAGTGATAATCAAGGTTCCCCTGCACCAGCAGGGAAGAGGTTACTACTCAACCCTATTTGTGGTCCCGAAACCGGACGGTTCGGTCAGACCGATTTTGAATCTGAAATCCCTAAACCTGTACATAAAAAGATTCAAATTCAAAATGGAATCACTCAGAGCGATAATAGCCAACATGGAGGAGGGGGAGTTTATTATGTCTCTGGACATAAAGAATGCGTACCTTCATGTCCCCATATATGTGCCCCATCAGGAATACCTGAGATTCGCTGTACAGGATTGTCATTACCAATTTCAGACGTTGCCGTTTGGACTTTCCACGGCCCGAGGATTTTCACCAAGATAATGGCGGAAATGATGGTGGTCCTGCGCAAGAATGGAGTCACAATTATCCCATACTTGGACGATCTCCTGATAAAAGCGAGATCAAGAGAGAAATTACTGAGCAGTGTGGCGCTCTCTCTGAGAGTGCTCCAGCAACACGGTTGGATTCTAAATCTACCGAAGTCACAGTTGATTCCAACAACTCGTCTACCGTTCCTAGGTATGATACTGGATACGGAACAAATGAAGGTCTTCCTCCCAATAGAGAGAGCCCAAGACATCCAGAATATGGTCAGAGACCTGCTAAAACCGAAAAGGGTGTCAATTCACAAATACACTCAAGTTCTGGGGAAAATGGGGGCGGCCTACGAGGCCATTCCCTTCGGAAGGTTCCATGCAAGGACTTTTCAATGGGACCTTCTGGACAAGTGGTCCGGGTCCCATCTGCATTTACATCGGAAAATAACTCTGTCCCCAGGAACCAGAGTGTCCCTCCTGTGGTGGTTGCAGAGTGCTCACCTGCTGGAGGGTCGCCGGTTCGGGATTCAGGACTGGATCCTGGTTACCACGGACGCGAGCCTCCAAGGATGGGGAGCGGTCACACAAGGAAAGACTTTTCAGGGTCTTTGGTCAGACCAGGAGTCCTGTCTACACATCAATGTGTTGGAACTCAGGGCCATTTACAACGGCCTTCGACAAGCGGAGAGTTTTCTTGGAAACCTTCCGGTTCTGATTCAATCAGACAATGTCACAGCAGTGGCTCATGTGAACCGCCAAGGCGGGACAAGAAGCAGAGTCGCAATGGCGGAAGCCACAAGGATCCTTCGCTGGGCGGAAAATCATGTAAGCGCTCTGTCGGCTGTCTTCATTCCGGGAGTGGACAACTGGGAAGCAGACTTCCTCAGCAGACAAGATCTCCATCCAGGAAAGTGGGGACTTCATCAAGAAGTCTTTGCAGACGTAACACGTCTTTGGGGAACTCCTCAAATAGACATGATGGCGTCACGCCTCAACAAAAAACTTTGGAGGTATTGCGCCAGGTCTCGGGACCCTCAGGCAGTAGCAGTAGACGCACTGGTAACACCGTGGGTGTTCGACTCGGTCTACGTGTTTCCTCCTCTTCCTCTCATCACGAAAGTGTTGAGGATCATAAGACGAAGAAGAGTACAGACGATACTCGTTGTCCAAGACTGGCCTCGAAGGGCTTGGTACTCTGATCTACAAGAGATGCTCACAGGAGACCCCTGGCCTCTTCCTCTGAGGGAAGACCTGTTGCAGCAGGGGCCCTGTGTATTTCAAGACTTACCGCGGTTACGTTTGACGGCATGGCGGTTGAACGCCGAATCCTAGCAAAAAAGGGGATTCCGGAAGAGGTCATCCCTACTTTAATAAAGGCTAGGAAGGAGGTGACTATAAAACATTATCACCGTATCTGGCGAAAGTATGTGTCTTGGTGTGAGACCAAGAATGCACCTACGGAAGATTTTCATTTGGGTCGTCTTCTCCACTTCCTACAGACAGGAGTGGATATGGGCGTGAAATTAGGCTCGGTTAAGGTACAGATTTCGGCCCTCTCGGTTTTCTTTCAGAAGGAATTGGCTTCTCTTCCAGAAGTCCAGACGTTTGTAAAGGGAGTGCTGCACATCCAGCCCCCTTTTGTGCCTCCAGTTGCACCATGGGACCTGAACGTGGTGTTGCAGTTCCTAAAATCACAATGGTTTGAACCGCTTAACAAGGTTGAATTTAAATTTCTTACCTGGAAGGTGGTAATGTTGTTGGCCTTAGCATCAGCAAGGCGAGTGTCAGAATTGGCGGCTCTATCACACAAGAGCCCCTACTTGATTTTTCATGTGGATCGAGCTGATTTGAGGACACGTCCGCAATTTTTGCCTAAAGTGGTTTCGTCGTTCCATATGAATCAACCTATTGTGGTGCCTGTGGCTACTGGTGACCTGGAGGATTCCAGATCCCTGGACATAGTCAGGGCCTTAAAAATGTATTTAGCCAGGACGGCTAAAATTAGGAAAACAGAGGCTCTGTTTGTCCTGTATGCGGCCAATAAGATTGGCGCTCCTGCTTCGAAGCAGACTATTGCTCGCTGGATCTGTAATACGATTCAGCAGGCTCACTCTATGGCTGGATTGCCGGTACCAAATTCGGTTAAGTCCCATTCCACTAGGAAGGTGGGCTCTTCTTGGGCGGCTGCCCGAGGCGTCTCGGCTTTACAACTTTGCCGAACGGCGACGTGGTCGGGGTCAAACACTTTTGCTAAATTCTACAAGTTTGAAACCCTGGCTGATGAGGACCTAACGTTTGCTCAGTCGGTGCTGCAGAGTCATCCGCACTCTCCCGCCCGATTGGATGCTTTGGTATAAACCCCATGGTCCTTACGGAGTCCCCAGCATCCTCTAGGACGTAAGAGAAAATAAGATTTTAAACCTACCGGTAAATCTATTTCTCCTAGTCCGTAGAGGATGCTGGGCGCCCGTCCCAGTGCGGAAACTCTGCAAGACTTGTATATAGTTGTTGGTTACATAAGGGTTATGTTACAGTTGACATCGGTCTTGGACCGTTACTGTCGTTTGTTTATACTGTTAACTGGTTATGTATGTTCCAGGTTACATGGTATGATTGGTGTGGGCTGGTATGAATCTTGCCCTTCGATTGCTAAATCCTGCCTTGTATTGTCCATCTCCTCTGGGCACAGTTCTCTAACTGAGGTCTGGAGGAGGGGCATAGAGGGAGGAGCCAGTGCACACCCATAGTCAAAGTTCTTTTTAGGTGCCCTATCTCCTGCGGAGCCCGTCTATACCCCATGGTCCTTACGGAGTCCCCAGCATCCTCTACGGACTAGGAGAAATAGATTTACCGGTAGGTTTAAAATCTTATTTTTATTCCCCTTCTTTGTAGGTAGAGGGAGGTGAAAAGGTAAGAGGTCTGCAGCCTTTTCAACTTCGCAGAACCAGATAATGTCCTCTGTTTCTACCACATCCACCGCAGGTCGCTGGGTCTATCTTGCTGGAGCCCACACCGGTGGGAACTCGTCTAATACTCTTCAGTCAGTCCTGGAATGGACTTGACACAGTGACTTTAGAATAGAGTCCAAAGGGGGACATACTCAAGTTTTCCAGATGATTCCCCTCACTGATTTTTCAGATAGATTTTACCGATTCTCCTCTGGACGGGGAGGTAGTATGCGACACCATACAAGAGTTGGTTCAGGATCAGGACATGGTCCGGTGGTCCCTGTCACAAGAAAGAAAAAAAAAAAAGCTGTTATTCAAGCTTTTTCGTGCTTCTGAGCCCGGACAGCTCGGTCAGACCAATCCGAAAAGGATTTCTACTTAGGAAGTTGAACGGAAAGATGGAATCTCTCAGGGCAGGGATTTCCAGCCTGTAAAAGAAGAAAGAGGGTTTAAATGCGGTTTCATCCGCATTAAGCTTACCTGGGTTTGCTATTCAGGATTGACATTGTAATTTGATGTGATGGCAGTATGATGGTTTGCCTTTGTCAAAGTCGAAAAATATTGCAGTACACACATCACGTACAAACTACACACAGATGGCCTCCGTGCGTGTACTTGTTCTGCTGTGCGTGCGCATATTCGCAATTTGCGTATGGTCGCTCCCGCGGTCCTGTGCATTAGCGCGTGGTATGGGTATTTACGGTAGAGTTTGTGAACGCATGGAAAAGCCATCAAAACACATTACATATTTAATCCAAATAGTGCACAATGTACACACAGTCTCCCCGCACCACATCAGCAAGTTACAACAGTTTAAATGGTATCAGAACAAAGGGATTCACCTTTACAGGATAGGAGGGGACAGAACAAGGTTATAAGGTGGTGTTTGGTATCCAGCTGTAGGGTATTTTAAGGGTAATATTCCGGTGTTGGTTTGCAGAAGATCGCACGTTCCTGTGAATTGTTATGTGCAGGAGCAGAATATAGATATAAACTGTATTTACTGTACATTAGGTATGCGGCGGGAACCCAGAGGAGACCACCCACAAGTGCATCTTGAACAGACATCGCCCACCTATTCAAACCAACCTATGACCTCTCCTGTACTGTAAATGACAATCCCTGTGTCCAATGGACAAAGAGATTACAGCATCCATTGTGTTAAGTTTTGGAAGATTGTATAAAAGGAGCCAGCTGCAGGCCTGGTCACACAAGACTCTCAAAGTTATCTATCTAGATGACCGAGGACCAGACTGGGTAGCGTGGCGAAATCCAAACAAGTATGTACCATTGACTGTAGCCATTATTCTCTTGTATTGTATTGCTTTGCTATTGTATCCCCCTTTCAGTAATAATATGTTGTGGTGTCGGAACCCAGCAGTTTAAATACAATCTGGTGTCGTGTTTTCCTTTCCCTGCTAAGGTTTAAAGTGTATTACTATCGCATGCATAGCTGTTAAGGGTTCACGGTGTATCTTTGGGTGTGTACGCGCTGCGTGTACTTTGTACAGTCAGCGCGGCGTTTGTACGCAAAGTCCGTATACGGTACGGGACTCTGTACGCTAATGGTGTAATAAGTACGTAGGTTGTGGATTAAGTATAGCGGCCGCAGCGGCTTCATTTAAAGTGTATGAAATGTCTTTTTAAAGTGTTGCTTTTAGTCCTGTATGTAAATCAGCGTTTACAATTGGGGGCTCATCCGATTTCCACATACTCGCAGCCTAACAGGTCATAGCAGACTTAATCTATCAGCAAAAGGGTGGACAGAAAGTATCCTACGTAACCTTTACATGGTCGATGGATACACTGAAAACCCTACTTGTGTGCTGATTAGATGACGTCTGCTCTGTATGGTTTGCAGAGGTGCTGGTAGAACCCGTAAAATAACAGGAAAAAAGCTATTTAAAAAAATCTGTGAAATTTTTTTGCCGCCAAAAAGCGTACAGAAGAGACACCCATACTTTGCATACCCTCTCACATTGTTGCCATAAGACTAAAACTTTTGTTTAAGCTGTATTGCCTCTGGGGTAAAGCTGCCTATCTGAATGAATTGAAATTTTCTGTACAGAAAAACCAAAGTGTATTTGAGTGAGCGAACGTAGGAGTGAGAGGATATTGAACCCAGTGAATTCGGGATCCCGTAGTGTGGTACATCAAGTAAGTGGAGGCTTGGTGGCATGAGGCGGCTGACTCACTTTAGTATAAGGTTTAATACGCAAATTGTGAGATTTGCAGAGGAGCGTAATAGGGAATTGTGCATTGTGTAGTATTGAAGTAAAAAGGTTTTTAGTTACGCTCCGAGCTGAAGGTCGCAGTTTGTACATCGACCTGTGGTTGTACGGCAGATAGGTAACAAGTACCTATACGCTGTGCGATTGGACCGCGCGTTTGTGGGTGCGATAGATAGCGCAACTTGATACCCTTTTTACGACCTTTTGCGTAAAATCGCAGTATCATTAGCGCTGTATAGAGCATACGCAAGCGTGCTTTGTGTATAAGTGTATAGGGAGTTTTCGCTGGCCTCTCTCAGGAAAATCTCCAGTGGCAGATATTTACTGGAAAAGATAAGTCACTCCTAACACTTCCAGTAAATAGAAACTAATAGGGCCTCACTGGGTACGCGGTGTTCACTATTGGAGTGAGTTGTGGTCCTCAGCGGAGAAGGAGCGAGTGAAAGCGCTAGGTGTCTTTCACCGTCTATCTGCGGTGTGCATTGGGGATTGTGTTTATTGGCAAAAAGTCCTCGATGGGATCCAATTGCACAAGCAGTGGGCGTTTGGTAGCTAGGGTTCAGGCTGAAGAAGTGGGACCGAAAAGGTCAGAATTGTGACCGAGAGGGTCAGCAAGGTTTATTATGTGTGAAAAGTATGGTTCACACACGGAGGCTTTTTGCAATGAATGGTTACGTATGACTGACAAAGATAGGGTACCATTCCCTCAGGTGGGCAGCTTTGAACCGGAGGTACTGCAGAACTTAAGGATAAGGATATGTCTGATAAAATCCAGAAAACAAATAATTAGACATACAGATTGTTTAAACTTATGGCAGCAAGATGGGGATGTGCAAAGGGAATTAGCTCGCGCAGCAGGTTCCAAACCTAGCAGGAAAACAATGGCTACCGCACCACACCACCATATATTGTTGGGGAGAAAGTGGCTACAAGCAATGGTGCATTGGTACAGGATAGGAATGTGATTGATAAATGTACTAACGCTAACCCTTGCCAGCTGTATCCCATTTTAAATTTTCCTCAGGATTGTGAGCAGGAAGATGATCCCAGCACGATATCGGCCCTCTCTCTAGCAGCCACCATACAAGATACTCAATTGGGCACAGCCCAACCATCAAGAGTTGTAGCAAGGCCCCCTAGCGGAGTGATAAGAGAGGTCGTGTCCACAGGTAAGTACGGTACCATACACTATGCAGAAACAATACCTCCCCACATTGTAGAATCAAACCAGAAGGACGTAATTGAACTAAATCCTGTCAGGGTAATTGCAGTTCCCAACGGAAGAACTGACACTCAGGGAGTAACTCCCATCAGGAACATTGCCATGCATTGTCTCTGGTCCCGGGCAGAGTTAAGGTCAATTATGTCTGAATTTCCCAATCCCAGGAAAGATCTAGTCCGATGCCAGAGATTCATTAAATAGTTAGGTAACGCCCATTAGCCTACAAATAAAGATTGGCGAACAGTGCTACGAGTGTGTTTACCCTCAAATATTGACACCACGAAATTCATAGCAGACAGTAAGTTAGATGCAGACGTACCTCTCACTGATGAATACAATCAGGAGAACGTAAAGCAAATCAATCTGCAACTAGGAGTGTATTTCCCTACTGTTGTCAAAAGGAATAAAATTTTCTCCAGAAGACAAAAGGAAGGTGAAATGTCATCCGAATATTTTCATTGAGCACTGCAGGAAATGGCTAGATACACTGGGATCGAGGACATTAAAGATAATGCACATCACAGGGAGGTAGCTGTTACTGTATTAATGGACGGGTTGAAGGAGGCATTAAGAACAAGGGTACAAACCTCTCTACCTAACTGGAGAGGTATCTCGTGGCTGCATTGAGATAGTCCGCTATCGAGCACGACCGGAACATCCGTAAGCACAGGGAGTCTCAGGGGATAAGCTGATGACAGTGAGTATAAATGCTCTTACAACAAAACCACATCAGCCAAAATCCCAGACCCCTGATGGTAAGCCACGTGTAGTAAAATGTTATAATTGTCAGAAGGAAGGACATTTTGCAATGGATTGTAGGAATAAAGGTACACACAACGTATACCGACCCCCTAGACCAGAATACGAACCACACTACAATTCACATAATTGGGATCAGGGACCATATAGAAGAGATTATGAGCCACATAGAGGGGAAACAAGGAGGTACCCACCGAGGAGGTACTGGCAGGCCTCCGAAAAACCACAGCTACCCCCCTCACATATTGTAGCTGCCAATGCGCTGCGAGAGGGTACCCATACACAATAGGGGTTGGGCCACACCTGTAGTCTGCAGCCAGTGAAATTGATTGCTAGCCTTGGTAGTGAACCTGAGGTCACGGTTGATGTAGCTGGGCTACCATTACCATTTCTTGTAGATACAGGGGCGGCCAGGTCAGTGTTGAATTCCACATCAGGTATAAAAACCATGGGAAAAATTATTAGAGCAATGGGAGTAACAGGAACGGTGCAACAATACCCTTTGAGTAGACCTGCAGAGATTACGATAGGGCCCTTGCAAACCAAACATTCTTTTCTGCTGGCTGCATCGGCTCTGATTAATCTACTCGGCAGAGATTTATTGTGTAAAATGCGGTGTGTCATATACTGTACTCCTGAGGGTGTCTTCTTGGATATACCTGAGAACCACGCTCAAGAAGTACAAGATATATTAGACATCCCTCAAAGGCTAATGTCGCATTCTACTGTTATAGACAAGTGTCCATCAAAGGTAGAGGAAATGATCTCACAAATACCGGGTGCCCTTTTGGACCAAAGATGGACAAGACACTGGATTGATGGCGAATGTAGCTCCAGTAGTAGTAGTACAAGTAAAAGATGGTAGGATAGCTCCGAAAATCCCTCAGTACCCTCTGAAGCCAGAGGTAGAGTTAGGAGTGTACCCTGTCATAGAGCGGCTGCTACAGCAGGGCATCCTAGTCAGGACGTCCAGCACCGCCAATAGTCCCATCTTCCCTGTGAAAAAGAGTGGGGGGAGGGGTTACAGACTAGTGCAGGATCTAAGGGGGATAAACAAGATAGTTAAGAGCCAATTCCCCATAGTGCCCAATCCAGCTGTCACCCTCATGCAAATTCCCTCTACTGCAAAATTCTTCACTGTCATTGACCTCTGTTCTGCTTTCTTTTCTGTCCCTCTTCACCCTGACAGCCAATACCTCTTTGCCTTTACGTACAGGGGAGTACAGTACACCTGGACTCGTCTCCCCCAAGGTTTCATTGACAGCCCAAGTATTTTCTCCCAGGATTTGCATGACTGTTTACAATCCTTTCAACCTGAGAGTGGATCAGAACTAATACAGTATGTTGATGACTTATTGTTGTATTCTGACTCACTCGAATCGTCCTTGAAAGACATGAAACAGCTTCTGTTTCATCTTTCCCAAACGGTACACAAAGTTTCAAAGGATAAGTTGCAGTTGTGCCGGACCAGGGTCAAATATTTGGGACATTGCTTGACTCAAGGACTTAGACACCTCACTGCTGATAGAATACAGGCGATTCACGACATGACTCTGCCACAAACGCAGCAACAGATCCGCACTTTCCTTGGAATGTGTGGGTACTGTCGAAACTGGATTCCAGGGTTCTCTATACTGGCTTTACCTTTGCAAGAAATGGTCTCTTCGAACAAACCAGAACGGATCTCGCACACAGATGAGTCCGAACTGGCATTTGAGAGACTCAAACAGTGCCTATCACAGGCACCTGCATTAGGTATGTCAGATTATGAGAAGCCCTTTGAATTGTATGGTGCAGAAAGTGCAGGGTGCGCGGCAGGGGTTTTAACTCCGAGACATGGTGATGCCAGCAGACCGGTAGCTTACTACAGTGCACAGTTGGACACTGTAGCACGGTCTCTCCCCACTTGCTTGCGAAGTGTTGCAACGATAGCTTTGCTGGTAAGTAAAAGCGAGGACATAGTGTTAGGACATGACCTGACCATTCATACACCTCATGCAGTATCAGCCTTACTAAACTCCACCCAAACCAGACATGTCTCATCTGCTCGGTTTACAAAGTGGGAATTATCCCCGGTAAACATCACCATTATGAGATGCAGCTCACTAAATCCTGCAAGTTGCCAAGTGTGCCTGGACAGGCACAAAGGGTGGAGGATGAGAATGTTGGTGAAGGAGGATTTAGTGCAGACACTGATACGCATGATTGTATGGAATACCTGAATCAGACTTTCACAGCGAGACCTGACATCAGTGACAACCCACTGGAAGGAGTAGACTTTACCTTCTACACTGATGGTAGTTGCCACAGACAGACAGAATCGGGAGACTTGTGCACTGGATATGCAGTTGTAGATGACGAAGGTATCATAGAAGCTGAAACCCTGGGCCCACCGCACTCAGCACAAGTTGCTGAGCTGGTCACCTTAACCAGAGCGTGTGAATTGGCCAAGGGTAAGTCAGCTAATATATACACAGATTGTAGGTACGCCTTTGGAGTAGTGCATGATTTTGGGGCCCTATGGCGCCTCAGAAATTTCATGACGGCAGCTGGCACACCTGTAGCGCATGCGTTCCACATCAAAAGGCTTTGACAGCAATACAGGAACCAGACAGAGTGGCTGTTATCAAGTGCAAAGCACACACTTACAACCAAGACCCAATTTCACTTGGTAACAGCCAGGCAGATGAAGCTGCTAAATCAGCAGCAAGCACCCCCATACAAACGAACATCACATCACTGATAACATTTAACACGATCAACACACAACAATTAATCGAAATGCAAGATTTGTGTTCCCTACAGGAAAAGGCAGTCTGGAGGGCAAAGGGGTATGGCCAGGAGTCCTCAGGACTGTGGACAGGTGGACAAGGTAAGCCGGTGGCCCCCAGAGCATATCTTTCAAGCCTAGCTGAGGCGGCACATGGTCTGACTCATCTGGGCAAAGAGGGTATGTGCAAATTGGTAAGAGCCTACTGGTGTGCGCCAGGATTCTCTTCTCATGCAGGTAAGAGAGCAATGACATGCTTTACTTGCTTGAGGAAGAATATTGGAAAGACAATACCAACAGAGCCATCCCATATCCCTCCTACAGACGGACCTTTTCAGGTGATACAAATCGACTTCATACAGTTACCACCATGTAGGAATTTGAAATATGTGTTAGTTTGTATTGATGTATTTTCCAACT
Organism: Pseudophryne corroboree; assembly: GCF_028390025.1. Classification (NCBI taxonomy): domain Eukaryota; kingdom Metazoa; phylum Chordata; class Amphibia; order Anura; family Myobatrachidae; genus Pseudophryne; species Pseudophryne corroboree. The sequence goes on from NC_086444.1 coordinate 473,103,963, forward strand.
GGGTAGAAGCATTCCCTGCTGACACAAATCCTGCTACGTTCACTGCAAAGAAAATTGTGCAGGAATTTGTGTGTAGATATGGTATCCCTAGAATAATTGAAAGTGACAGGGGTACCCATTTTACAGGTGAAGTCTTTCAGGTCATGTGCAAACTGATGGGAATTAATAGCAAGCTGCATACTCCGTACCGTCCACAGGCAAGTGCAAAGGTAGAGAGAGTGAACAGCACTATTAAGAACAAGCTGAGCAAATGAATGGCTGAGACTGGATTGTCGTGGCCAGAAGCTTTGCCACTAGTGTTGTACAGCATCAGAACCACTTCCAGGTCTCCCCTTAACTTATCACCCTTTGAAATTCTTTTTGGTCGACAACCTCATGTAATGATAGACCCCCAGGATGATTTGAAATGTAATAATGAAGTGACTGTGAAATATTTGGTTGGGATGAGCCAGCAGCTGAGAAATCAACAAAGAAATTTAAAGCTGGTGATCCCTGACCTACCGAACAGTAATTGTCATGACATTGAGTCTGGGGATTATGTGATGATTCGAAATTTCTTACGCTCAGGTTGCCTCATAGACAGGTGGGAAGGACCATACCAAGTCTTGTTAACCAGCACGACAGCTCTAAAGGTCGCCGAAAGAGAGACTTGGGTCCACTCGTCCCACTGCAGGAAGGTCGCTGACTTGGAGAGAACTCGTGACAAAGATCAGAGTATAGAGAATCTTGTATCACTGGAGTGTCTTCCGGGAAAGTTGAGAGGCAGAACTGTTGAAGGGCATCTGAGCACAGAGAGTAACAAGATCTAGAACGGTTGTCGCACCATTTTTCTTTTTTCACCCTCCCCCCTGCATTTTCCTTTCTTTTCCCCTTATTTTCCTCCTTTCCCCTAACGAAATGGATCGATCACAAGAGACTGCGTTTCGGGTTCTGTTAGTAATTCTGATTTTGATCAGGACAGTTTGTTTTGGTGAGGGTCCCAGAGAGGTCGAACAGGGATCTGGAATGGGTTCTGATGACGAGTATGAATTTGTAGGATCTCAGGAGCAGCACATCACTTTAGTAAAGGCTGGCATCAGTAAGCGCTCTGGTAGTCAGGGAGCTCGGAGGCACTGTGAGGGGTTATTGTCTGATGAATATTGTATTTGTAGGAATTGTGAGAATATAGTCGAGGATGGGTGCATCCAGAGATGCCAGTCCAACCTTAGTATCAACATGGACCACCATCCGTTGAGTGATTACCACTCACTAGTGGGTAAGGTCTTAAACCAGACAGAATGCTGGGTGTGCTCACAAGTTCCTCAAGGTCAGAGTAAGTCAGGATTAGTACCATACCCTTTGGCAATAGATGAGGTACTCGAATTGTGAGGTGGGAGACTGGTGGACAAGAAATTCAATATCTCTAGGCCCCCTTGTTTGAAGCTCCACCAGTATCATGTAGACAGGTCCTTATTGTGTTTTAATATTTCCAATTACCGAAAACTGGGAAATTGGGAAGTGACATGGAATAACCAGACAATGACCTTTTCATACAGAGCTGATAGGATACCCATAGGGGTATATGCAATTGCGGTCGAATTCCCGAAAATGTCGAAAAACGGGACATTTTCGACACACAAAAAAATCGACAATGCAATACAGTACTTTTCGACAAAAAAAAGGACTTTTCAGATTCGACTTTTTGCAATTCGACATTTTGAAAATTCGACATGTCTGCAGTGGTAAAAATGCGGCAATTCGACAAAAGTATATTCAATTGAAGAATGTCGATTCGACTTTAGTGCTTTTCGACAGTAATATCGTCAATTTCCTTCCGCCTCACTTTGCTGGCGGAATCTAATAAAAAAAATAAAAAAAACATGTTTTTTTTTGTGTTTTTTTATTGCTAATAGCATATCTATTTATATTAGAAGGGATTATGTGCTTGGTTTGTCTATTAGAGGGACACAAGTATTATTTATATATTTTTAAAAATAATAATTTTTTTTTAACTGACTAAAATAGAGAGAGCATGGTTTTTAGTGGGAAGGGGTGGGAATGGGTTAAAATCAAGAAAAATAATGCGTGGGGTCCCCCCTCCTAAGCATAACCAGCCTCTGGCTCTTCGAGCCGGTCCTGGTTGTAAAAATACGGGGGGAAAACGGACAGGGGATCCCCCGTATTTTTAGAACCAACACCAGGCTCTGCGTCTGGTCCTGGTGCAAAAAATACGGGGGACAAAAAGCGTAGGGGTCCCCCATATTTTTTGTACCAGCACCGGGCTCCACTAGCTGGGGAGATAAGGCCACAGCCGGGGAACACTTTTATACCGGTCCCTGCGGCCGTGGCATTAAAACCCCAACTAGTCACCCCTGGCCGGGGTACCCCGGAGGAGTGGGGACTCCTTAAATCAAAGGGGTCCCCCCTCCAGCCACCCAAGGGCCAGGGGTGAAGCCCGAGGCTGTCCCCCACATCCAAGGGCTGCGGATGGGGAGCTGATAGCCTTGTTGAAAATGAAAAAATATTGTTTTTTGCAGAAGAACTACAGTCCCAGCAAGCCTCCCCCGCAAGCTGGTACTTGGAGAACCACAAGTACCAGCATGCGGGGGGGGGAATGAGCCTGCTGGTACCTGTAGTTCTTCTGCAAAATAATACCCAAATAAAAACAGGACACGCACACCTTGACAAGTACAACTTTATTACACACATGCCGACACACACATACTTACCTATGTTCACACGCCGACCTCTGTCCACTTGTCCAAGTGGAATCCGGGGTACCTGAAAATAAAATTATACTCACCTAAATCCAGTGTCCTGTTATTATTTGTGATCCTCGTACTTGGCAAAAAAAAAAAAAACGCATACCCGATCCACACGGACTGAAAGGGGTCCCATGTTTACACATAAGACCCCTTTCCCCGAATGCTGTGACCCCCCCGTGACTCCTGTCACTGAGGGTCCCTTCAGGCAATCAGGGAGCGCCACGTCCTGGCACTCTCCTGATTGCCTATGCGTGTCTGAGCTGGCAGACAGCGCATCGCACAGCCCCTCCATTATATTCAATGGTGGGAACTTTGCGGTTAGCGGTGAGGTTACCCGCGGTCAGCCGCTGACCGCGGGTAACCTCACCGCTGACCGCAAAGTTACCACCAGTGAAGATAATGGAGGGGGCTGTGCAATGCGCGTCTGACACCTCAGACGCGCATAGCCAATCAGGAGAGTGCCACGACATGGGACCCCTTTCAGTCCGTGTGGATCGGGTATTCGTTTTTTTTTTTGCCAAGTACGTGGATTACAAATATCACTGGACACTGGATTTAGGTGAGTATAATTTTATTTTCAGGTACCCCGGATTGTCGTTGACATTGGAGACGTGGACAGAGTCGGCGTGTCAACATAGGTAAGTATGTATGTGTCGGCATGTATGTAATACAGTTGTACTTTCAAGGTGTGCGTGTCCTGTTTTTATTTGGGTATTTTTTTTGCAGAAGAACTACAGGTACCAGCAGGCCCGTTCCCCCCCGCATGCTGGTACTTGTGGTTCTCCAAGTACCAGCTTGCGGGGGAGGCTTGCTGGGACTTGTAGTTCTTCTGCAAAAAACAATATTCTTTCATTTTCAACAAGGCTATCAGCCCCCCATCCGCAGCCCTTGGATGGGGGGACAACCTCGGGTTTCACCCCTGGCCCTTGGGTGGCTGGAGGGGGGGACCCCTTGATTTAAGGGGTCCCCACTCCTCCGGGGTACCCCGGCCAGGGTTGACTAGTTGGGTATTTAATGCTACGGCCGCAGGGAGCGGTATAAAAGTGTCCCCCGGCTGTGGCATTATCTGTCCAGCTAGTGTAACCCGGTGCTGGTACAAAAAATACGGGTGACCCCTACGCTTTTTGTCCCCCGTATTTTTTGCACCAGGACTAGGCGCAGAGCCCAGTACTGGTTGTTAAAATACGGGGGATCCCCTGTCATTTTTTCCCTTGTATTTTTGGAACCAGGACCGGCTCAAAGAGCCCGAGGCTGGTTATGCTTAGGAGGGGGGACCCCATGCATTTTTCCCCAGTGTTTTTTAACCATTTCAGCGCCATCGGAAAAGTCGAATCCAGGACGCACTTATCCGTCAATTCCTCCGTTTTTCGACAGCGGGACTGTTGAATCCGTTTTGTATTGAATATGTCGAATTCCGGCACCCCCCGGCCGGAATTCGACTGTCGAATTGTGTCGAATTTAAAAACGGTAGAATTCCAGCCGGTATTCGACCGCAATTGCATATACCCCATAGACTCTGAACTTGTACGCCAAATAGCAGATGGGAGAACTAGGGACTGGTTTCTGTACTTGGAAAATTTGTAATATGGTAATGTTATATTTTGTCCCTTATGTTCTCCCAGATGATGCCTATTTCATATGTGGGAGGAAAGTGTACAAGTGGCTTGCTCAGAGGGATTGTGTTATATTGGGAGAGTACTACCAGAGGTCATGACCATAACCCATGGTAAAATGAAAGACGTTCACCGCAGTGCTCAGGCTCCTTATACTCATACTCACTACGAACACATCATCAAGAGACACCTCATAGATAGGGCAGAGCATGCAGCCTCTGATTTGATCCACGAATCCACCGGGATTCAGTTTCTTCTCACATTAGACATTACCCGTACTGCCAGAGAAACTATAAATTATAGGTATATCCATGCACTAGCGAACTTGATAGATAATATCACTGAGATGTATGACGACACCTTCAGGTATACGGGAAGGGAGTTACAAGCTTACAAGAAGGAACTGATTCAGCATAGAATGGTCCTTAATTATGTCACAGCCGTGACAGGTGGGTACTGTGTTACCCTGGCAACTCAATATGGTGTGAAGTGCTGTATTTATATTACAAACAGCACTGATGACCCAACGGAGATTATCGAGCAAAAGATGGACGATATCTTGCAGTTGAAGTGGGAGTTCAGGAGGAAGCACAACCTTACCTTAGCGACTGTGAGTAATGAACTGACCGGCTGGGTCTGATGGTTTAACCCACACAAATGGTTCTCAGGTTTAGGAGAGTGGGCTCAGAATGTCATTATGAGTGTGGGGAAGTTTCTCCTTTGTATCCTGGGAGTTGTCATAATTATTGGTTCGATATTTAGGTGTGTTCAAATTCTAATGCGGCACAAGCACGGCACAAATTTGATGAGTCTAAGAAGCGAGGGCGCTGTTATAGCAGCAGATTTAATTTATAACCCATCCATAGAGACAGTGTTATGATAAGGATTGCAAATGAATTTCATGGCCTGTTTCTTTCACCCGTTTTTCTTTTGTCTCCCCCTCTGCCCAGATACATCCAAACGGAAAAGACATCAGCCCTACCCAAAATGTTTATGTGAATGTATTTTTATATATGTGTCTTATCTTCATCTCTGCAACCTCCAGCTAATGGCACACATAGTCGACAGGTGATATCCACATATACTAGCACTCACATATGTTTCCCCATCCATGTATCATCAACTAAATGTGCACACCATTTGTTGGAACAAGAAGCCGAAAAGAGCTCGGTAGTGTTTGTTGGCCCATTTACAGACCCTTAATACGGGATGAGAAGGATTTAATGTATACTTCGCAATACCTCGAAGCTTATGTAGAACATATACGGCACGATGATACATGCCCCTCAGACATGGATTCATACATACATGCTTTTACTATCCCACTAGGTCATATATTTCCCACCTACAACTCTCTCCCGACCATCCAAACTTCTGTAGATATTGTATAGATATTTCTCTATCGTCCTAGTGGATGCTGGGGTTCCTGAAAGGACCATGGGGAATAGCGGCTCCGCAGGAGACAGGGCACAAAAGTAAAGCTTTCCGATCAGGTGGTGTGCACTGGCTCCTCCCCCTATGACCCTCCTCCAAGCCAGTTAGATTTTTGTGCCCGGCCGAGAAGGGTGCAATCTAGGTGGCTCTCCTAAAGAGCTGCTTAGAGAAAGTTTAGCTTAGGTTTTTTATTTTACAGTGAGTCCTGCTGGCAACAGGATCACTGCAACGAGGGACTTAGGGGAGAAGAAGTGAACTCACCTGCGTGCAGGATGGATTGGCTTCTTGGCTACTGGACATCAGCTCCAGAGGGACGATCACAGGTACAGCCTGGATGGTCACCGGAGCCTCGCCGCCGGCCCCCTTGCAGATGCTGAAACATGAAGAGGTCCAGAATCGGCGGCAGAAGACTCCTCGGTCTTCTAAAGGTAGCGCACAGCACTGCAGCTGTGCGCCATTTTCCTCTCAGCACACTTCACACGGCAGTCACTGAGGGTGCAGGGCGCTGGGAGGGGAGCGCCCTGGGAGGCAAATGAAAACCTATTTGGCTAAAAAATACCTCACATATAGCCTCCGGGGCTATATGGAGATATTTAACCCCTGCCAGAATACACTAAAGAGCGGGAGACGAGCCCGCCGGAAAAGGGGCGGGGCCTATCTCCTCAGCACACAGCGCCATTTTCCTTACACAGCTCCGCTGGTCAGGACGGCTCCCAGGTCTCTCCCCTGCACTGCACTACAGAAACAGGGTAAAACAAGAGAGGGGGGGGCAAAATAGTGGAAAAAATTATATTATAAAAGCAGCTATACAGGGAGCACTTATTATAAGGCTATCCCTGTCATATATAGCGCTTTTGGTGTGTGCTGGCAAACTCTCCCTCTGTCTCCCCAAAGGGCTAGTGGGGTCCTGTCTTCGTTAAGAGCATTCCCTGTGTGTCTGCTGTGTGTCGGTACGTGTGTGTCGACATGTATGAGGACGATATTGGTGTGGAGGCGGAGCAATTGCCAAATATGGGGATGTCACCTCCTAGGGGGTCGACACCAGAATGGATGCCTTTATTTATGGAATTACGGGATAGTGTCAACACGCTAAAGCAGTCGTTTGTCGACATGAGACGGCCGGACAATCAGTTAGTGCCTGTCCAGGCGCCTCAAACACCGTCAGGGGCTGTAAAACGCCCTTTGCCTCAGTCGGTCGACACAGACCCAGACACAGGCACTGATTCCAGTGGCGACGGTGACGAATCAACCGTATTTTCCAGTAGGGCCACACGTTATATGATTTTGGCAATGAAGGAGGCGTTACATTTAGCTGATACTACTGGTACCACTAAACAGGGTATTATGTGGGGTGTGAAAAAACTACCTATAGTTTTTCCTGAATCAGAAGAACTAAATGATGTATGTGATGAAGCGTGGGTTGCCCCCGATAAAAAGATGCTAATTTCAAAGAAGTTATTAGCTTTATACCCTTTCCCGTCAGAGGTTAGGGCGCGCTGGGAAACACCTCCTAGGGTGGATAAGGCGCTCACACGCTTATCTAAACAAGTGGCGTTACCCTCTCCTGAGACGGCCGCACTTAAAGATCCAACAGATAGGAGGATGGAAAATATCCAAAAAAGTATATACACACATACAGGTGTTATACTACGACCAGCTATAGCGTCAGCCTGGATGTGCAGTGCTGGAGTAGTTTGGTCAGAGTCCCTGATTGAAAATATTGATACCCTGGATAGGGACAATGTTTTACTGTCTTTAGAGCAAATAAAGGATGCATTTCTTTATATGCGTGATGCACAGAGGGATATCTGCACACTGGCATCACGGGTAAGTGCTATGTCCATTTCGGCCAGAAGAAGTTTATGGACGCGACAGTGGTCAGGCGATGCGGACTCAAAACGGCATATGGAAGTTTTGCCGTATAAAGGGGAGGAGTTATTTGGAGTCGGTCTATCAGATTTGGTGGCCACGGCTACAGCCGGGAAATCCACCTTTTTACCTCAAGCTACTCCCCAACAGAAAAAGACACCGACTTTTCAACCGCAGTCCTTTCGTTCCTTTAAAAACAAGAGAGCAAAGGGATATTCATATCTGCCACGAGGCAGAGGAAGGGGGAAGAGACACCAACAGGCAGCTCCTTCCCAGGAACAGAAGCCCTCCCCCGCTTCTACAAAAGCCTCAGCATGACGCTGGGGCTTCTCAAGCGGACTCGGGGGCGGTGGGCGGTCGTCTCAAGCATTTCAGCGCGCAGTGGGCTCACTCGCAGGTAGATCCCTGGATCCTGCAGATAATATCTCAGGGGTACAGGTTGGAACTAGAGACAGATCCGCCTCGCCGTTTCCTGAAGTCTGCTTTACCAACGTCCCCCTCCGAAAGGGAGACGGTTTTGGAAGCCATTCACAAGCTGTACTCTCAGCAGGTGATAGTCAAGGTACCTCTTCTACAACAGGGAAAGGGGTATTATTCCACTCTATTTGTGGTACCGAAGCCGGACGGCTCGGTAAGACCTATTCTAAATCTGAAGTCCTTGAACCTGTACATAAAGAAGTTCAAGTTCAAAATGGAGTCACTCAGAGCAGTGATAGCGAACCTGGAAGAAGGGGACTTTATGGTGTCCTTGGACATCAAGGATGCGTACCTCCACGTTCCAATTTACCCCTCACACCAGGGGTACCTCAGGTTCGTTGTACAAAACTGTCACTATCAGTTTCAGACGCTGCCGTTCGGATTGTCCACGGCACCTCGGGTCTTTACAAAGGTAATGGCCGAGATGATGATTCTTCTTCGAAGAAAAGGCGTATTAATTATCCCATACTTGGACGATCTCCTAATAAGGGCAAGGTCCAGAGAACAGCTAGAGAGGGGATTAGCACTGTCTCAAGAAGTGCTAAAACAACACGGCTGGATTCTGAATATTCCAAAATCCCAGTTAATGCCGACAACTCGTCTGCTGTTCCTAGGGATGATTCTGGACACGGTTCAGAAAAAGGTTTTTCTCCCGGAGGAAAAAGCCAAGGAGTTGTCCGAGCTTGTCAGGAACCTCCTAAAACCAGGAAAGGTGTCTGTACATCAATGCACAAGAGTCCTGGGAAAAATGGTGGCTTCTTACGAAGCAATTCCATTCGGCAGATTCCATGCACGAATTTTCCAGAGGGATCTGTTAGACAAATGGTCAGGGTCGCATCTTCAGATGCACCAGCGGATAACCCTGTCTCCAAGGACAAGGGTATCTCTTCTGTGGTGGTTGCAGAGGGCTCATCTATTGGAGGGCCGCAGATTCGGCATACAGGATTGGATCCTGGTGACCACGGACGCCAGCCTGAGAGGCTGGGGAGCAGTCACACAAGGAAGAAACTTCCAGGGAGTGTGGACGAGCCTGGAAACGTCTCTTCACATAAACATTCTGGAACTAAGAGCAATCTACAATGCTCTAAGCCAGGCAGAACCTCTGCTTCAAGGAAAACCGGTGTTGATCCAGTCGGACAACATCACGGCAGTCGCCCATGTGAACAGACAGGGCGGCACAAGAAGCAGGAGTGCAATGGCAGAAGCTGCAAGGATTCTTCGCTGGGCAGAGAATCATGTGATAGCACTGTCAGCAGTGTTCATCCCGGGAGTGGACAACTGGGAAGCAGACTTCCTCAGCAGACACGACCTTCACCCGGGAGAGTGGGGACTTCATCCGGAAGTCTTCCACATGCTGGTAACCCGTTGGGAAAGACCAATGGTGGACATGATGGCGTCTCGCCTCAACAAAAAACTGGACAGGTATTGCGCCAGGTCAAGAGATCCGCAGGCAATAGCTGTGGACGCGCTGGTAACGCCTTGGGTGTACCAGTCGGTGTATGTGTTTCCTCCTCTGCCTCTCATACCAAAAGTATTGAGAATTATACGGCAAAGAGGCGTAAGAACGATACTAGTGGTTCCGGATTGGCCAAGAAGGACTTGGTACCCGGAACTTCAAGAGATGATCACGGAAGATCCGTGGCCTCTACCTCTAAGGAGGGACTTGCTTCAGCAGGGTCCCTGTCTGTTTCAAGACTTACCGCGGCTGCGTTTGACGGCATGGCGGTTGAACGCCGGATCCTAAAGGAAAAAGGCATGCCGGAAGAAGTCATTCCTACTTTGATTAAAGCAAGGAAGGAAGTAACCGTGCAACACTATCACCGCATTTGGCGAAGATATGTTGCGTGGTGCGAGGATCGGAGTGCTCCGACGGAGGAATTTCAACTGGGTCGATTCCTACATTTCCTGCAATCAGGATTGTCTATGGGTCTCAAATTGGGATCTATTAAGGTTCAAATTTCGGCCCTGTCAATTTTCTTTCAAAAAGAATTGGCTTCAGTTCCTGAAGTCCAGACTTTTGTTAAGGGAGTGCTGCATATACAGCCTCCTGTGGTGCCTCCAGTGGCACCGTGGGATCTCAATGTGGTTTTGGAATTTCTAAAATCTCATTGGTTTGAACCACTAAAAAAGGTGGATTTAAAATATCTCACATGGAAAGTGACCATGTTACTAGCCCTGGCTTCGGCCAGGAGAGTGTCAGAACTGGCAGCTTTATCTTACAAAAGCCCATATCTGATTTTCCATTCGGACAGGGCAGAACTGCGGACTCGTCCGCATTTTCTCCCTAAGGTGGTGTCAGCATTTCATCTGAACCAGCCTATTGTAGTGCCTGCGGCTACAAGTGACTTGGAGGACTCCAAGTTACTGGACGTTGTCAGAGCATTAAAAATATATATTGCAAGGACAGCTGGAGTCAGAAAATCTGACTCGTTGTTTATATTGTATGCACCCAACAAGATGGGTGCTCCTGCGTCTAAGCAGACGATTGCTCGTTGGATCTGTAGCACAATCCAACTTGCACATTCTGTGGCAGGCCTGCCACAGCCTAAATCTGTAAAGGCCCACTCCACAAGGAAGGTGGGCTCATCTTGGGCGGCTGCCCGAGGGGTCTCGGCATTACAACTTTGCCGAGCAGCTACGTGGTCAGGGGAGAACACGTTTGTAAAATTTTACAAATTTGATACTCTGGCTAAGGAGGACCTGGAGTTCTCTCATTCGGTGCTGCAGAGTCATCCGCACTCTCCCGCCCGTTTGGGAGCTTTGGTATAATCCCCATGGTCCTTTCAGGAACCCCAGCATCCACTAGGACGATAGAGAAAATAAGAATTTACTTACCGATAATTCTATTTCTCGGAGTCCGTAGTGGATGCTGGGCGCCCATCCCAAGTGCGGATTATCTGCAATAATTGTACATAGTTATTGTTAACTAATTCGGGTTATTGTTAAGAAGCCATCTTTCAGAGGCTCCTCTGTTATCATACTGTTAACTGGTTTTGATCACAAGTTGTACGGTGTGATTGGTGTGGCTGGTATGAGTCTTACCCGGGATTCAAAATTCCTCCCTTATTGTGTACGCTCGTCCGGGCACAGTACCTAACTGGCTTGGAGGAGGGTCATAGGGGGAGGAGCCAGTGCACACCACCTGATCGGAAAGCTTTACTTTTGTGCCCTGTCTCCTGCGGAGCCGCTATTCCCCATGGTCCTTTCAGGAACCCCAGCATCCACTACGGACTCCGAGAAATAGAATTATCGGTAAGTAAATTCTTATTTTTTCTGTTTATTGATTAGTTAGTGGCAGTTATTGGTGACTGTCAAAGTCAAAAAATATTGCAGTACACACATCACATACAAACTACACACAGATGGCCTCCGTGCGTGTACTTGTTCTGCTGTGCGTGCGCATAATCGCAATTTGCATATGGTCGCTCCCGCGGTCCTGCGCATTAGCGCGTGGTATGGGTATTTACGGTAGAGTTTGTGAACGCACGGAAAAGCCATCAATACACATTACATATTTAATCCAAATAGTGCACAATGTACACATAGTCTCCCCGCACCATATCAGCAAGTTACAACAGTTTAAATGGTATCAGAACAAAGGGATTCACCTTTACAGGATAGGAGGGGACAGAACAAGGTTATAAGGTGGTGTTTGGTATCCAGCTGTAGGGTATTTTAAGGGTTAATATTCCGGTGTTGGTTTGCAGAAGATCGCACGTTCCTGCGAATAGTTATGTGCAGGAGCAGAATATAGATATAAACTGTATTTACTGTACATTAGGTATGCGGCGGGAACCCAGAGGAGACCACCCACAAGTGCATCTTGAACAGACATCGCCCACCTATTCAAACCAACCTATGACCTCTCCTGTACTGTAAATGACAATCCCTGTGTCCAATGGACAAAGAGATTACAGCATCCATTGTGTTAAATTTTGGAAGATTGTATAAAAGGAGCCAGCTGCAGGCCTGGTCACACAAGACTCTCAAAGTTATCTATCTAGATGACCGAGGACCAGACTGGGTAGTGCGGCGAAATCCAAACAAGTATGTACCATTGACTGCAGCCATTATTCTCTTGTATTGTATTGCTTTGTTATTGTATCCCCCTTTCAGTAATAATATGTTGTGGTGTCGGAACCCAGCAGTTTAAATACAATCTGGTGTCGTGTTTTCTTTTCCCTGCTAAGGTTTAAAGTGTATTACTTTCACATGCGTAGCTGTTAAGGGTTCACGGTGTATCTTTGGGTGTGTACGCGCTGCGTGTACTTTTTACAGTCAGCGCGACGTTTGTACGCAAAGTCCGTACATGGTACGGTTCTTTGTACGCTAATGGTGTAATAGGTACGTAGGTTGTGGATTAAGTATAGCGGCCGCAGCGGCTTCATTTAAAGTGTATGAAATGTCTTTTTAAAGTGTTGCTTTTAGTCCTGTATGTAAATCAGCGTTTACACCTTCAATAGTAAGAGCCATTATTATTCTGTACTGGGACGCTCTCCTGACTACGGCGAGGTCTAGAAACAAGTGGTACGAATCGTTGTTTCTCTCTGACAGTTCTTCAACACAGAGAATCACTGTTGATCCCAACGGCGCAGATGTCGGAGTTGTGAATAAGATTAGATACTGAACTGTTGAGAGTTTGTTCTTTCCTGTGGAAATAGATTTGAGGATCCAGAGTCGGATCAGGTTTGCAACAGTGTAAACCCATCAATATGTTCCGTTGATGATGAAGATGGTCGCGGCCTATGAGGCCATTCTGGTGAGCAGGACAAATGTCAGAGTGGTTTTTGCGGGACCAGTTGGACATTTGGCCCGGGTATCACCTGCACATGCACCGGAAATAATCCTATATTCCAGGACCAGGATATCTCTCCTGTGGTGACTTCACAGTTCTCACCTCCTAGACGGATGAAGGTTCGGGATCCAGGATTAGATCCTGGTGTCCATGGATTCAAGTCTCCGAGGCTGGGGAGCAGTCTTTCCAGGTGAAGAATTTCCAGGGGAAAAGGTCAAGCCGGGAAGCTTGTCTGCAATAAGCATTCTTGAACTAAGAGCTATTTACAATGGACCATTTTCTTCGCGATCTGCCCGTCTTAATTCTGTCGGACGACTTAACAGCAGTGGCGTAAGTAAGCCGCTATGGTGGAATGAGGAGCATAGCGGCAAGGGCAGAAGCCGCAAAAGTTTTCTGCTTTGCGGAAAGGCATGTAAACGCTCTATTAACGGCCTTTGTTCCGGGTGTAGACAACGGAGAAATAGACTTCCTCAGCAGACACGATCTCCATCCAGGAGAGGGGGGTCTTCATCAAGAAGTTTTCACAGAAGTGACAAGTCTTTGGGGAATTCCTCAATTAGACATGATGGCGTCTCGCCTCAACAAGAAACGTCAAGGATTTTATGCCAGTTCAAGGGACACTCAGGCAATAGCAGTGGACGCCCTCGTGATACCATGGATGTTTCAGTCGGTCTATGTGTTCCCTCCACTTTCACTCTTTCCGAAGGTGATAAGCATAAGAAGAACAAAGGTTCAGGCGTTCCTCCTTGTTCCGTTCTAGCCAAAGAGGGTTTGGTATCCAGATCTTCAAGACTTACTCATAGAAGATCCCTGGCCTCTTCCTCTACGAGAGGACCTGTTACAGCAAGGACTGGGCGTGTATCAAGACTTACTGCGGCTGCATTTGACGGCATGGCGGTTGAACACCATATCCTAGCCCGAAAGGGTATTTCTGGTGAAGTCATTCCCACATTGCTTCAGACTAGGAAAGGAGTAACGGCGAAGCTTTACCACCGTATTTGGAGGAAGTATGTGTCTTGGTGTGAATCCAAGAAGGCTCCTTCGGAAGAATTTCAGCTGGGTCGTTTTCTCCATTTTTTGCAAGCAAAGGTGGATGCAGGTCTTAAGTTAGGCTCCATTAAAGTGCAGATTTCGGCCTTATCAATTTTCTTTCAAAAAGAATTGGCCGCTTTTCCAGAAGTTCAGACTTTCGTGAAAGGAGGGCTGCACATCCAACCTCCATTTGTGCCCCCAGTGGCACCATGGGACCTTAACGTGGTGTTGCAGTTTCTTATGTCACACTGGTTGGAATCTTTACGAGAGGTTGAGTTAACATTTCTCCCTTGGAAAGTGGTCATGCTATTGGCCTTGGCGTCCGCAAGGCAGGTGTTGGAATGTGCGGCTTTGTCTCAAAAGAGCCCCTATATGATCTTCCAGGTGGATAGAATTGAGAACTCGGCAACAATTTCTGCCAAAAGTGGTTTCCGCGTTTCACAGGAACCAGCCTATTGTGGTACCTGTGGCTACTTAAGCCTTGGCTGATTCGAAGTCTCTCAATGTAGTTAGAGCTTTGAATATTTGTGTCGCCAGAATGGCTCGGATTGGAGAAACGAAGACTCTGTTTATCCTGTATGCTCCCAACAAAATTGTGGCCCCTGCTTCTAAGCAGACTGTTACACGCTGGATCTGTGATACGATTCGGCATGCTCTTTCTACGGCTGGATTGCCGTTGCCGAAGTCGGCGAAGGCCCATTCTACCAGGAAGGTGGGCTCTTCTTGGGCGGATGCCCGAGTAGTCTCGGCGGTTCAACATTGCCGATCAGCTACTTGGTCGGGTTCAAACACTTTGCAAAGTTCTACAAGTTTGATACCCTGGCTGATGAGGACCTCATGTTTGCTCAATCGGTGCTGCAGAGTCGTCCGCACTCTCCCGCCCGGTCTGGAGCTTTGGTATACACCTCATGGTCCTTTTGGAGTCCCCAGCATCCTCTAGGACGTATGAGAAAATATGATTTTAATACCTACCGGTAAATCCTTTTCTCTTAGTCCGTAGAGGATGCTGGGCGCCCGTCCCAGTGCGTACTGTGTCTGCAGTTATTGGTTATGGTTACACTCATGTGGTGTTTCTTTTCAGTCAGTCTGTTGCTGACGTTATTCCTGCCATGGCAGGCGGTATGTTTTTATTGGTCGTGTTTACACACCGGTTGTGTTACATTTTCGGTCAGCATATTGCTGTATGTTTTTTCATGCCGTTGGCTGGTGTTCTATTGAATGCCACGTTCTGCGGCATGTTCGAGGTGTGAGCTGGTATGACACTCACCATGTTTAAACAATAAATTCTTTCCTCGAAATGTCCGTCTCCCTGGGCACAGTTCTCTTTCTGAAGTCTGGAGGAGGAGCATAGAGGGAGGAGCCAGTTCACACTCATTCAAAGTCTTATAGTGTGCCCATGTCTCCTGCGGATCCCGTCTATACCCCATGGTCCTTTTGGAGTCCCCAGCATCCTCTACGGACTAAGAGAAAAGGATTTACCGGTAGGTATTAAAATCCCATTTTCTGTTTTCCTTGTTTAACCTGTCGTTTCCAGTGATTGGGTTATCCCACTGAAGCTTTAGAGTTTTTGTTTAATAGATGATCCCTTTAGATCAGGGCTTCACAAACCTGCTCGCCATAGTGACTAAGATTTCCATCCTGGGAACTGGACTTGCCAGTGGTGGGAGGAAGGAGATCTTCAGCAGTCCAAGTGGAAATCTGTGGGCATTGTTTTTCAGGCAGTGCTAGCTTGCTTTATTAGGTGGTTTGTGCCATGCCACCAGTACTGGAAAGAGACTGGGTTTGGTCTTGAGAAATTTGAACCACAGGTATTTCAAAAGATGCATTACCATTTATTGAAGAAGGAATTAAAAAGCTGTTAAAATTTTGTCAACAGGTGGCGCTTTTACAATAAGTCACTTTAATAGCACTATAGTTCAATGTTTTACTCTTACGTCCTAGGGCAGAGGTTCTCAAACTCGGTCCTCGGGGGCCCACACAGTGCATGTTTTGCAGGTCTCCTCACAGAATCACAAGTGAAATAATTAGCTCCACCTGCGGACCTCTTAAAATGTGTCAGTGAGTAATTAATACACCTGTGCACCTGCTGGGTTACCTGCAAAACATGCACTGTGTGGGCTCCCGAGAACCGAGTTTGAGAACCTCTGTCCTAGGGGATACTGTGAATCCATTTAGTACCATGGGATATAGATGGGTCCACTAGGAGCCATGGCCACTATAGAAGTTTGATTGTGTGTGCTGACTCCTCTCTCTATGCCCCTCCTGATATGGATAAGTGAATACAAAATGGAAGCTGGATGTCAGTTTGTTTATTGTTTAAAAGAAACTGTTGTTTTAAATGTGATTTTTATATGTTTGCAGAAACTTTGATTTTTAGTCAAAACAAGAAGTTAAGGCCAGCTGCGCAGTGTATCATAAGACTGCGGTTAGCTAGTGTTTTGCAAAATAAGGAATTGTATTTTGCAGAATAAAGATAATTAAAAGTAGGTGAAAGGTAAAATGTATTTTGATATTAAACAGTCATAATCACAAGATGTTGAGCTAATTAATTGGAAATCCCCCATAAGGGGAGTATATGAATTAATAATATATTCTGATAAATTAATTGTGATTGGTTTATGTATATGATTGGTCTGCAAATTTAATTGGATCATGTAACGCTGTAATGACAAGTATATAAAATGAAATCAATGTGTCAATGTTCAGTTCATGATATTCTTTTATCGTGAGCCCTGTGAATTTCACAATGCAATAAATCTACCAAAGAGACTTCATTGTTCTTCAATTATTTGAAACAGCTATATAATTCTGGAGGTTCCCGTACCGAGATCAACCCAACATTGATACACGAAGAAGGAAGGTGGACTAGTGCCGGGGTACCTGGATCAACCGTGGCCACAGGTAAGAGCTGTTATCTTACTTCTGCTCCATGTGTCCCTGCCTCGGTCCGCTGCCTTTGTGTGTTATTGTTGGCTTGTAACTCTTTGAAGTCTTTTTGGAGATTGTGAGTATGGAACCAAATTGAATTTACCTGCATTTTATTACCAGTTACAGTGATTTGTATAAAGTCTTAGGATTGAAATTTCTGTTATCATAGTTACAGATCACAATGGGATCTTTTGTCTGCCATATCTTGCTAAATTCAGAGTGAAGTCTGCCAGTGATTGTAAGTGTGATTGGCCGAGGCTTCACGCCGGCAGAGTCTGGACAGGGCCCAGGTAGGAGAGAGGCTCCGGTTAAACTCTCCTATGCTGGATAGTATCAGGGATACTCAACCACTGTGAAAAGCACCTTGTACACAAAAAGGCCAAGCTTAGCAGAGTGTGGAACACGTGTGCCTGTTCAGAGCCGTGGCACCTGACGAGGTGGTGAGGTTTCCTAAGTGGAGTAATATCTCTATAAACAAGGTGAGCGTCCCTGTTTACCATTGTATTGGACATTGAGGCTGGACTTTAAAATAAAGATTAGCCATTACAATGGGTCAAGAGAGCTGGATTATACCAGTGAAACGCGTTGAGCCTGTTTCATATGACTGGACTTCACTCTCCTAACTGGCCTGCACAACTTCATCTATCCTCTGGCAAATTTTGGACTTCTCTCCCATCACTGGACCTTTAAACAAACTGGTCGGACCCACCGCAACAGCTACAAATGGACTCATTCCTATGCTGATATCTAACAACGTGGGGATCTGGTAACTATTTACTCAACACAGTGAATGCACAAGGGGAGGTTGCCCTAGCCTTCAGGAATGAAAATCATTTATGCAGGAGAACGTGAAATCCACCAAGTCTTATTCTGAGAAAGACTTTTTAAGTTTTATCGCCACCTTGTGGTAATAGGAATTCCTTTTTCTTTTAGATTTCTCTATATGTGATTTATGAATAAATTGTTACTTTTTACACTGAACAAACCATCCCTTTAATTATTAATTATTATTAATTATAATTAATATTTGTACAGCCAGCGCAGGTATTCACCTCTATTTACTAGGTCTGAGAGTACAGCCGCAAACCTGCTGGGTTCACAGAATAGCAAAAGAACCCCAGCATGTCAAACAGCTGACTCCAGTCTTACTGCTAGGTCCGGATTGGCAGAATGAAGTACAGAATCCCAAGGCCTATTCGCAGTAAGCAACAAGTAAATACAAAGTCACACCGTACTAGCTAACTCTCTGGAACTGACTAACAAACAAAGATTCAGCAGCATTTGCCTAGCCTGAGAGGATGGTTTATATAGCAGGTGCTGTCCACGCCCCACTCAGACCTCACAGACTGTGAGCACAAAACCAGCGCCGGATTCCCTGCCGTGCACAGAGCCTGTAACCACTACACAGTAAAAACCCGGACCGGAGTATCAGCTGCGCTCAGGTTACTTCGCTAACACTTGCCTCCCGGTTGCCATGGCGACGTGGCAGCACAGAGCAGGAGATCCTAACACTCTGAGAGTGGTAACTACAGATCGGGGTGCACTGTGGTCCATACATGTTCCTTGGTCAAAGGCTGAATTACACCAAATTTGCACAGAATTAGCAGATTATAGATCAAAGCCAGCAGAAGTCAAAGCCAAACTCCAGCGCTTGTACAAAGTACATCAACTAACACATAGTGACATGGCACAATTATTTACTACTTTGCTCACAACTGAAGAATACAAGAAGCTCGCAACGGACCTAGGGTGGGATAAACAGGGGTTTAAGCCTCCCGTAGACGTTGCTAGAGAAGAGCTGGACCAAAAGTAAAAACATTTAATGACAGCTTTTACAGAGCAGTTTCCTTGCCAGCCCAATTGGGGAAAAATAATGATGATTAAACAAGGTCCTACGGAAACAGTTAGATATTATTGGGGCAGATTTTAAACTGAGATCCAAAATTATGGAGGCATTGAAGATATATTTAAGGAGGAAGTGCTTCAGCCCATGTTATCTGGAGCTCTTGTGGAAGGTCTTAAGCCTCAGGTAAAAACCCGTTTGACCATCAATGATCCTCTATGGCGCAAAAAGGGTCCAGAAGATCTGGTCACTCTTGCAATATACCATGAGGAGAATTTGGTGGTCAAGAAATTGAACACGAAAACCAAGCTCATGAACCTACAGGTCAAAGCTGCACAAGCCACCTGTGACCTAGCTAATAGACCAATTGATTATAGCATGGGTGCCAGGCGATCATCAGACAGATCGCAACTTACTTGTTACAATTGTCAGAGGAAAGGACACTTTGCAAGGAACTGCAGACGCCCAAAGAAACCAAGGCAGTCCCAGGCAAAAAAGGGCACCACAGAAAGTGATGAGGATTTACAATGACAGGATACTGCAGCTCCCGTGAAGACCATGACTGTAATACCTTGTAACTCTCAAAAACCTACTATTGATTTAAAAATTGGAGATTCTAAACATTCTTTCCTGATTGACACGGGTGCTGCACGATCCCTGATAGCGGACAAGGTTACTTTACCTACCACAAACAAAGTTGTACATGCAGTAGGTGTGGCAAACAAAGTAATCCCCTTAAGGGAGACACAAGATGTAAAAGTAACAGTTGGACCCTTAACAAGTAACCACTCCTTCTTGTTAGCAATTTATTGGGGAGGGATTTACTGTGTAAATTGGGATGCACAGTATTTTGCACTCCAGATGGGGTATACCTACAGGTACCAGATTCCAACAAAGACTTGGTCACCGATGCTCTGCTCAGTGACCCTCCTTCTACAGAAAAGGTGGAACTGAATACCTTGGGTGTACTTCCCCCTGAAGTGTCTGAAATGTTATCAACAATTCCAGACCAGCTGTGGACCACGGGCTCCAATAATGTGGGGAAAATCCTAAATGCCCCACTAATAAGAGTCAAGCTCAAAGCAGGAGCAGTAATTCCCAGTAGACCACAATACCCTTAAAGCCAGAAGCTGAACAGGGGGTGTTCCCAGTAATCCAAGAATTACTACAACAGGGGGTGTTGGTTAAAACCCAGAGCCAGGCCAATACGCCCATCTTCCCTGTGACAAAGAGTAATGGGCGTGGTTATCGCTTAGTTCAGGACCTAAGGGCAATTAATGCAATCGTTGAACCCTTGCACCCAGTGGTACCAAACCCAGCTACCATATTAATGCAGATCCCCGCAGACAGCACTTATTTTTCAGTGGTTGATCTGTGTTCAGCATTTTTCTCCATACCAATACATCCAGGCAGTCAATACCTTTTTGCATTTACCTATAGGGGTAACCAGTACACCTGGACAAGGATGGTGCAGGGATATCTCAATTCTCCTACAATATTTAGCCAGTCCCTAGCGGAAAACCTTCAAAAACTCATCCTACCAGGTGGATCTACATTAATTCAGTATGTAGACGATTTGTTACTTTGTTCCCCAGATTTTAAAACATCACTTAAAGACACAGCTGAGCTTTTAAGGTTCCTTGCAACAAATAGACACAAGGTGTCCAAAAACAAATTGCAACTATGTCAAACAAAGGTGTCATATATAGGCCACTGTTTATCTGAAGGCCTCCGACACCTGTCCCCTAATAGGATTGCAGCCATCCAAAACATAAGGTTGCCCATCAACAAAAAAAAGCTAAGGGGTTTCCTAGGAATGGTGGGTTACTGTAGAAACTGGGTACCTAACTACTCACAGCTAACTGCACCCTTGTATGAGCTGACCAAAGCCTCTGTTCCAGAGCCCCTCATACATACAGAACAAACAACTATTTCATTTCAACAACTTAAAAATGACCTGACAGCGGCCCCTGCTCTGGGGCTACCTAACTATAAACAAGTATTTTCTCTCTTTTGTCATGAACACAGTTTCATGAAAAAAAGCAAAAACCTGTTGCTTATTACAGTGCCCAATTAAACCCAGTAGCACGTGGCCTACCTGTTTGCCTGCGAGCCATAGCAGCAGCTGCATTGCTGGTAAACAAGTCAGCAGACATTGTATTGGGCTGTAATCTAAAAGTTTATGTCCCCCATGCCGTAGCAGCCCTGCTTACCTGCCAAAAGACAAGACATGTTACTGCAGCACGCCTGACAAAGTAAAAATTGGCCCTCATTATGCCCACAAACATCACCCTTATTAAGTGCAATGGGGGTAATTCCAAGTTGATCGCAGCAGGATTTTTGTTAGCAATTGGGCAAAACCATGTGCACTGCAGGGGAGGCAGATATAACATGTGCAGAGAGAGTTAGATTTGGGTGGGGTGTGTTCAATCTGCAATCTAATTTGCAGTGAAAAAATAAAGCAGACAGTATTTACCCTGCACAGAAACAAAATAACCCACCCAAATCTAACTCTTTCTGCACATGTTATATCTGCCTCCCCTGCAGTGCACATGGTTTTGCCCAATTGCTAAAACAAATCCTGCTGCGATCAACTTGGAATTACCCCCAATATTTTAAACCCTGCAACACTTTTACCGGTAAATAAAACTAATGAGTTTCAAAGAGGGGAATGGGGGATAGTAGAACAACATGTCCCACATGATTGCTTAAAATATGTTGATGAGCAATCCACCCCTAGGGTGGACCTGGAGGAAACACCACTCCAGAATCCTGATCTGCTTTACTATGTTGATGGTAGCTTCCACAGACAAACAAAACGGGTGCTACTCAATCAGGATATGCTGTGGTAGATGACACACGATTTTGGTGAATTGTGGAAACAGAGACTTCCTAACAGCAACAGGCAGTCCAATTGCACATGCGGAGGCAGTAAAAGAATTACTAGATGCTATACAACTGCCCTCACAGATAGCAGTTATTAAATGTCAAGCTCACATGACTGGCCATGATGAAGTTACAAAAGGGAACAGAAGGGCAGATGCTGCAGCAAAAGTGGCAGCCCAACAAAAGGTTACAGTTGAAAATGTTTGTATGGTAACTAATGTATGTATACCAAGTGAACAAATATTAATTGATTTGCAAAAAGTTTGTGATTTACAGGAAAAGACCAAGTGGTAAAGTGCAAAGTGTACCCAAGACAACAAAGGCCTGTGGCACAGCTCTGAAGGTAAGCCTGTTGCCCCTAAATCACTCTTGCCAGCATTGGCACAGATGTCCCATGGACTGACCGATGCAGGTAAGACAGCCATGATAAGTCTAATCAAGACTTATTGGTATGCACCTGGCTTTGCGCCAGTGGCAACCAAGTACTGTGCTTCTTGCATCACCTGCTTGCAGAAGAATGCTGGAAGAGCAGTTAAAACAATGCCTTCACACATTCCCCAAACAACTGGTCCCTTCCAAATCCTACAAATTGATTACATTCAGCTTCCAAAGGTTAGGATGCTTCAGTATGTTTTGGTTTGTGTCGACACATTTAGCGGTTGGGTAGAGGGATATGCTGTGGCCAGTGCAACAGCAGCAATCACAGCAAAGAAATTGGTACAAGAATTTGTATGTAGGTACGGCATACCATATGTGATATCATCAGACCAAGGTACACACTTTACTGGACTAGTGTTCAAAAAGATGTGCCAGCTTCTTGGCATTAAACAACAGCTACACACTGCATACCATCCGCAATCTAGCGGCAAAGTGGAACGCTTTAACGGGACCATTAAAAATAAGCTGGCCAAAATATGTAAAAAGACCAGCTTGCAGTGGCCAGAAGCTTTGCCATTAGTGTTGCACTCGATTAAAACAACACCAAGGGGGGAGTTGAACATTTCTCCGTATGAAATACTGTTTGGAAAATTGCCCAATGTTACTATTGCACCCGCATATGAACTCAGTAAAACAAATGACTTAACTGTAAACTATCTTATTTCATTAAGCAACCAGCTAAAGAAGATCCAAGCTACTGTGACCAGCACACAACCAATCCGTGTGGAAGGTGCTTGTCATAATCTACAACCTGGTGATGAGGTGATGGTCAGAAATTTCCTGAGATCGGGCTCGCTGACAGACCGGTGGGAAGGACCTTACCAAGTCTTGTTGACAACCCCAACTGCTGTTAAGATTAAGGAAAAGACTTCGTGGATCCACTCCACCCACTGCAGAAAAGTCACGCCTCCTGAGACAGCACATGTGGAAGATATTCTCCAAGACTCCTCTGCACTTCACCAGTAAAACCAGCAGGTGAGTGGTTCGGGCATAATAATCCCTTGAGCCACTTGCCAACGCAGTATCTCTGTGAAGGGTACATAACTCCTAGAAGAGTACTGTAAAGATCAAGGACAACAAAGACAATGCTAAACAGAATGATGCTGATAGGCCAAAGGCCAAACCGTGGACTATGGGGGTGCATTCTCTCATGGGCATGTCTGATTACAATCATACTCATTGTGCTTGAGTGTTGTATATACATTCCAGGGTCTGTTAACAATGTGACCAGTAAAACAGGTAATGTAACATTTTACAATGAAATGTTATTCAAGACACACGTGTGTAAGGCCTTACAAAAGAATAATTATGGAGGAAAATTTACAGGTAATAACATGATAGCAATGCACAGTAAAATTGCAAAGGCTCTCAACACAAGCAAATGTTGGATTTGTACCCACCTACCCATCAGTGTAGATGCAGGTATACCCCTCCTGGCTCATTACATAAGCACAACAGACATGATAGACCAAGATTGGTCCTGCCATAAGCGAAAAAATGGTAGTCGCATTTGTGCCAATAAGACACCTAAAGTACAGAATATAGTAAACTTCCCATATTTGGATGTTTCAAACAGGTCTGCTGCATTCACCTGCTCTACAAATAACCGCAGCCACAGGGAGGCCTGAATTTTGTTTAAGTGTCAATTCAAAGCCAGGCAAGTACACGTTAAGTAGAAAGAAAATTACAGTCAGGGTGAAAAGACAAAACCTGAAATATACTAACTGTACTCTAGCCACATTTGTAGTTCAAAAGTCAAATAAGTGTACGCTGACAAACCTTGAACACTGTTGGCACTCAATAGATACAGATGGAGTACTAACACCTAATGACACCCTATACCAGTTACTGCGTGATGGGTGTACTCTTGATAACAGCACGTGTAAAGATGTCAATGGCAATAACACTGGGTATTTTATAATATACATAGAAATCATTTACACCAAAATATTTGGAATGCCTCTGCCTAAGGGTATGTATTGGGTTTGTTGTAAATGGGCATATTCATGGATTCCGTTAGGTGCCAAAGGACAATGCGTGCTCTCCTATGTAGTCCCCTTAGTGAGAGCCACTACTAAGCTGGATCAATACCCAAGAAATATCCCTGTAGAACATGATTTGGTGTCAAGTGACCTTACATATTTAAGACATCATAGCAAAAAAAAAGTGAAGAAAGGGGATGTATCTTTCAGATTTTCTGATGGTGAACGTACGGCTGGAACTTTGTTTCCTCTGTCCACTATCTATCTTGTGGAAAAGGCTGTGTCCCAAACCTTAACGGTACTAGATCAGATGGTAGGGGAATTGGTAGTTTCAATCAATCAGACAGTGAAAGAGCTGGCTCAAGTAAAAAAAGTGGCTTTACAAAATAGGATGGCACTGGATCAGCTGTTGGCAGCAAAAGGGGGTACGTGTGCAGTAGTAGGACAAAAATGTTGAACTTATATTGAAGATCACAGAGCTGAAATAGGTGCTCATCTGAGCAAGGTGGGAGAGTTGCAGCAGGAAATGAGAAGGTCAGGTGCTAGTAAGGGGTGGGATCCACTTGGATGGCTAGGAGAAAGTATTGCAAAGCTTTTCTCTGGAATATTGCAGTACATTGTGTTTGTTACCCTGATTGTAGGAATCATATATCTTACCATCAAGTGTGGACCAGTAGTCTGTGTACAATGTGGTAAAGGATTTAAAAGGTTGAAAGTGCACCATAAAATGACCATTGTGGTGGTAGATGATGAGGTTCCACTAGAACAGGTGACTCAGGGAACTAGTCAGGGGCAGCAGGAAAGACAGGTGGTATATGCTGACATAAGCAAGTCTTATGAAAGTTTACAACTCCAGGAAGCTGAGCCCATATACCAGGCTTTAGAGGAGGATCAGGCAGGTAGGGAAAGTACACAGCTTGTTAATTTTACTTATAAACTGGATAACAGGGTAGAAATTAATCAGGATGAGTATGTTAGACATAAAATACAAGCGAGTTTCACCTAACTGTGTCAAAACCCTCTTAGCCAACACTGGAAGGTTCCTATAAAAAAAACAGGGATTCCCATCCGGTGCGGTGAGCATTGGCGCCAGGCCCATCCCCGTAAACCTACCTTTTGCCCATGTTGTGCGTCTACCTAACCCTCATTAGAAATTGTGAAACTGAACCTTCTGATTTGTGTATGAGAATGCCAAGTATATTGGCAGAGAGAGGAATGATATGGATAAGTAATTACAAAATGGAAGCTGGATGTCAGTTTGTCTATTGCTTAAAAGAAACTGTTGTTTTAAATGTGATTTTTATATGTTTGCAGAAACTTTGATTTTTAGTCAAAACAAGAAGTTAAGGCCAGCTGTATCATAAGATTGCGGTTAGCTAGTGTTTTGCAAAATAAGGAATTGTGTTTTGCAGAATAAAGATAATTAAAAGTAGGTGAAAGGTAAAATGTATTTTGATATTAAACAGTCATAATCACAAGATGTTGAGCTAATTAATTGGAAATCTCCCATAAGGGGAGTATATGAACTAATAATATATTCTGATAAATTAATTGTGATTGGTTTATGTATATGATTGGTCTGCAAATTTAATTGGATCATGTAACACTGTAATGACAAGTATATAAAATGAAATCAATGTGTCAATGTTCAGTTCATGATATTCTTTTATCGTGAGCCCTGTGAATTTCACAATGCAATAAATCTACCAAAGAGACTTCATTGTTCTTCAATTATTTGAAACAGCTATATCACTCCTACCAGATTTAGTTTAGAAAATGTGCCTGGAAGCACCTGAGGAGTTTTCTGTATTTATTTTTTAAGGTTTATTTCCTCTAGCATCCATAAGGGATATTGGGGAAACTTACTACGATGGGTATAGACTGGGTCCAAAGGAGCCGGTGCAGTTTAAGTTTCTCTTACGTCCTAGAGGATGCTGGGGTCTACCCGGACTTATGGCGACTGTTTGACGGCATGTAGGTTGAGCGGAACATCAAAGCTCACAAGGGCCTTTCCAAAAAGGTTATTGCTACCATGGTTCATGGCCAGTAAACCTGTGACGTCAAAACACTATCCTCATATCTGGAGAAGATATGCCTCCTGGTGCGAAGAACGCACGTATCCCCCTGCAGAGATCCACTAGAGATGTTTCTTGCGGTTCCTGTAGGCTGGTGTGGATAAGGTCTTGCACCTGGGTTCCATTAAGGTCCAGATTTCAGCTCTCTCCATTTTCTTCCAGAGGAAATTGGCACTGTTGCCAGAAGTTCAGACCTTCTTGCAAGAGGTACTCCACATACAACCTCCTTTTGTGCCACCTACGGCACCCTGGGATTTGAATGTGGTGTTGGAATTTCTACAGTCCTCCTGGTTTGAGCCAGACCGCCTTTTTCTATAGGGAACACAAATTTTGCATTTCAATTATCTGTTTTGTGTTGACTGTGTTAAATGTCATCAGTGATGTGATGTTCGTCTGTATGAGGGTGCTTGCTGCTGATTTAGCAGCTTCGTCTGCCCGGCTGTTACCAAGTGAAATTGGGTCTTGGTTGTAAGTGTGTGCTTTGCACTTGATAACAGCCACTCTGTCTTGTTCCTGTATTGCTGTCAAAAGCCTTTTGATGTGGGACGCATGCGCTACAGGTGTGCCAGCTGCCGTCATGAAATTTCTGAGGCGCCACAGGGCCCCAAAATCATGCACCACTCCAAAGGCGTATCTAGAGTCTGGGTATATATTAGCTGACTTGATTAGGGTTCAGCTTCTATGATACCTTCGTCATCTACAACTGCATATCCAGTGCACAAGTCTCCCGATTCCGTCTGTCTGTGGCAACTACCGTCAGTGTAGAAGGTAAAGTCTACTCCTTCCAGTGGGTTGTCACTGATGTCAGGTCTCGCAGTGAAAGTTTGGTTTAGGTATTCCATACAATCATGCGTATCAGTATCTGCACTAAATCCTCCTTCACCATCATTCTCATCCTCCACCCTTTGTGCCTGTCCAGGCACAATTGGCAAGTAAGTTGCAGGATTTAGTGAGCTGCATCTCTTAATGGTGATGTTTACAGGGGCCATCAGTGATAATTCCCACTTTGTAAACAGAGCAGATGAGACATGTCTGGTTTGGGTGGAGTTTAGTAAGGCTGATACTGCATGAGGTGTATGGATGGTCAAGTCGTGTCCTAACACTACGTCCTCGCTTTTACTTACCAGCAAAGCTATCGCTGCAATACTTCGCAAGCAAGTGGGGAGAGACCGTGCTACAGTGTCCAACTGTGCACTGTAGTAAGCTACCGGTCTGCTGGCATCACCATGTCTCTGTGTTAAGACTCCTGCCGCACACCCAGCACTTTCAGTACCGTACAATTCGAAGGGCTTCTCATAATCTGGCATACCTAATGCAGGTGCTTGTGATAGACACTGTTTGAGTCTCTCAAACGCCAGTTCGGACTCATCTGTGTGAGAGATCCGTTCCTGTTTGTTCGAAGAGACCATTTCTTGCAAAGGTAAAGCCAGTATAGAGAATCCTGGAATCCAGTATCGACAGTACCCACACATTCCAAAGAAAGTGCGGATCTGTTGCTGAGTTTGTGGCAGAGTCATGTCGCGAATCGCCTGTATTCTATCAGCGGTGAGGTGTCTAAGTCTTGTGTCAAGCAGTGTCCCAAATATTTGACCCTGGTCCGGCACACCTGCAAATTATCCTTTGAAACCTTGTGTCCTGTATGGGAAAGATGAAACAGAAGCTGTTTCATATCTTTCAAGGACGATTCGAGTGAGTCAGAACACAACAATAAGTCATCGACATACTGTATTAGCACTGATCCACTCTCAGGTTGAAAGGATTGTAAACAGTCATGTAAGGCCTAGGAGAAAATACTCGGGCTGTCAATGAAACCTTAGGGGAGACGAGTCCAGGTGTACTGTACTCCCCTGTACATAAAGGCAAAGAGGTATTGGCTGTCAGGGTGAAGAGGGACAGAAAAGAAAGCAGAACAGAGGTCAATGACAGTGAAGAATTTTGCTGTAGAGGGAATTTGCATGAGGGTGACAGCTGGATTGGGCACCATGGGGAATTGGCTCTCAACTATTTTGTTTATCCCCCTTAGATCCTGCACTAGCCTGTAACCCCTCCCCCCACTCTTTTTCACAGGGAAGATGGGACTATTGGCGGTGCTGGACGTCCTGACTAGGATGCCCTGCTGTAGCAGCCGCTCTATGACGGGGTACACTCCTAATTCTACCTCTGGCTTCAGAGGATACTGAGGGATTTTTGGAGCTATCCTACCATCTTTTACTTGTACTGGTACTGGAGCTACATTCGCCATCAACCCAGTGTCCTGTCCATCTTTGGTCCAAAGGGAACCCGGTATTTGCGAGATCATTTCCTCTACCTTTGATGGACACGTGTCTATAACAGTAGAATGCGACATTAGCCTTTGAGGGGTATCTAGGTTATCTTGCACTTCTTGAGCGTGGTTCTCAGGTATATCCAAGAAGACACCCTCAGGAGTACAGTATATGACGCACCGCATTTTATACAATAAGTCTCTGCCGAGTAGATTAGTCGGAGCCGATGCAGCCAACAGAAAAGAATGTTTGGTATGCAAGGGCCCTATCGTAATCTCTGCAGGTCTACTCAAAGGGTATTGTTGCACCATTCCTGTTACTCCCATTGCCAAAATCATTTTACCCGTGGTTTTTACACCTGATGTGGAATTCAACACTGACTGGCCGCCCCTGTATCTACAAGGAAAGGTAATGGTACACCAGCTACATCAACCATGACCTCAGGTTCACTATTCTAGCAATCAACTTCACTGGCTGCAGACTACAGGTGTGGCCCAACTCCTATTGTGTAGTGGGACCCTCCTGCAGCGCATTGGCAGCTACAATATGTGAGGGGGGTAGCTGTGATTTTTCGGAGGCCTGCCAGTCCCTCCTTGGTGGGTACCTCCTTGTTTCCCCTCTATGTGGCTCATAATCTCTCCTATATGGTCCCTGATCCCAATTATGTGAATTGTAGTATGGCTAGTATTCAGGTCTAGGGGGTCTGTATACATTATGTGTCCCTTTATTCCTACAGTCCCTTGCAAAATGTCCTTCCTTATTACAATAGAAGCATACTATTGACCGTGACTTACCATCAGGGGTCTGGGGTTTTGGCTGATGGGGTTTTCCTGTATACTCACCATCATCAGCTTATCCCCTTGCGACTCCCTGTGCTTACTAATGTTCCGATCGTGCTCGACAGCGGACTCTCTCAACGCAGCCACTGAGATACCTCTCCAATTAGGTAGAGAGGTTTGCACCCTTGTTCTCAGTGCCTCCTTTAACCCGTCCATTAATACAGAAACAGCTACCTCCCTGTGATGTGCATTATCCTTAATATCCTCGATCCCAGTGTATCTAGCTATTTCCTGCAGTGCTCAATGGAAATATTCGGATGCCATTTCACCTTCTTTTTGTCTTATGGAGAAGATTTTATTCCATTTAACAATAGTAGGGAAATACACTCCTAATTGCAGGTTGATTTGCCGTACATTCTCCTGATTGTATTAATCAGTGAGAGGTACCTCTGCATCTAACTTACAATCCGTTATGATTTTCGGGATGTCAATATTTGAGGGTAAACACACCCGTAGCACTGTGCGCAAATCTTTATTTGTGGGCTCGTGGGCGTTGCCTAACTCTTTAATGAACCTCTGGCATCCAACTAGATCTTTTCTAGGATCGGGAAATTCTGACATAATTGACCTTAACTCTGCCCGGGAGGACAATGCATGGCAATATTCCTGATGGGAGTCACCCCCTGAGTGTCAGTTTTCCCGTTGGGAACTGCAATCACCCTGACAGGATTTAATTCAACTACATCATTCTGGCTTGACTCTATAATGTGGGGAGCTATTGTCTCTGCATAGTGTATGGTGCCGTACTTACCTGTGGACATGACCTCACGTATCCATCCGCTAGGGGGCCTTGCTACAACTCTTGGTGGTTGGGCCGTGCCCACCTTGGTGTCCTGTATGGTGGCTGCTAGAGAGAGTGCCGATATCGTGCTGGGCTCATCTTCCTGCTCACAGTCCTGAGGAAAATTTAAAACGGGATACAATTAGCAAGGGTTAAGGTTAGGGTTAACACATTTATCAATCATTTTCCTATCTTTTACCGATGAACCATTGCTTGTAGCCAATTTCTCCCCATCAATATATGGTGGTGGTGGTGCGCTCGCAATTGCTTTCCCGCTAGATTTGGAACTTGCTGTGCAAGCCAGTTCCTTTTGCATCTCCCGCTCTTGCTGCCACAGGTTTAAACAATTAGTATGTCTGACCCTTTGTTTTCTGGATTTAATCAGACATACTTTAATCCTTATGTTCTGTAACACCTCTGATTCAAAGCTACCAACTTTTGGGAATGGGGCCCTATCTTCCGCAGTCATATGTACCCACTCATTGCAAAAAGCCTCCATGTGTGAACCATATTTTTCACACATAATAAACCTTGCTGACCCTTTCGGCCGCAATTCTGACCTTCTCGGTCCCAACTCTTCTGCCTGAACCCTAGCTACCAAACACCCACTGCTTGTGCAATTGGATCCCCTCGCTGACTTTTTGCCAATAAACGCAATCTCCAAATGCACAATACAATAGACGTGAAAGACACCTAATGCTTTCACTCGCTCCTTCTCCGCTGACGTACCACAACTCACTCCAATAGTGAACACCGCGTACCCAGTGAGGCCCTAACTGGCTTCTATTCACTGGAAGTTTTTAGGAGTAACTTACCTCTTCCAGCGAATATCCGCCACTGAAGATTTTCCTGAGAGAGACCAGCGAAACTTCCCTTTTTGACTTACCCAAATCACGCTTGCGTATGCTCTACACAGCGATAATGATACTGCGATTTTATGCAAAAGCTCGTAAAAGGGGTATCAAGTTGCGCTATGTATCGCACCCACAAACATGTGGTCCAATCGCACAGCGTATAGGTACTTGTTACCTATCCGCCCTACGACCACTGGAATCGAATCACAAGCTGCGAAACCTCAGCCGGAGCGTAATACAAAACCTTTAAACTTCAATTCACAATTTCTATACTTCTGCACAATGCACAATTCTATATCACGCTCCTCTACAAATCACCTCATGATTTGCGTATTATCTCTACCTTTATTAACGTGAGTCAGCCGCCTCACGCCACCAAGTCTCCACTCACTTGGTGTACCCACGGGACCCGAATTTCCGGGGTTCAAATCCTCTCACTCTGCTTTCACTCACTCAAATACACCTTGTTTTTCTTTTCAGTACAGAAAATCTTTTACTCCCTTTAGGTCAGTAGCTTTTTTCCAGAGGTGTTCACAGTTTTGAAACTAAATTTTAGAGTAACCTGCTTTTGAAACCGGATAGTTATGTGCTATTGTATTAAATGTCTACTATCCCACCTTAATTGAACAAATATTGTGTGCTTTGTACTTAGCGTCCGTATTCCTACACAACCTTGCGTAAACACGTGACCAGTGTGCCTTTTACACTACGAGCGCTCTCCTGTTCTTTGTCCGGACCACGTGTACAAACGTGTGTCCGCAATAAAACAAATCACACAATCTCTATAAATGTGAGCAATACAAACTATAATTACTCGCTTAATACACCCCACACTTGTTCCGTATAACCCTTTACGACTGGGCCAGAACTGCGTTTTGTGTTTTCTTATAATTACTCCCTTAAATACATTTATTTCAAATTTATCTATATAGCAAACAAATGTATCCGATTTCACACAGGTTTAAGAATAATTACTACCTTATGGCAACAATGTATAGGAGAGTCTGCAAACTATTGGTACGCTTTGTGTACGCTTGTGACGACACGTGATGACACAGCCGGTGCGTCGTGTTGCACAGTGGTAAAAGACACGTGGTTACTTTACTAGCCCTGGTCCTACCCATGGACTACACTAATTGTTGATCTGTATTTGGCTATATACTAGGCAATATTGTATTATATTGTATGATGTTATTGTTACAAGGGTACAGTTATGTTTTCGATGTATATATATGAATGTATTGGTTATTGTGTTATAGCTTGTAAAATAATGCTCCCCCCATGTGACTGCTCAGATAACCTGTGTGTTTGCTGTTGGGTAGATACAGCCAGTCTCAGATGTCAGGCCATACAACCCCCTCATTCTTCCCCACACAATGGATTCCAGGCCACACAATCAGATTAAGTAAGGTTCATTTAGTTAACATCTATTGTGGCCTAGGGGACATGCCTGGGCATGTGAAAGTAGGTTTGCTCTGAAACTGTTCTGGGGGTGTTGCCTTATTGTAGGAAAGACAAAGGTTTTGATAATAGCAAACAGGGGAGTTAAAAAGAGATCTGGCACAAAGAGAGAGAGTGGCAGGAGACTGGCTAAGAAGTAATGTTCTGTCAGGAGTTCCAGGAGGGATTGTCGTGTAGAATTGGATCACAGAAGTGTGCTGAGCTGTTTATAACCCGTTCTGTTCAATAAACCACTGTTGGTTTTTCATCTACCACCATGACAGAGTGATTTGGAACCCGGCATCCTCACAACGCTCTTGGCTCCAAAATTACACAGACTTTTAAATAGCTTTTCTCTAACATCCTAGTGGATGCTGGGGACTCCGTAAGGACCATGGGGAATAGACAGGCTCCACAGGAGACTGGGCACTCTAAGAAAGAATTAGGACTACTGGTGTGCACTGGCTTCTCCCTCTATGCCCCTCCTCCAGACCTCAGTTAGAATCTGTGCCCGGAAGGAGCTGGGTGCATTTTAGTGAGCTCTCCTGAGCTTGCTATAAGAAAGTATTTTGTTAGGTTTTTTATTTTCAGAGAGATCTGCTGGCAACAGACTCTCTGCTACGTGGGACTGAGGGGAGAGAAGCAAACCTACTAACTGCGGATAGGTTGCGCTTCTTAGGCTACTGAACACCATTAGCTCCAGAGGGATCGAACACAGGACGTCCGTTCCCGGAGCCGCACCGCCGTCCCCCTCGCAGAGCCAGAAGACATCAAAATCGGCGGCAGAAGACTCCTGTCTTCATATGAGGTAGCGCACAGCACTGCAGCTGTGTGCCATTGCTCCCACACTAACCCACACACTCCGGTCACTGTAGGGTGCAGGGCGCAGGGGGGGGGGCGCCCTGGGCAGCAATTGAGTACCTCCTGGCAAAATAGAGCATATATACAGCTGTGCACTGTATATATGCATGAGCCCCCGCCATTATTTTTCACAAAATCGTGGGACAGAAGCCCGCCGCTGAGGGGGCGGGGCTTCTTCCTCAGCACTCACCAGCGCCATTTTCTCTCCACAGCTCCGCTGAGAGGAAGCTCCCCAGGCTCTCCCCTGCAGAATCACGGTAGAAAGAGGGTGAAAAGAGAGGGGGGCACATAAATTTAGCGCAAATTCACTAATACAGCAGCTACTGGGTAAACACTAAGTTACTGTGTGATTCCTGGGTCATATAGCG
This sequence comes from Pseudophryne corroboree, assembly GCF_028390025.1. NCBI lineage: Eukaryota > Metazoa > Chordata > Amphibia > Anura > Myobatrachidae > Pseudophryne > Pseudophryne corroboree. The sequence continues at coordinate 473,137,486 of NC_086444.1, forward strand.
CTACTGTGTGTGCTGGCATACTCTCTCTCTGTCTCTCCAAAAGGCCTTGTGGGGATTCTGTCCTCAAATAGAGCATCCCCTGTGTGTGTGGTGTGTCGGTACGATTGTGTCGACATGTTTGACGAGGAAGGCTATGTGGAAGCAGAGCATGTGCAGTTGAATGAGGTGTCTCCGCCGACGGCGCCGACACCTGATTGGATGGATATGTGGAAGGTGTTAAATGATAATGTAAACTCCTTGCATAAAAGGTTGGATAAAGCTGAAGCCTTGGGACAGTCAGGGTCTCAACCCATGCCTGATCCTACAGCGCAAAGGCCGTCAGGGTCTCAGAAGCGCCCACTATCCCAAATTGTTGACACAGATATCGACACGGATTCTGACTCCAGTGTCGATGGCAATGATGCAAAGTTGCAGCCTAAAATGGCTAAAGCCATCCGCTACATGATTATAGCAATGAAGGATGTATTGCACATTTCAGAGGTAAACCCTGTCCCTAAAAAGAGGGTTTATATGTTTGGGGAAAAAAGGCAAGAAGTGACTTTTCCCCCTTCACATGAGTTAAATGAGTTATGTGAAAAAGCTTGGGATTCTCCTGATAGGAAAGTGCAGATTCCCAAACGGTTACTTATGGCATATCCTTTCCCGCCAACGGACAGGTTACGCTGGGAGTCATCCCCTAGGGTAGACAAAGCTTTGACACGCTTATCTAAGAAGGTGGCCCTGCCGTCACAGGATACGGCCTCCCTAAAGGATCCTGCGGATAGAAAGCAGGAAGGTATCCTGAAGTCTGTTTATACACATTCAGGTACCATACTGAGGCCGGCAATTGCGTCGGCCTGGATGTGTAGTGCTGTAGCAGCATGGACAGATACTCTGTCTGAGGAACTGGATACCTTGGACAAGGATACTATATTACTAACCCTAGGGCATATAAAAGATGCTGTCCTATATATGAGGGATGCCCAGAGAGACATTTGCCTACTAGGCTCTAGAATAAATGCAATGTCGATTTCTGCCAGAAGGGTCCTGTGGACTCGGCAATGGACAGGTGATGCCGACTCAAAAAAGCACATGGAGGTTTTACCTTATAAGGGTGAGGAATTGTTTGGGGACGGTCTCTCGGACCTAGTTTCCACAGCTATGGCTGGAAAGTCAAATTTTTTGCCATATATTCCCTCACAGCCTAAGAAAGCACCGTATTACCAAATGCAGTCCTTTCGATCACAGAAAGGCATAGAAAGTCAGAGGTGCATCCTTTCTTGCCAGAGGCAGGGGTAGAGGAAGGAAGCTGCACAATACAGCTAGTTCCCAGGAACAGAAGTCCTCCCCGGCTTCCACTAAAATCCACCGCATGACGCTGGGGCTCCACAGGTGGAGCCGGGAGCGGTGGGGGCGCGTCTCCGAAATTTCAGCCACCAGTGGGTTCGCTCACAGGTGGATCCCTGGGCTACACAGATTGTGTCTCAGGGATACAAGCTGGAATTCGAGGTGATGCCCCTCACCGTTACCTCAAATCGGCCCTGCCAGCTTCCCCCATAGGAAGGGAGGTAGTGTTAGCGGCAATTCACAAATTATATCTCCAGCAGGTGGTGGTGAAGGTTCCCCTCCTTCAACAGGGAAGGGGTTACTATTCCACAATGTTTGTGGTACCGAAACCGGACGGTATGGTCAGACCCATATTGAATTTAAAGTCCCTGAACATTTACCTGAAAAGGTTCAAGTTCAAGATGGAATCTCTCAGAGCGGTCATTGCAAGCCTGGAAGAGGGGGATTTTATGGTATCTCTGGACATAAAGGATGCTTACCTGCATGTCCCCATTTATCCACCTCATCAGGAGTACCTCAGATTTGTGGTACAGGACTGTCATTACCAATTCCAGACGTTGCCGTTTGGTCTGTCCACGGCACCGAGAATATTTACCAAGGTAATGGCGGAAATGATGGTGCTCCTTCGAAAGCAAGAAGTCACAATTATCCCATACTTGGACGATCTCCTCATAAAGGCGAGGTCAAGAGAGCAGTTGCTGATCAGCGTAGCACACTCTCAGGAAGTGTTGCAACAGCACGGCTGGATTCTGAATATTCCAAAGTCGCAGCTGATTCCTACGTCGCGTCTGCCCTTCCTGGGCATGATTCTGGACACGGACCAGAAAAAGGTGGTTCTCCCTGCGGAGAAGGCTCAGGAGCTCGTGACTCTGGTCAGAGACCTCTTAAAACCAAAACAGGTGTCGGTGCATCGATGCACGCGAGTCCTGGGAAAGATGGTGGCGTCATACGAAGCCATTCCCTTCGGCAGGTTCCATGCAAGGAATTTTCAGTGGGACCTGTTAGACAAGTGGTCCGGATCGCATCTTCAGATGCATCGGCTGATCACCCTATCCCCCAGGGCCAGGGTGTCTCTTCTGTGGTGGCTGCAGAGTGCTCATCTTCTCAAGGGCCGCAGGTTCGGCATACAGGACTGGGTCCTGGTGACCACGGATGCAAGCCTCCGAGGATGGGGGGCAGTCACTCAGGGAAGAAACTTCCAAGGGCTGTGGTGAAGTCAGGAGACTTGTCTGCACATCAATATCCTGGAACTAAGGGCCATATACAACGCCCTGAGTCAAGCGGAGCCTCTGCTTCGCAACCAACCGGTGCTGATTCAGTCAGATAACATCACCGCAGTGGCTCATGTAAACCGCCAGGGCGGCACAAGAAGCAGGGTGGCGATGGCGGAAGCCACCAGAATTCTTCGTTGGGCGGAGAGTCACGTGCAAGCACTGTCAGCAGTGTTCATTCCGGGAGTGGACAACTGGGAAATAGACTTCCTCAGCAGGCACGACCTCCACCCGGGAGAGTGGGGACTTCATCAAGAAGTCTTCACACAGATTACAAATCAATGGGAACTGCCACAGGTGGACATGATGGCATCCCGCCTCAACAAAAAGCTACAAAGGTATTGCGCCAGGTCAAGAGACCCTCAGGCGATAGCTGTGGACGCACTAGTAACACCGTGGGTGTTCCAGTCAGTCTATGTGTTTCCTCCTCTTCCTCTCATACCCAAGGTGCTGAGAATCATAAGAAAAAGAGGAGTGAGAACAATACTCATTGTTCTGGATTGGCCAAGAAGGACTTGGTACCCGGAACTGCAAGAAATGCTCACAGAGGACCCATGGCCTCTGCCTCTCAGACAGGATCTGTTGCAACAGGGAGGGTCCCTGTTGCAACAGATCCTGTCTGAGAGGCAGAGGCCATGGGTCCTCTGTGAGCATTTCTTGCAGTTCCGGGTACCAAGTCCTTCTTGGCCAAGAGTTACCGCGGCTGCGTTTGACGGCATGGCGGTTGAACGCCGGATCCTAGCGGAGAAAGGCATTCCGGATGAAGTTATTCCTACGCTGATAAAGGCTAGGAAGGACGTGACAGCAAAACATTATCACCGTATATGGCGAAAATATGTTGCTTGGTGTGAGGCCAGGAAGGCCCCTACAGAGGAATTCCAGCTGGGCCGGTTCCTGCACTTCCTAAAGTCAGGAGTGACTATGGGCTTAAAATTAGGGTCCATAAAGGTCCAGATTTCGGCCCTATCCATTTTCTTTCAAAAGGAACTGGCTTCACTTCCTGAGGTTCAGACGTTTGTAAAGGGAGTGCTGCATATTCAGCCCCCTTTTGTGCCACCAGTGGCACCTGGGATCTTAACGTGGTGTTGAGTTTCCTGAAATCTCACTGGTTTGAGCCTCGTAAGACCGTGGAGCTAAAGTATCTCACGTGGAAAGTGGTCATGCTATTGGCCTTAGCTTCGGCTAGGCGTGTGTCAGAATTGGCGGCTTTGTCATGTAAAAGCCCCTATCTGGTTTTCCATATGGACAGGGCAGAATTACGGACTCGTCCGCAATTTCTGCCGAAGGTGGTGTCATCTTTTCATTTGAACCAACCTATTGTGGTGCCTGCGGCTACTCGTGACTTGGAGGATTCCAAGTTACTAGATGTAGTCAGGGTTTTGAAGATTTATGTAGCCAGAACGGCTGGAGTCAGGAAAACTGACTCGCTGTTTATCCTGTATGCATCCAACAAGCTGGGTGCTCCTGCTTCAAAGCAAACTATTGCTCGCTGGATCTGTAACACGATTCAGCAGGCTCATTCTGCGGCTGGATTGCCGCATCCAAAATCTGTAAAGGCCCATTCCACAAGGAAGGTGGGCTCTTCTTGGGCGGCTGCCCGAGGGGTCTCGGCATTACAGCTTTGCCGAGCAGCTACTTGGTCGGGTTCAAACACTTTTGCAAAATTCTACAAGTTTGATACCCTGGCTGAGGAGGACCTTGTGTTTGCCCATTCGGTGCTGCAGAGTCATCCGCACTCTCCCGCCCGTTTGGGAGCTTTGGTATAATCCCCATGGTCCTTTACGGAGTCCCCAGCATCCACTAGGACGTTAGAGAAAATAAGATTTTACTCACCGGTAAATCTATTTCTCGTAGTCCGTAGTGGATGCTGGGCGCCCGTCCCAAGTGCGGACTTCTTCTGCAATACTTGTGTATAGTTATTGCTTAATTAAGGGTTATGTTATGTTGGCATCCGTTTGTTTGATGCTCTGTTGTTGTTCATACTGTTAACTGGGTATGTTTATCACAAGTTATACGGTGTGATTGGTGTGGCTGGTATGAGTCTTACCCTGGATTCCAAAATCCTTTCCTTGTAATGTCAGCTCTTCCGGGCACAGTTTCCTTAACTGAGGTCTGGAGGGGCATAGAGGTAGGAGCCAGTGCACACCAGTAGTCCTAATTCTTTCTTAGAGTGCCCAGTCTCCTGCGGAGCCCGTCTATTCCCCATGGTCCTTACGGAGTCCCCAGCATCCACTACAGACTACGAGAAATAGATTTACCGGTGAGTAAAATCTTATTTTTTCCTGTTTACCTCCGGGCTCTATCAGCACCTCTATAGACCAGACAGAGCAGACGCAATCTAATCAGCATACAAATAGGGTTTTTAGAACATCCAACAACCAGGAAAAGGTTTAACATAGATATCTTTCCACCCTTTGCAGATAGATAAAAGTCTGCTATGACCTGCTAGCCTTTGAGTATGTGAAAAAAACGTATCGAACTCCCAATTGTAAATGTTGATTTACTTATAGGACTAAAAGCAACACTTTAAAAAGACATTCAATACACTTTAAATGGAGCCGCTGCAATCAATCCTTAGCCTACGTACTTTTTACCCAGTTTGCGTACAAAGCCTCGTACCATGTACGCACTTTGTGTACAAACACCGCAATAGTCGTACAAAGTACACGCGGTGCGTACACACACAAAGACACGCCGTGAGCACTTTGCAGCTACACGTGTGACTAGATTACACTTATATAACACTAGCAGGGAAAGAGAGACACGACACCAATTTGTATTTCAAAGACTATGTTGGGATCTGACCCACCAACAGTTCTTTACTAGCAGGGGGTTACAATAACAACAATATAATACAATAAAAAAATGGCTACAGTCAATGGTACATACGTTTTGGTTTCGACTGCGCTTCCCGGTCCGGTCCTCAATCATCAAGGTTGATGATCTTCAGAGATTGAGAGAGTGACCTGGCCTGCAGCTGGCTATTTATACATTTGTCCAAGACCTAACACAATGGGAACTGTAATCTCTTTATCCATTGGACACATTGGATCCATTGGTCATTTACAGTAGAGGAGAGGTCATAAGTCAGTTTGAATAGGTGGGCGATGTCTGTTCCAGGTGCACTTGCAGATGGTCTCCTCTGGGTTTCCGCCGCATATCAAGTGTACAGTAAATACAGTTAATATTTATATTCTGCTCCTGCGCATAACTATTCGCAGGAGCGTGCGATCTTCTGCAAACTAACACCGGAATATTGCTCTTAAAATACCCTACAGCTGGATACCAAACACCTCCTTATAACCTAGTTCTGTCCCCTCCTGTCCTGTAAAGGTGAATCCCTTTGTTCTTATACCATTTAAACATGTGTAACTCACTGGTGTGGTGCAGGGAGATTATGTGTACATTGTGCACTATTTGGATTAAATATGTAATGTGTTTTTATGGCTTTTCCATGCGATTACAAACACTACCGTAATTACTCATACCACGCGCTAATACGCAGGACCGCGGGAGCGACCATACGCAAATTGCGAATATGCCCACGCACGGCAGAGCAAGTACACGCACGGAGGCCATCTGTGTGTAGTTTGTACGTGATGTGTGTACTGCAATATTTTTCGACTTTGACAGGGCCAAGGTACGTTTCTGCAGACAAATGGTAGAGGACTGAGACGCTGGTCTGGGTACTGAGTCCTTTTTCATAAACTCATCCATAGACTGCCTTAAGTATTGCGTCTCTTTCTCATTATGAGATAATTTTGTAGAAATGGTGGAAATCATTCCCCTAATGGAGTCCAGCCATGCTGGTTCTATCCCACTAGCCTGGGAAGGGATACTACACTGACTACACACTATTGCAGTGGTTCTCAACCTCGATCCTCAAGTACCCCATCAGTTCATGTTTTCCAGGTCTCCTCACAGGAATGCAAGTGAAATAATTTGCTCCACCTGTGGGTCTTTTAAAATGTGTCAGTGAGTAATGAATACACCTGTGCACCAGCTAGGTGACCTGGAAAACATGAACTGTTGGGGATACTTGAGGACCGAGGTTGAGAACCACTTAGTGGGGCAGAACCAGCATGGCTGGATTCCATTAGGGAAATGATTTCCACCATTTCTACAAAATTATCTCGTAATGAGAAAGAGACGCAATACTTAGGCAGTCTATGGATGAGGTTATGAAAAAGGACTCAGTACCCAGACCAGCGTCTCAGTCCTCTACCATTTGTCTGCAGAAACTTACCTTGGCCCATATACTGCATTCTGACTCTGATGAAGGGTCAGAAAGAGAGGAAGGTGAGGTGTACACAGAGGTAGGGGAGGGTACTCTGTCGTAGGGTGTAGAGGCTCTCATAGATGCTATCAGAGAAGTTCTAAATATCCCTGATAAGGTGACAAAGGAGAATGAGGAATTTTACTTTAATATTAAAAAAATCCTCAGCCACTTTTCCTGTGTCAAAGGAACTAACTACCCTGTTTGAAAAAACGTGGGTTAATACAAATAAGAAATTTAAAATTCCCAGGCGCTTGTTATCATCTTTTCCTCCTGAGGATAGGGAAAAAATGGGAAAATCCACCGATAGTGTATGCGTCAGTCTCCAGGCTCTCACGTAAATTGGTCTACCTGTGCCTGGTGCAGCCTCCCTAAAAGTTGTGGGTGATCGCAAGATTGAGAATACACTCAAATCTTTGTATACTGCTGCCGGGGTGGCCCAGAGACCCACTATACTATGTGGGTGGATTACACGAGCCATTGCTGAATGGTCAGGTAATTTAATTGAGGGGTTAGACACCTTACCTCAAGAGGAAATTATTTTGCTCCTGCAATAATAGGATTTTGGTTACCTACCGGTAAATCCTTTTCTCGTAGTCCGTAGAAGATGCTGGGGTCCACCATTAGTACCATGGCCATATGAAGCAGAATTTAATCCAGTGATACTAGCAGATAGCAGCATTGACTGGCAGGAGAAGTTACAGAGCCAGATATACAATTATAAACAGGATTTAATCAAATGTAAAAATAGGATTTTGGTACCTACCGGTAAATCCTTTTCTCGTAGTCCGTAGAGGATGCTGGGGTCCACATTAGTACCATGGAGTATAGACGGGTCCACCAGGAGCCATTGGCACTTTAAGAGTTTAATAGTGTGGGCTGGCTCCTCCCTCTATGCCCCTCCTACCAGACTCAGTCTAGAAACTGCGCCCGAGGAGACAACATACTTCGAGAGAAGGAATTACACAGATAGTGGCGAAATTCATACCAGCTCACACAACCGTCAAACCCGACTAACAAGCCGGAACAACTCAGCCACCGCTGAAACAGTAAATAACGCAGAACTTACCTAGGAACCAGGCAGTACTGAACTATAAAACCAATGCAGGAAAACGCAGCACTGGGCGGGTGCCCAGCATTCTCTACGGACGACGAGAAAAGGATTTACCGATAGGTAACCAAAATCCTATTTTCTCTTACGTCCTTGAGGATGTTGGGGTCCATATTAGTACCATGGGGATGTACCAAAGCTCCCAGTATGGGAGGGAAAGTGCGGTGGCTCCTGCAGCACTGCTTGACCAAACTTGAGGTCATTAGAGGCCAAAGTGTCGAACTTGTAAAACTTGGCAAACGTGTTCGACCCAGACCAAGTAGCTGCTCGGCAGAGTTGTACAGCCGAAACCCTCTCCCCCCCGCCCCCGGGCAGCCACCAAGGAAGAGCCTACTTTACGAGTAGAGTGGGCCTTTACAGATTTTGGACACGGCATTCCTGCCGTGGAATAAGCATGCTGGATAGTGAACCTGATCCAGCGTGAAATCGACTGCTTAGAAGCAGGACACCCAATTTTCTTGGGATCATAGATGACAAATAGAGAGTCATTTTTTTCTATGATGAGCCGTCCTCTGCACATAAATCTTCAAAGCCCTCACTACATCCAAGGCCTTTGACGCAATTGAGGAGTCAGTAGCCACTGGCACCACAATAGGTTGGTTGATATGGAAAGCCGATACAACCTTAGGCAGGAACTGTGGACGAGTCCTAAATTCCGCCCTGTCTTCATGGAAAATCAGATAGGGGCTTTTACAAGATAAAGCCCCCAATTCAGACATGCGTCGTGCAGAAGCCAAGGCCAACAAAGTGACCACCTTCCACGTAAGAAACTTGATATCAGCCTCCTGTAGAGGCTCAAACCAAGCAGATTGCAGGAACTGCAACACCACATCAAGATCCCAGGGTGCCGTTGGTGCCACAAAAGGAGGCTTGATGTGCAGAACCCCTTTCAAAAAGGTCTGAACCTCAGGAAGGACAGCCAATTGTTTTTGGAAGAATATGGACAAAGCAGAGATCTGGACCTTGATGGAGCCCAATCTCAGTCCCATATCCACCCCTGCTTGCAAGAAAAGGAGAAAACATCCAATTTGAAACTCCACCGCAGGAAACCTCTTGACCTCACACCAAGAAACATACTTTTTTCAAATGCGATGGTAATGTTTAGACGTTACCCCCTTCCTAGCCTGTATCAGGGTAGGAATGACCTCATTCGGGATACCCTTCCGAGCTAAGATCTGGCGTTCAACCGCCATGCCGTCAAACGTAGCTGTGGTAAGTCTTGATAAGCGAATTGCCCCTGCAGTAGCAGATCCTCCCGAAGAGGTAAGGGCCTTGGATCTTCCAGCAGAAGATCCAGTAGATCCGCATACCAAGCCCTCCTTGGCCAGTCCAGTGCAATGAGGATTGTCAGGACTTTTGTTCTTCTTACCAGTTGAAGAACTTTTGGCATCAGAGGAAGTGGAGGGAACACATACACTGCCTGTGGGTCTCTCGACCAGAAACAGTACCTCCGCAGCTTCTTGTTGAGGTGGGAGGCCATCATGTCTATGTGAGGAACCCCCCACCAACCGGTTACCTCCTCGAACACCTCCGTATGGAGGCCCCACTCCCCTGTATGGAGATCGTGTCTGCTGAGGAAGTCTGCTTCCCAGTTGTCTATGCCCGGAATGACGATTGCTGACATCGCCACCGCGTGCCTTTCTGCCCAGAGGAGGATTCTTGACACCTCTGACATTGCAGCCCTGCTCTTCGTTTTGCCTTGTCTGTTTATGTAGGCCACTGTGGTCACGTTGTCCGACTGCACCTGAACAGCCCGATCCTGTAGAAGGTGTGCTGCTTGCAGAAGGCTGTTGTACTCGGCTCTTAGCTCCAGAATGTTTATCGGGAGAAGGGATTCTTGATCCAACCACCATCCTTGGAAGGTTTCCCCGTGAGTGACTGCTCCCCAACCTCTCAGACTTGCATCCGTGGTTAGAAGGATACAGTCCTGAACTCCAAACCTTCGGCCTTCCAGAAGGTGAGGCAGTTATATCCACCAGAGGAGCGAAATCCTGGCTTTCGGAGACAGACGGATCTTCTGGTGCATGTGTAGGTGAGATCCCGACCACTGGTCCAAGAGATCCAGCTGAAAGGGCCGAGCATGAAAACTTCTATATTGTAGAGCCTCGTAGGAGGCAATCATCTTCCCCAGAAGGCGGATGCACTGATGAACCGAGACCCGGGTAGGCTTTAAGACATCCCGGACCATTGATTGAATCACCGATGCTTTCTCCACCGGCATAAACACCCTCTGCACTTCCGTGTCTAGGATCATTCCCAGGAAAGACAGCCTCCTTGTCGGCTCCAGGTGAGACTTCGGAAGGTTCAGGATCCATCCATGCTCCTTGAGCAGATGTGTAGTGAGAGCAATGGATCGCAACAACTTCTCCCTGGACGACGCCTTGATCAGGAGATCTTCCAGATACGGAATTATGTTCACCCCCTGCTTGCGCAGGAGAACCACCATCTCTGCCATCACCTTGGTGAAGACCCTCGGTGCTGTGGAGAGGCCAAATGGTAACACCTGAAACTGATAGTGATCGTCCAGCAGTGCAAACCGGAGGTATGCCTGATGCAGAGACCAAATGGGAACATGGAGGTACGCATCCTTGATGTCCAGGGACACTAGGAACTCCCCCTACATCAGACCTGAGATGACAGCTCTCAGAGACTCCATTTTGAATTTGAACTCTCTGAAGTAGGGGATCAGAGATTTTAAGTTCAGAATTGGCCGTACCGAACCATCCGGCTTGGGTACCACGAAAAGGTTTGAATAGTAACCTTTGTTCCACTGATGAGGCAGAACTGGAACAATGACCCTGGACACCACCAATTTTTGGATAGCGTCCAGAAGAATTGTTCTGTCTGTCAGCAGAGCTGGCAAGCCTGACTTGTAGAAACAGTGAGGTGGGAGATCTTGAAACTCCAGCCTGTACCCCCTGGACACAATATCCAGTACCCAGGGGTCCAGGCCCGACGACACCCAGACGTGGCTGAACTGCCGGAGTCTTGCCCCCACCTGAACATCCTCCAGGCCTAGCTGTCCACGTCATGCGGAGGACTTTGGGGCATCAGAAGCGGGCTTCTGGTTCTGGGAGCCAGTGGGAGCAGGCTTCTTTCCTTTAGCACGACCACCTCTGAAGAAGGTGTTCGAAGGCTTGTTCTTTCTAGGTCTCGCGGGCCGAAAGGACTGTGACGCGGCTGGTGTAAAAGGCTTCTTCGTAGCCGGTACAGTTGAGGGGAGAAAAGGAGACTTACCCGCTGTAGCCGTGGCAATCCAGGCATCTAGCGCCTCCCCAAAGAGAGCCTGACCTGTATAGGGTAGACCTCCACGCTTTTCCTGGATTCCGCGTCCGCAGACCATTGGCGCAGCCAGAGACCTCTGAGAGCCGAGACGGACATGGAGGAGATCCCCGCAGCCATGGAACCCAGGTCCTTCATGGAATCTACCAGGAACCCTGCAGAATCCTGAATATGGCGTAAAAATAAATCAACGTCTCCTTTATCCATCGTAGTCGATTTCTCCTGCAGAGTGATTGACCACCTGGCAATCCAAGCACAGGCTATAGTAGGCCGCAGTATGGCCCCTGAAGCTGTGTAAACGGATTTTAGCGTAGCATCCACCTTGCGATCCGCCGGGTCTTTCAACGCGGTAGATCCAGGGAGCGGAGACTCCCACTTTTTTCTATCTTCTTCTGGGAAGGGAAAAGCAACTAAGACCCTCTTAGGAATCTGGAATTTCTTTTCCGGATTTTCCCATGCTTTTTCAAAGTTAGCATTCAATTCTTTGGAAGCCGGGAAGGTGAGGGGGGACTTTCTACTGTGTGTGAAAAAGGCCTCCTCCACCTGCTCAGGAGCTGTGTCAGCAATGTGTAACACATCCCTTACAGCTTCAATCATCAACTGCACCCCCCTAGCAAGTGATGCTGTCCCCCTTGACACATCCCCGTCACCGTCTGTAGTGTCAGAATCGGTGTCCGTGTCATCCTGCGTAAGTGGCAAGTGCACGTTTGTGAGAATGTACCGCAGGGGACCCCGAGGAAGCAGTATCAGACCATACAACCATAGAGGATTGCAGAACTTGAGTGGCATGCTCAGTCCTAGCAACCCTATAGGAAATCTGAGAAATAGTCCCCATCAGAGAGACTAACCATTCTGGCTCTCTAGCAGGTATCTGCGCTACAACAGAGAGACACAGAGATTGGAGCCAACCCACACACAGCGCTATTATAGGTATAGGGAGACCCCAGACCAGCGCTGACTGTGTTCCTTAATAGGTGACACAACCTATACACAGCCTCCCCTCCCTTCTACAACCCCCTGGTACCATACAGATAGCTGGAGATACTCTGGAGGGACCTGTTCATCCACTGGCAGTGATCTGCAGGCAGGAAAATGGCTCTGAACGCTGCTGGGTCCGCTCTGAGGAGAAGCTCCGCCCCTTCAATGGCGCTGTCTTCCCGATCTTGCAAGATTATACTGGCCTGAGGAATTGTTTGCTGGCTGAGATCCACAGACACCGACAGGCTGGAAATGGTCAGTGTAGGGTTTTGTGCTGGCTCAGGGCGCCCCTCACAGCGCCGCACCGCAGTACCGCTGAGCCATCCCGGAGCGCGGTTAATACCACGCTCCTACCCTTAAAGCCACCCTCTTCACACTGACCCCCGCTTGCAAGGGGGGACAGGGACTCACTCACCAATTTCAACTCTGTAAGGGGGTGGTGGCTGGCTGCCGGGGTGAGCGTTCCCCTGTGGCAGGGCGCGATCTGTCCCCTCTGGAGCTCAATGTCCAGTCAGTGGAGTCAGTGGCTCAAGACCCCGCAGGGCGGACATTTCTCCCCCCCCCCCCCCCTCAGTCCCTCGATGCAGGTAGGCTGTTGCCAGCAGCCTCCTGTAAAAAAATAAACTCTAAGAAAAACTTTTTCCAGGAAAGCTCTGTAGAGCTCCCCTAGCTGTGACCGGCTCCTCCGGGCACATATTCTAAACTGAGTCTGGTAGGAGGGGCATAAAGGGAGGAGCCATCCCACACTATTAAACTCTTAAAGTGCCAATGGCTCCTGGGGGACCCGTCTATACCCCATGGTACTAATATGGACCCCAGCATCCTCTAGGACGTAAGAGAAATATACAAGACTCTGCAAACTTTATGGTGGAAGCCATAAAAGAAATAGGTTTGCTTAATGGACGCACTACAGCTATGACAGTGTCGGCATGCAGAGGATTATGGCTACGTCAGTGGACTGCTGACACGGATTCCAGGAAAGGAGTGGAAGGCCTACCTTTCACAGGAGAGGCCTTATTTGGAGATGAACTCGACAAATGGATCTCCCGAGCTACTGCGGGTAAGTCCAAATACCTACCTTCTGCAGCTCCGCCAGCAAGGAAGGGCCTACTCAGGACCTAATCTACAGTTCTTTCAGACTGCCAGGTTTAGGGGCAAGGCCAGAGGTTCTTCTACCGCCACCAGGGGTGCTAGAGGTAAACCACGCAAACCAGCGACTGCTGGTTCACAGGAACAGTGCTCAGGCTCTGCTTCCTTAAAACCTTCCGCATGACGGTGGACCGTGATGCCTGGAAGACATGAGGGTGGGGGCCTGGCTAAAATTCTTCAGCCACATCTGGACAGGATCCAGGGCTACAGACTGGAGTTCCAGGAGCTCCCAGCTCACAGATTTTTCAAATCAGGTTTACCAGTTTCACAAGAGGCGAGAGTAAACCTACACGACGCCATTTAAAAACTGTTACAGACCCAGGTCATTATTCCAGTTCCACCTCATCTACACAAGGGTTACTATTCCAGCTTGTTTGCAGTACCGAAACCGGAGGGTTAGGTAAGACCGTCTGAACCTCAAGTCATTGAACCCATACTTACGAGTGTTCAATTTCAAGATGGAGTCGTTCAGAGTGGTAATCTCAGGTCTGGGGGAGGGGGAATTCCTAGCATCTCTGGATGTCAAGGAGGCGTACCTTCACTTTCCGATCTGGCCGTCTCGTCAGGCTTATCTACAGTTTGCACTGCAGGACTGCCACTACCAGTTTCAGGCCCTGCCATTTGGTCTCTCCATGGCACCGAGGGTGTTCACCTAAGTGATGGCAGAGATGATGATGTTGCTCCGCAGACAGGAAATGAACATAGTTCCGTACTTGGACGATCTTCTGATAAAGGCACCGTCCAGGGAACAGTTGTTGAACATTGCCCTCTCAACCAGACTACTCCTGGATCATGGGTGGATTCTGAACCTGCCAAAATCTCACCTAGAACCAACGCAGAGTCTTCAGTTCCTGGGAATGTTACTGGACACAGAGTCTCAAAGTATTCCATCCCTTGGAAAAGGCAATCCAGTCGATGGTTCGGGCCATCTTGAAGCCGTCCCAAATCTCAGTGCGTCTCTGTGAACGCCTCCTGGGGAAAATGGTGGCTTCTTACGAAGCAATTCAGTACAGAAGGTTTCATGCGAGGCCCTTCCAGCAGGACCTGTTGGACAAGTGGTCCGGATCGCATCTTCACATGCACCAGAGGATTCGTCTGTCACCAAAAGCCAGGATCTCCCTCCTGTGGTGGCTACAGACTTCTCACCTGGTCAAAGGATCGGAATTCAGAATTGGATTCTGCTAGTCAGGAAGTCGTCCTTCCAATAAACATCCTGGAACTCAGGGCTATCTACAACGCCCTTCTGTAGGCCTCATCTCTTCTTCAGAATGAGGACATTCAGGTCTAGTCGGACAGTGTGACGGCGGTAACATACATAAACCGACACGGTGGAACGAAAAGCAGAGCTGCAATGTCAGAGGTGTCAAGAATTCTCTCGGCAGAAAAACACGACGAGGCATTGTTGGCGATCTTCATTCCGGGAGTAGACAACTGGGAAGCAGACTTCCTCAGCAGACACGATCTGCATCCGAGGGAATGGGGCCTCCACCCAGAGTTATTTTGGTGGTTGACACGTCGGTGGGGGTATCCACAAATCGACATGATGGCCTCTCGACTCAACAAGAAGCTCAAGCCGTATTGTTCCAGGTCAAGAGACCCACAGGCAGTGGCGGTAGATGCCCTGACAACACCATGGGTCTACCAGCTGGTGTACTTGTTTCCTCCCATTCCTCTGATCCCAAGAATTCTATAAAGAATAAAAAGGGAAAAGGTTCAAGCATTCCTCATTGCTCTGAACTGGCCACGAAGGGCCTGGTATGCGGATCTTCTTGAGATGCTGTTCGAAGATCCGTGACCTCTGCCTCTTCGAGAGGATCTTCTGCAACAGGGTCAGTTCGTCTATTAAGTCTTACCATGGCTACGTTTAATGGCATGGAAGTTGAACGGCTGATTCTAGCCAGGAAAGGGATTCCTGACACGGTCATCCCGACTAAGATCCAAGCTAGAAAGGGGGTAACACCTAAACATTACCATCGTATCTGGAAGAAATATGTCTCTTGGTGTGAGAGGAGACAATATTCTATGGTGGAATTTCATCTGGGACGTTTCCTGCTTTTTATGCAGTCGGGAGTGGATGTGGGCCTACGCTTAGGCTCCATAAAAGTTCAGATTTCGGCCTTGTCTATTTTCTTTCAGAAACAATTGGCTTCTTTCCCTGAGGTCCAGATGTTCTTAAAATGTGTTCTGCACATCCAACCTCCCTTTGTGCCTCCCAAGGCACTTTAGAATCTCAATTCGGTGCTGCAGTTCCTCCAATCGGACTGGTTTGAACCGTTACAGGAGGTAGATGTAAAGTGTCTTACGTGGAAGACCGTCACACTGTTGGCCTTGGCTTCAGCAAGACGGGTGTCGGAGCTGAGGGCGTTGTCTTACAAGAGCCCCTACTAATTTTCCATGAGGGCAGAGTTGAACTCAGGAGTCGTCAGCAATTTCTTCCTAAGGTGGTGTCTGCATTTCACATCAACCAACCTATTGTGGTTCCGGCTGTTACGGACGCCTCGGCTACTTTAAAGTCTTTGGATGTCATAAGGGCTTTGAAGGTTTACGTGAAGAGAACAGCTTGTCACAGAAAATCGGACTTGCTGTTCGTTCTTTATGATCCCAATAAAATTGGGTGTCCTGCTTCAAAGTAGTCCACTGCGTGCTGGATCAGGCTCACTATCCAGCATGCTTATTCCACGGCAGGTTTGCCGATTCCTAAATCTGTTCAAGCCCACTCTAGTAGGTCGGTGGGGTCCTCTTGGGCGGCTGCTCAGGGTGTCTCGGCTTTACAACTCTGCCGAGCAGCTACTTGGTCAGGTTCAAACACGTTTTACAAATTCGATACTTTGGCCTCTGAGGACCTTCAGTTTGGTCAATCAGTTCTGCAGGAACCTCAGCACTCTCCCACCTGGTTTGGGAGCTTTGGTACTTTCCCATGGTACTAAATGGATTCCCAGTATCCCTTAGGATGGAAGAGAAAATAGGATTTTAATTACCTACCTATAAATCCTAGGTATCCTAGTCCATAGGGGATACTGGTTAATGGGTGCCGTGACCCTGTTAATGCCCAAATCCGAACTTTTTGCAGATTATGTGTGCTACCACCCTCTTTCAACCCCATTGACTTAATGGAACTAATTGAATTCGGCCCAGAGTCTCTATTTAAAGAATAGCATGGTCTATAGCGGTACATAACAGTTGCTAAAGCCAGCGCAAGTGACATATAATTTTGTAGATTTAATACTTGGTTCTTAGAAAAGAAAAAGCAATAACAGAAAGTCGCACAGGGTGAGGGCCAGTGAACAGGACAGCCAGTATGTCTGAATGTAGTGTCTGACATGGTACTTTCAAACATCTTGGCCACCCTAGTCTTAGGAGCTCGCCTCATGTGACTGTTGTAGTGTGTGGGTTTTTTTTTTTCCCCCTGAAGAACCATGTATCAGAACTGTACAATACCATTAAACATCCTGTTACCTTCTGCCTTAGAGAATGCTGTAATGCGAATGAAACTGTTATTGCCCACAATTGAGGACACACTGAACTTACAATAGTACCACCTAGTGACAGAATGTAATTTTTTTTTCTTCAATAAATAGCTATCGCATCCGCTCAAGTACCCTTTATTAAAATGTTACTTTCATCTATAAGTCCATGGGAATGAATGAGACGACAACGTCCCTTGATTTCTAAGGAAACTTTCTGGGGACTCCAGTTATAAGAGAGTCTTCTAAATAAGTAATTGATACAGGTACTGAAGCATTAGTTTAATTAAAAAAAAAAAATTATAAAAAGAGTGCATGTATCCACTTAGTGTTGAAAGGCAAAATGGAGTTTTTTTTCCTTTAGGTAATTTTGCAGCCATAACTAGTGCCATATTGTAATCAAGTGTTGCTTTGACCTCTGCTGCAAGACCTCTAAGATAATGAGGGGGAGGTAAACAGGCAATACATGTTGTGTGGAAATCCTACAAAGAGAATTCCTATACAGGAGCTTTGGCACCACTGCTTTTTCAGCAAGGTCTATGTAAGCATTGACTTTAGAGCCATCTGCTTATATTTAATAATAATAATAATAATAATAATTTTATTTATATAGCGCTCTTTCTCCAATAGTACTCAAGGCGCTTAACAGATACATAGCATAATATAGTACTGAAAATAATGAAGTACATTTTCATAAAATACAGAAGCATGAAGATACTAAAAGGGACATTATGGAAATGCTTGAGTAAACAGGAAAGTCTTGAGTCTACTTTTGAAGGATTCTATAGTTGGGGCCTCTCGCACTGTGCGGGGAAGTGAGTTCCATAGAGTCGGAGCCGCATGACTAAAAGCTCGACCCCCAGATGAATTACGTTAGATTCTAGGTACTGCTAAAAGTCCTTCATCTACAGATCGCAGTAATCGAGTGGAGCAGTATGGTGTCAGAAGCTGTTTCAGGTACCTTGGGCCTTGGTCATGTAATGCTTTGAAACTCAGTAAGCCAATCTTGAAGATGATTCGCTTTCTTACAGGCAGCCAGTGAAGGGAGTAGAGGATGGGTGTTATGTGGCTAGAACGGGGCTGGTTGGTTAACAGACTGGCAGCTGTGTTTTGCACCAGCTGTAAGCGTTGCAATTCTTTTGCTGGTAGACCAAGGTAGAGGGCATTACAGTAGTCTAATCGAGATGATACAAATGCATGTATGACTTTTGGCATATCATCTGAGGGAATTAAGTGCTTGATTCTGGCTATGTTCCTCAGGTGAAAGAATGAGGATTTGATTGTGGCTGATATCTGATGTTTAAGTGTCAAGCCACAATCCAGGACTACGCCAAGATTCCGCACACGATCACTGGTCTGTAATTCTGAATCCCCGAGTGTAAGTCCAGTTGGTTGGCTATGCTGCAGTCTTGTCCTTTGATGTTGCGGTCGTATCATAAGGACCTCTGTTTTATCCGGGTTCAGTCGCAGCCAACTGGTGCTCATCCATTCCTGTAGTTCAGCTAGACAGCCATTTAGGGTTCCTATTGGGTTATCAGTGCCCGGAGCAAAGGACAAATACAGTTGTGTATCATCTGCATAGCAGTGGTAGACCAGGCCATGGCGCCTGATTATTTTGCCCATTATTTTGCCCAATGGGAGTGTATACTGCAAAAAGCATGGGGGATAGTATAGAACCTTGTGGGACACCACATGGCAATGACACTGGTGGTGATGAGTATAATCCAGACGATACTCTCTGTGACCTGCCTGTGAGAAATTATTTGAACCAGTTTAGGACTGTGCCATCCAGACCACAGAAATGTATCAGTCAGGGTAACACACTTATAAAATAGCTTTACTAGTTTCATATTTGAAGGGGCACCTTTATTTATAGTCAATTCAAATGGCTTGCCACAAAAGCAAAGGTTTAGGTAGTTTCAGCCTCCATCACATCAATAATTTAGAGATACAAAAATGATAGGCCATGAAGACAATCCAACAGGCAGACAATTCTTATGCCTCTAAACAGCTTCACTCAAGCTTTCAAGTTTGATTTAGACTTCCTTCTTTACATTTTCCCATAATGCCTATGGTCAACCTGTTCCCTCAAACACCGGTAGGAGCGAAAACTAATGCATAGAGACCCATTCGATCAATATTGTACATATTGGTTAGAATGTGTACTGAACAAAGACCAGTATCCAAAGGGATATGTATTTATACAGTCCAAAATTCCATCAATCTCTGTAGAATTAAATAGTGTGCTTGATTCGAGGCCTGACAAATCTTTTTCCTTCAGATTATGCCTGCAAAGGATTTTACTCCAGATTAGTCCTTACTCCTTTTGCACTATTATGGACTTGATGAAACTCAAGTATTTCAATGTCAGACATTATTACATGGAATTTGGATAATTTGATCCTAACTGCCATTAGCAAATTCGTTTTTATCATATCCAAAAATCTCCAGGTCGCTTAAGCGGAGTACACACTTGAAAGACGCAACGATCTAACAATATGATGCAACAATATATATCCTGTTCAGATAACATCACCGCACTGCATTGTACATATCATTGTCTCATCTGACGCGCAGGACATCAGATGAAACGATGTGTGTAAATGACAGGTTGGGACACTACACGATGGTCCTACAGAGTGGTCACAGATACCATAACTGCACAATATATTCAGTGTGTACTCAGATTTACTTTCATGTCCTGGTGGACAGGAATTTTCTCTGTGTTTGTGACAGGAGAATACTGTCAATTTGTCATTATCTGTATGAATCTTTATAAAAGTGCTGATGGCAGAAATAAGAAAACTGGGGGGGAGTAAGAGGAGGCTATATTTGATGGCATCGGGATACGAAGGTTGGACATGCTGTCCGTTTCAAGACAATGGGGTCTATTTACTAAGCCTTTGACGGAGATAAAGTACCAGCCAATGAGCTCCTACATATCATTTTTCAAACACAGCCTGTAACATGGCAGTTAGGAGCTGATTTGCTGGCACTTTATCTCTATTCAAGGCTTCATAAATAGCTAATTTTTTACAAGTTCATGTCTGGAATGTGAATCATATTTGTTATATCCACTCACACACAGTAACTGCAATTCCTGTGTATACAAATACTATACAAAGCAACAGAAATCAGTGAATTATACTCACTGATAATTCCTTTTCTTCATAGGCAGCCTTCACAGTGGGATGTCATCCCTCCCCCCATAGTTTAGATAGGAAGTTTTCCATGGACCACCCACCTACTGGTAAATAGCCTCACTCCTCCTCTTCCCCTTTGTCTTTCAAGTGTCTCCATTAAATCAGTAGCTGGGTTCCTGCATTTCAGATCACACATTGATAAGGCCCTATTTAGAGGTAAGTCCTGTATAAATTTATAGACTGTGATAGTATTAGGAATGTTAGGGACCCATGTGATGAAGTCACCTGGCCGCGGTACATGGGCCTGCATATTTGTGCAAATGTGTCCTAAGAACTTCAATTATACTCCATGTTAATTGTGAGGGTTTATTTTAATTATTTTTACTATCAGGGTTCTTAGTGCTAAGAGTGTGCATCTGCATCTCTCTTCCTCCAGCATAGTATTAGAAGCCTCAGCATGATAGCACCTCTTGATATCTTTAGTAATAGGTCCCCCCCTTTTTCCCCACTATGTTTGTGTATATACTGTACACTGGAAGGCAAGGCTTCCTTCCTCTGGTATTGGCACTCCTCCCAGTCTCCCTCAGGTGTTTTAATTAGCTGGGTTCCTGCATTTCAGATCACACATGGATAAGGCCCTATTTAGAGGTAAGTCCTGAATAAATTTATAGAATGTGATAGTATTAGGAATGTTAGGGACCCATGTGATGAAGTCACCTGGCCACGGTACATGGGACCGCATCTTTGCGCAAATGTGTGCTAAGAACTTCAATTATACTCCATGTTAATTGTGAGGGTTTATTTACATTATTTTTATTATCAGTGTTCTTAGTGCTAGGAGTGTGCATCTGCATCTGTCTTCCTCCAGCATAGCCCACAAAGTTGCCATTGCCGTGATTACTTCTGGAACTTTTTGATCTGTACTCTTGTATGCATAGGTGATCAGTTCTCTATTCCATCTTGCTATGGTTTGTTTCGTGGGAGCATAACCTTTCTTTATTCCTTCTGGCAGTACAAACAGATGCTTAGAGCTCCTGAAACTTTTCACTCTTTCAAGGTAAATAGAAATTGCCTTAACAAAATCCAGCGTGTTCCATTCTTCTTCCTTCCTATCTCTTGGTGAAGGATAGAATGATGGTAGTATAATCTCTTGGTTAAAATGAAAGGATACCACTTTAGGGAGGAAGGATGGGTTGGTCCTCAGCACCACTTTATCTGGAAATATATTCAAATAAGGCTCTTCTGCCCATAGGGCTTGAAGCTCACTCACTCACTCTTCTTCCTAAAGTGATAGCCACCAGAGAAACAACTTTCCATGTTAGGAATCTAAGAGGTACATCCTGTAAAGTTTCAAATGGATGAGTCATTAAGGTGTTTAAAACCAGATTTAAGTCCCAGGGGGTAACAAATGATCGGAGGTCTCATCTTTTTAATGGCTTGACAAAATCTTTTCATCAACTTGTCTTCTTCAAATCTTATCTATCAAAAAAGACAAGGCCGATATTTGCCCTTTAACAGTTGATACTGACAATCCTTGCATAAAACCATCATGTAGAACATGCAACAGCAGCGGTGTTTTGGCATAAATTAAGTTATACTTGTATCCCATCCATTCAATAAACTTCCTCCAAACTTTATAATAAGTTTGTGAAGAAACTTTCTTCCTTGCTCGCATGAGTATTTTCAATATTTACTACTTGATCAGATATGCCTTTGTTTTTTTGTTTTTTTAATAACTTCCACTCAATTTCCATGCCGTTAAATGGATTTTCTGTAGATGTGGATGGTATATAGGACCCTGACTCAACAGACCTGGTCTGAATGGCAGCGTCTATGGTTTCTGGACCTATAATTTCATGGTGGTTTGAAAATACCCCGTCAAAATGGAAGGATAGCTACCACTTGTACTTGTTGCTCTATAATCTTCTTTAGGACTCATGCTATTAAAGGAACCGGTGGGAAGACATAACCTAGTAAGAAGGTACACTGTACTGAGAAAGCATCCATTTGTTCCCGTAAGATAATATCTGGAGAAGACGCATCTCACCACCTTGTTCAAGTTTGTTGCCATGAGGTCCACATCTGGTTGACCAGACCTGTTCACCACCTGCTGAAATATATCTTTGTTTAGTTCCCACTCTCCAGGAAGAACCTCCTTCCTGCTTCACAAAAATCTGCTATTATATTCTCTTTGCCTGGAACATGCACTGCTGACAAGGATTTTTTTTTTCAATATTAATTTTTATTATTTTGCGGGTGAACAAAAGCAAAAGGGAGAGGGGTACAGAAAAGAAAAAAGGGGAAGGGTTAGGGGGTACAGAGACTATTCAGCAAAAAACATAATTACATAGAGAATGTAAGGAAAACATCATACAGGAAAATAACATAAGGCTAGATCCTTCCAACAGTAAATACATAATAAAATGGTAATCTACAGTCCTAAGTGTCATGAGGGGATGTGGGATCTGGTGGGCGATTGTGCCAATAGGTAGACCACGAATACCAGTGGAGCAGTGGGCAGGACGGGGTAGAGGCATAGGCCACTCCCGCTGTCTCAAATTCGCAATGCGACTGTACGGCCCTCTCTATCTCCGTTATATGGGGAACCCTGGTGGAGCCCCATTGGCGAGCAATTAAGAGTTTGGTGGAGATAAGAATATGGCCTAGGACGTAGCGATCGCCCGGCGATAAGTCGCCATAATATAGATGAAGGAGAGCCAGTCGTGGGTGGGTAGTTATATAGAGGCCCAGCACCAATTCTAAAAGGTGGAAGACTGAGTTCCACAGCGGGGTGAGCACTGGGCAATCCCAGAAGATATGCATTAAGGTTCCAACCTTACCACAGTTACGCCAGCACAGATTGGGTGTGGAGGGTTGCATCGCATGTAAGCGGGATGGGGTGAAATATAAACGATGGAGGAGTTTATAGGATAACTCTATATGTGATATACATTTAGATACAGAATAGCAGGATCGGAAAATCATCTCCCATTCCTCCTCCGAGACTGAGCACCTAAGGTCCGCCTCCCAATTCGCTTGAAAGGGGACTTTCTGTGGTGGTTGGGGGTTGATAATGAAGTTATACCATTTAGTGATGCCTCCCCTGCCCTCCCCGGTATCCAGGAGCTTCTGAACAAGTTTGGGTAAGGTAGAAAGGATGTGGGGGGATACTGAGGCGTGGAGCCAATGTCTGAGTTGCAAATATTTATAAAATTCCCCGTGTGGCAGCAGGAATCTTTCCTGTATCTGGGCAAAAGACAGGAGAGTATTATTCACCATTATATCCTGCAGAGACAGAATTCCCCTCAATATCCAGGAATCGAATCTCAATTCAGGGATCAAGGAGGCTATGCCCGTCAGTGAGAGAGCAGGAGTGGGGAGAGTTATAACGCTTCCTCTATGCACCACTTCCAACCAAGCCCTCCGAGCAGATTGTACAGAGAGAGATCTAGTGGTTAGTAGTTTGCCCTCCGACTTCGTGAGTAACAAAACATCAGTCAAGGGGAGTGGGGCAACGAGCCCTTGTTCGAGTTGGACCCACGATTTATATGGAGGATGTGAATACCAGGCTCCTATTTGCGCAAGTCAGCATGCTAGTTGATAGGAATGTAAATCTGGATATGCTAGCCCCCCTTCTCGTTTGGGCCAGATCATTGTTTTCCTGGCTAACCTCGGTTTCTTGCCTTTCCATACATAAGAGTTGAGTATAGCATTACATTTAGACAAAAGATAGTTGGGTAGGAGGATAGGGATGGCCCGAAATAGATACATGAGCCTGGGGAGGATCGTCATCTTTAGTGCAGCTATTCACCCTAACCATGAGACATGATGCATCATCCAGTCAGAGACCAGAGCTGCAAATTTACACAATAGCGGGGGGTAGTTAGCGGAGATCAAAACGTCCAACTTCTGGGTGATATGAATCCCCAGATATTTGAGGCTTCTATCCTGCCAGGAATACGAGTAGGAAGCTTTCAGCGTGGATAAGAGGGGGTGGGGGGGTGGGGGTGTGGAAAGTTAATAGGAAGTGCCTCCGTCTTGGTATTATTAAGTTTATAATAGGATACAGCCGAATATTCAGTCAAGAGTGTGTGTAAAGCTCGCAGGGAGGTTGTAGGGGTGGTGAGGGTCAGGAGGACATCGTCCACGAATAGACATATCTTATGTGATCGTCCCAGATATTCCACTCCTTTAATCAAGGACGAAGATCTTATTTTCTCAGCCAAGGGCTCTATTGCCAAAGCAAATACTAGTGGGGACAGGGGGCACCCTTGGCGTGTGCCATTCGTGA
Organism: Pseudophryne corroboree; assembly: GCF_028390025.1. Classification (NCBI taxonomy): domain Eukaryota; kingdom Metazoa; phylum Chordata; class Amphibia; order Anura; family Myobatrachidae; genus Pseudophryne; species Pseudophryne corroboree. The sequence goes on from NC_086444.1 coordinate 473,161,777, forward strand.
TTCTAAAAGAAGAGGAGAGGAGTCCATTCAAACACACTCTTGCTGAGGGGTGAGAATATAAAGCCAAAATGGAGGAGAGAACCCTGCCAGTAAGACCAAACTTACAAAGAACCGCCGGTAAGTACCCCCCGTGAAGGCGATCGAACACCTTCTCCGCGTCCAGTGATAGCAACAATAATGGAGAATCTGATGTAGAGAAGGCGTCTAGCACATTTATTACCCACCTAGTGTTATCGGGGGACTGTCTGCCGGGGACAAAACCCACTTGATCACTTTGGACGAGCGAGGGGAGCAGGGGGTTAAGCCTGTTGGCCACTAGTTTTGCATAGATTTTTAAATCAGTATTTAATAGAGCTATGGGGCGATAGTTAGGCATCATAGCGGGGTTCTTCCCTGGCTTGGGAAAGGCAACTACACGAGCCTCCAACATTTCTACCGGGAAATTCCAGACGGAGGAAGCATGATTATAGACTCCATCCAGAACAGGAGTGAGAGTATCTTTGAAGCATTTATAGAATTTATTTATGAATCCTTCGGGGCCTGGAGCTTTGTCCAACGGGAGTGAGTCTATAGCTTGGTTAATTTCTGTACGGGACCAGGGTTGGTTTAAAGCCTGTAGAGTAGTTGAGTCGAGGGAGGGGAGATGGACATCTTTCAAAAAGGCCGCAATATTAGCTGGTGTGGGTTGTGGGATAGATACATCGTCTTTTAAATTGTAGAGGGAGGAGTAGTATGTAGCAAAGGAATCAGCAATATCTGACGGGTCAGTTATTTTAATGTTATTTAAATTGATAATGGATTTCACCCTCGCTTTAGCATTTTTCCCCCTCAGCTTGCGTGCAAGCATTCTACCTGCCCTGTCCCCCTGCATATAAAACTTTTGTCGCAATCGGAAAAGGTTTTTGTGGACCTCTATTAAAGCCAATTTATTCATCTCATCTCTGACCCGAGTCAGGTCCCGATATATTTTCTTATTCGAAGGGTTTAGCTTGAGTAGAGCTTCTAAGTCTTTAAGACGGGCTTCGAATTCTAACTGTTTTTCCCGGGAGGTTCTACGAATATAGGCAGCCCCCTGGATTGCCGCTCCCCTAACCACCGCTTTAAAGGCACACCAGTGTGTAAATACGGACGTGTCGGCCGGGACATTGGTTTCGATGTACAGGGAAAGGGCCTGTGTAATAGACCGGTTAGCATCCGCATTTGAAAGGAGATAGTCCCCAAGGCGCCATAGCGTAGGAGAGGATCTCATGCGACGGAGGTTCCAATGGATAGAGAGGGCAGAATGATGGGACCATGATACTGGCAGGATAGAAGCCTTCGAAACCTGTTGGAGGGTCCATTTATCCGATATTGCTAGATCGATCCTAGAGAAAGAGCCATGTACCGGGGAGAAGAACGAGTAATCCCTACAGGTCGGGTTTTTAGCTCTCCAGACATCGTAGAGATCATACTCTTGTAATATATTCCGAAAGGCATGGGAGCTATCCCGCTGCGAGCTTGCACTGGTGGTAGAGCGGGCTAAGGATTTATCTACCGTGGGGTCAAGGACCATGTTAAAATCCCCCAGCAATAACAAAGCACCCGATAGGTGCATCTGAAGGGTTTTAAAGAATTTCCTAAAGAAAGGTATTTGTTTGGTATTAGGAGCATACAGCGTGGCTACAGTGACAGGCCTGTCTTCCAATTTACCTGTCAGAATAAGATATCTACCCTCTTGATCTTTAATTTGATGATCTAGAGAGAAATCACATGCACTAGAAAATAAAATAGCAACCCCAGCTTTTTTCTTTGGGCCGTTGGACGTATAACAAGTGGGGAATTTGTTATCCTTAAGGGAGGGGGGTGACATAGACATGAAGTGGGTCTCTTGTAAGGCCACTATGTGCGCCTTACATTTGGCAAAATGGCGCAAGGCCAGTCGCCGTTTATTGGGCGAATTCAGCCCTTTCACGTTTAAGGAAAGAACATTAACCATTAGGCATGTCAGTGAACCATGCAAAAATCAATCTACATACATAAACTGTATATCGGGACCTACGTGAGTACTTGTATACCAAAACTTGGAGAGACAGGGAAAACAGGGAAGGTAGAAGAAACAGAGAGAAAGGAAAGCAGAGCGGGCACCACAAGGATGCCAAACAGGGTTGCCTAAATAGGCAACACATGGGGTCGTGGCGAGGTGCGGGGAGACATCCCCCCACTCCTAGAACAATCAACATATAATAACAACATCAAGGAGACATAGGGTAAGTGCCATTTCCCGGACCACGCTAGGATCAACGCATATAGCGTTAAAAGAAGCAAGAATATCACTGATGGAATGCAAGGTGAACATTGAGCAACAAGATAATAGTAGAGATAATACAATGTAAGAATCCTAAACTAGACTTATACCACACTTATGCATAAATATAAATCTTGCTCTGTGATTATCCAAAGCACTGCCCGGGAGGGCAAGGTGAAGGCCCACGTCAACGTAAAGAGGGACAAGAAGATCAAGTCCGGCTATGACTTACAACCAGGGTGAAGTAAATAATCTCGACAGTCATTTGCCGGCAGTTGACCACTCCTGAGCCAATTTGAGGGTAATGGGTGCCTTTTCAGGTGAATCCTCCCTCTTCCAGGAATCCAACAGTTTCAAACCAGCCTCCGGCGTGATTATCGCATGCATGACACCGTTTCATCTAACAAGCAATTTTGTCGTAAACCCCCATCGGTAAAGAATATTAGCTCTCTGTAGTGCCGCGGTCACCAGATAGAATGAGCGTTGCATAGCCAGAATAGCCGCTGAAAGGTCTCCGTACACTTGTATATCTCCCAAGGTCGTAGCCGGCAGATCCGGGTGCATAGCTGCCTGCAGGATTTGTTCCTTGACATGGAAGTAATGCATCCTCATCAAAGTGTCTCTCGGAGCGTCCTTCGGGGCGTTTCTAGACTTCGGTAGGCGGTGGATACGATCAATGAGAAAATCATCAATAGAGCTGGTAGGAGGAAGAGTCATGAAGAGGTCTGTCGCAAATTGTTTGAGCTCTGAGTTGGAGACCGTTTCTGGGATGCCGCGGAGTTTTACATTGTTACAGCGTGACCTGTCCTCAAGGTCACAGGTCTTCCGTCTTAGGTCCGCGACCTCAGCTTGTAGCTCTTCAAGTTGATTAATCAGCTCATTGTCAGACTTCACCACCTCCTCACACTTATTCTCAAGGTGATCCGTACGTTGGCCTATGGCATCGACCGTTTGCTGGCAGCACTGGAGCGCCATCTTAACTTCCATCGTAATATCATCTTTGAAGGAAGCCAGGAGTTGCTGCATAGAGCCGAGAGTGAGGGGTGCATCGTCATCCTGTTGAGAGTTTTGTTTGATTCACACGGGAAGTCATAGACACGTCGTCGCTTCCTGGGAAGTGCTTGGAGAGGGGATCCGACACAGCAGGACTTTTCAGGCTCTGGGATGCCGGAGACTGTTTGAAGAAAGCGACCGGACGAACCGGGGTCTGATCTTTTTGGCGTTTAGGCGGCATTATCCCAGAGGGTATATCCCACCGCGGTAGTCATTGACAAGAGAAATCGGAAGCAGGAGGATAGATAAACCTATGTCTGCTTGATGTATGCGCCAGGAGCGAGATCACAGCATCAGGAGTGAGGGAGAGTCCCAGATATCACATCGATGGTTACATCAGCACGTCCCGGGCAGAGGCGAGTCTCCCCGTGGCACCCAGTGGCCAAGTGCAGCGAGGATATGAAGGGTTAAGGGAAGTGTCTGGGGTTTCCCAATAATGATGCCTGACGTTTTCCCTTTAAGGCCGCGGAACAGTTACCAAGGAGTGAAGGAACAGAGAGGGTGTCTCATACATAGAAGGTATACAAATGTGGAGCTGTGTAGGGATGAGGAAATTGTGGTGCAGGGCAATTTTACCTCAGTACTGGCAGTTTGCCAGAAAGCAAAATGGCGCCATCAGGTTCCAGTCACAGGCCTCTGGAACTGCAATGTTGGATGCTCTCCAGAATCATTGGTGGTGTCAGCGGTAAGTACACTGGGAGCCCCGGGATCCCTGTCATGTGCATCCGTAAATCATCGCTGGGGGCGGGCAGCAGCGGCCGCCGTGGACAGAATGGGCAGCGCAGCCGCGGACCCGCTCTCCCGCTTCGTCGGGCCTCTCAGCGGGGGTCGCGGTTAGCGTCTGGGAAACCCCTCCTGACGTGCAGGCACGAAGTTGGTGAGGAGACTGCAGGGAGGGAAAGCGGTGGGCTAGCTCCGTACTTCCTTCTCGAACGAGGCCCTGCCGCATCACCTCCGGTCCGGGCACAGCTCCACTCGAGTCCCCGGCTTCTTTCAGGTAGGCAGGCCGCAACTCGCATGGGCACAGGGGGTGCCCACCGGCTCCGCAACCCACCTCACCCAATACAACGGGATCTTAGTGACCCAGTGATGTGGGCCAAAGGGCAGAATAAGAGGCAGAAAGGGCTTTAAAACCAAGCATAGGCAGGAGCCCGGGCTCAAGGCGTCTTCCTCTCTCCACAGCCAGGCCACGCCCCCCTGACAAGGATTTTAGATGTCTCTCTGCCTCCTGGTTTCTCCTTGATGATTTGGAAAAAATATGGAAAAAAGCTTCAGTTGACCATTGCCTATACTCCTGAGCAAAATGGTGTCAGTGAACGGCGAAACTGTACACTAGTGTAGAGGGCAATATGCATGCTAAAGGACACATACCTAAACAAGCAGTTTTCTGTAGAAGCCTTGTCCACAGTAAGTTGACATTCACCATGTTGACCCTAATTAAATGTCAACATAGTGTCGTAGTCGAAAATATTACACCCACCCCCAACACGTGCAAACACCACACAGAGTGGCCTCTGTGCGTGCGTGTTCTCTGCCGTGCGTGCGCATGCCCGCACACAGCGTACATTGGCTCATGAAGCCCTGCGTATTAGCACGTGGTATGAGTAAATACAGTAGCATACTCGTTTGCATAGAAAAGCCACAAAGACCTATTCAATATTTTATCCACATAGTGCATAATTTACACATAGCCTACACACACCACACCAGCAATTTACATTTACTTAGGAACTAAAACATCAGAGATATCCAGCTTTACAGGATGTGAGGGGACAGAACTAGGTTAGGACATAGTGTTTGGTATCCAGATGTACAGTATTTCAAGGGTTACATTCCGATTGCAGTTTGCAGATTATAGCATGCTCCTGCACATAGATATGGGCAGGAATACATAAAATATTCATAACTTACTGTAACTACTGTGCTCGTGATATTCGGCGGGAACCCAGTGGAGGACCTCTGCAAGTACACCTGGACCAAGCATCGCCCACCTATTCAAACCAACCTATGACCCCTCATGTACTGTAAATGACCTGCCCCTTGACCTATGGAAGAAGATCTTACAGTTTCCTTTGTATTGTGTTTTGGACCATTGTATAAAAGCAAGGCCTCCTGGTTGGTCTCAGTCTAATTCTCTGAAGGTCATTTTGCTAAGACTGAGGACCGGATCCTGGAGGCGCTGGCGAGCAAACGTATGTACTATTGGTTGTAGCTCTTCTCTGTGATATTGTTGTATTTCTGTGTATACCCTTTTAAGTAAATATTTGTTGCTGTGTTGGACCACAACATAACATATACTACTGGTGTCGCATTCCATTCTTGTTTGGGTATAGAGGTGTATTTAGCCACACGTGTCGCTGTATTGTGCGCATAGCGTGTCGGCGTGAACACGCAACTAGCATACACATCGCAGGGTTTATCGACTGCATTCAGCGGCCGCAGCGGCCCGAACCATAGAATTATAAGGTATTGCATTTCCCTGAAAGTTAAACGAACTTAACAGTTTGCGGCTCGTCCGGTTCACCACATACTCACGACTTGCAGGGCCTAACAGACTGTGGTCTACCAACAAAGGGTGGAGACACGTCTTAAGTAATTCTGTATTGTGTTTAAAACTAACTAATGTTGTTAGACCACGTCTGTCCTGTATAAACTTAGAGGTGCTGGTGAGAACCGAGGGAAAACAGAGAAAAGCCATTTACTTTCTTTTGTGTGTAATTTTTGGCGCGAAAATGCGCACAAAACATACTGATAGTTTGCATACATTCTCACATATTGTTGCCATAGGTTGTAATAGTCATTATAGATCTGCATAGAATCGGATACGTTTATTTGTTATATATTTGATATATTTCGTTAAGGGAGTAATTATAAAAACATAAAACACAGTTCCGGCCTAAAAGTTTAGGTAAACACTCAAAGGAGGATTACCCCTGTGGGCGACTTCCAGCGGGTGTGAGGAACAAAAGTGTATTGTGTAGTGAGCAGTAGAATTTTGCTCACATTGATCGTGATAAGTGTGGTATAGTCAGTTGCGAACGCGCGGTGTACACGTGGTACGTGAGGAAAGCATACGGGAACGCGCACGTGGTGCAGGGACGTGCACGGTTGCGTGCTTACGCAAGGTTGCGTGAAGTTGCGAGTGCAAGTTTAACCACACAATAGGAATACATTTAAAAGGCGGGATACAATGGCAAGTAACTATCCGATTTTAAAAGCAGATTACTATAAAATTTTGTTTAAAGTGTACTACCTCTGGGACAAGCTATCAATCAGAAAGAGTGATATTTTTCTCTACAGAAAACCTTGTGTATTAGCGTGAGTTGAAAGTAGGTGTGGATGTACTGAACCCCGCTGAAACCGGGATCCCGTGGGAGACGCTTAGTTAGCAGAGGCTCGGCGGCGTGAAGGTTCGCAACCTTACGTATTGACGAAGTAGGCACGTACTAAAACGTGGAGAGGAGTGTGATAGATTGTGAAGTAGGCACATACTAAAACGTGTAGAGGAAGTATTGATTTAAGGTTTTTAGTGTTACGCTCCGGCTGTGGAGCGCAGCTTGTGAATTCGACTCCTGCGATCGTAGGGCATATAGATAACAAGTATCTATAGGCCGTGCGATTGGACCGCACATCTGTGTGTGTGATATGCGGCGCAACGTGATACCATTTGCGTTCTGTATTCGCAATTGCGTCATCATACGCGCTGTGTGGAGCATACGCAGGCGTGATTTGTGTAAGGTAGAAGGAATTTTTCGCTGACTCTCTCTCAGGAAAACATTCCAACAGACTTTTAACGTCCACTGGAAAAGGTGTTATATTGATTCTGTTAATGTTTCAATAATTTCAGTTCTGAGGGGTCTGGTAGGGGCCTAGTCTGGGTACGCGGGGTCTCAGCCCTCTCCCTGGCAGCCACCATACAGGAAACTCAGGTGGGCACGGCCCAACCAGTAAGAGCCGTGGCGATGCCCTCCACTGGAGAAACGGGTGAGATTGTATCCACCGGTAACTACGGGACCGTTCATTATGCAGAGGCAGTAGCCCCCCGCACTGAGACAAACAAGGGTGAAGTGATTGAATTAAACCCTGTTCGGGTAATAGCAGTCTCCAATGGGAGAACTGATAACCAGGGAGTAACCCCCATCAGGAACATTGCAATGCATTGTCCATGGTCCCGGTCTGAACTGAAGTCAATTATGTCAGAATTCCCCGATCCCAGGAAAGATTTAGTCGGATGCCAGAAATTTATTAAAGAACTGGGCAATGCCCATGAGCCCACAAACAAAGATTGGTGGATAGTTTTACGAGTGAGCCTACCCTCAAATATTGACACCCAGAAATTTATAACAGACTGCAAGATAGATGCAGATGTGCCTCTCACTGATGAATATAATCAGGAGAATGTTAGGCAAATTAACATACAACTAGGATTTCATTTCCCCACCGTTGTCAAGTGGTATAAAATTTTCTCTATAAGACAGAAAGAAAGTGAAACGGCATCCAAATATTTCCATAGAGCTTTACAGGAAATGGCTAGATACACTGGGATAGGGGATATAAAAGAAAATGCTAACCACAGGGAGGTAGCTGTCTCTGTTTTAATGGACGGGCTCAAAGAGGCATTGAGAACCAGAGTACAAACCTCTTTGCCAAATTGGAGGGGAATTACGGTAGATGCCCTGAGAGAGTCTGCTATCGAACATGACCGTAATATCCTTAACCACAAGGAGTCGCAAGGGATAGGTTGATGCTGGCAAGTATACAGGCTCTTGAAGGGATGTCCAACCAACCACAACCCCAGACCCCTGAAGACTGGAAACGGGTAATAGTATGTTATGCGTGCAAAAAGGAGGGACACTTTGCCAGGAACTGTAGGAGTACAGGGACACATAATTAATATAGGCCCCCTAGACAACAACACAAGACAAATTATCAAACACATAGATGGGATAGAGATTACGAGCCACATAGAGGGGAAGCACGGAGGTACCCACCAAGGAGGGACTGGCAGGCTTTCGAAAACTCACAGCTATCCCCCTCACATATAGTAGCTGCCAATGCTCTGCGGGAGGGTCCAAAACCACAATAGGGGTCAGGTCATACCTGTAGTCTGCAGCCAGTGAAATTGATTGCTGGCCTTGGAGGTGAACCTGAGGTCATGGTCAATGTAGCTGGCATACCACAACCTTTTCTTGTAGAAACAGGGGCGGCCAGATCGGTGCTAAACTCTCCAACAGGTATAATGACCACGGGTAAAATGATTTTGGCAATGGGAATAACGGGAAAAGTGCACCAGTACCCTTTGAGTAAACCTGCAGAGATTATGATAGGGCCCTTGCATACCAAACATTCTTTCCTGTTGGCTGCATCGGCTCCGACTAATCTACTTGGCAGAGATTTGTTATGTAAAATGTGGTGTGTCATATATTGTACCCCTGAGGGTGTGTTTTTAAATATCCCTGAAAACCATACACAGGAAGTACAAGATATATTAGACACCCCTCAAAGGCTAATGTTACACTCTACCGTTCTAGACACATGTTCATCATAGGTAGAGAAAATGATCTCACAAATACCGGGTTCCCTATGGACCAAAGATGGACAGGACACTGGATTGATGGCGAATGTAGCCCCAGTAGTAGTGCAAATAAAAGATGGCAGGATAGCTCTAAAAATCCCCCAGTACCATCTGAAACCAGAGGTGGAATTAGGAGTATACCACGTCATAGAACGGCTGCTACAGCAGGGCATCCTAGTCAGGACGTCCAGCACAGCCAACAGTCCCATCTTCCCTGTGAAAAAGAGTTGGGGGAGGGGTTACAGGCTAGTGCAGGATCTAAGGGGGATAAACAAAATAGTCAAGAGCCAATTCCCTGTAGTGCCCAATCCAGCGGTCATCCTCATGCAGATTCCCTCCACCTCTAAGTACTTCACTGTGATTGACCTCTGTTCTGCTTTCTTTTCTGTCCCTCTTCACCCGACAGTCAGTACCTTTTCGCTTTCACCTACAGGGGAGTACAGTACACCTGGACCCATCTCCCCCAAGGTTTCAAGTGACAGCCCAAGTATTTTCTCCCAGGCCCTACATGACTGTTTGCAATCCTTTCAACCTGAGAATGGGTCGGTGCTGATACAATATGTTGATGACTTGTTGTTATGCTCTGATTCATTTGAGTCGTCCCTGGCAGACACTAAACAGCTTCTGTTTCATGTCTCCCAGACAGGACACAAGGTTTCTAAGGATAAATTACAGTTGTGCCGGACTAAGGTTAAATACTTGGAACATTGCTTGACGCAAGGACTCAGACACCTGACCACAGACAGCATACAGGCCATCCGTGACATGACTCTGCCGCAAACCCAGCAACAAATTCGCACTTTTCTAGGAATGTGCGGGTATTGTCGTAACTAGATTTCGGGCTTCTCTATTCTGGCACTACCACCGCAAGAAATGGTCTCTTCAAACAAACCAGAATGGGTCTCTCATACAGAGGAGTCCAAACTGGCGTTCGAGAGACTAAAAGAGTGTTTGTCACAAGCACCAGCATTGGGAATGCCAGATTATGGGAAACCTTTTGAGTTGTACGGTACTGAGAGTGCTGGGTGCGTGGCAGGAGTCCTAATCCAGAAACATGGTGATGCCAGCAGACCGGTAGCCTACTGCAGTGCACAATTAGACACTGTAGCACGGTCTCTCCCCACTTGCCTATGAAGTGTTGCAGCTATAGCTTTGTTGGTAAGTAAAAGCAAAGACGTAGTGTTAGGACACAACCTGACAATCCATACACCTCATGCAGTATCAGCCTTGCTAAACTCCGCCCAAACCAGACATGTCTCATATGCTCGGTTTACAAAGTGGGAACTATCACTGATGGCCTCTGTTAACATCACCATAAAGAGGTGTAGCACACTAAATCCTGCAACTTACTTGCCGAGTGTGCCTTGTCATGCACAAAGGGTGGAGGATGAGAATGATGGTGAAGGAGGATTTAGCGCAGACACTGATACGCATGATTGTAAGGAATACCTGAACCAGACTTTCACTGCGAGACCTGACATCCGTGACAACCCACTGGAAGATGTAGACTTTACTTTCTACACTGACGGTAGTTGTCACAGACAGACCTACCAAACAGTAATTGTCATGAAATTGAACCTGGGGACTATGTGATGATCCAAAATTTTCTACGCTCAGGTTGCCTCATAGACAGGTGGGAAGGACCGTATCAAGTTTTGTTGACCAGCACGACAGCACTGAAGGTTGCCGAGAGAGAGACTTGGGTCCACTCGTCCCACTGCAAGAAGGTCACTAACCCCGAAAAAACTAGTCAGAAGGAGGAAGGTGAAGAGAACCTCATATCACTGGAGAATCTGTTCCGGGAAGGCTGAAAGGCAGAACTGGTGAACAACACCTGAGCGTGGTGAAAAGCAAAATCAAGGATGGTGGTCTTAAAAAATTTTTTCTCTCCAAACACCCCCCCCCCCCCCCCCCTCTTCATGTTTTTTTCCTCCCCTCCTTTTTTTTCCTTACCGAAATGGATCCACATCAAGAGACTGTATTCCGGATTTTTCTTGTGATTCTATTTTTGATATACAAAGGAAAAGGGGAATGGGAATGTTTCTGGACAGGTTTTATTTATTAGATAACTCCCCAATTATTCATGTAATCTGTAATAGGATCCACAAGATGGGGGTGCTGCCTAAGACAACAGTAGTAGAAGACAAAAAAACGAGAGGACAGAATTGTCTTTTTGTTGGCGCACTTAGAAAGGAAATTAATGTATTATTATATTGGTATTTTTAATAAGACTTAACTCTTATTATATTGGTTAAAAATATCCTGTTAGGTGAAATATAAACATACATATGTGAAAAATTAATAAAAAGTGATAATAAAAATAGCTTTCGGGCTCACTGTGTTGTTATTCCTATATTGTTAGGCTGTGTGTGTAGTTTCTGAATCATCAATTAATTCTATACAGGAGGTCTGTAGTCATATATACAATCCTTTCGGATATCCCAAATAGGTACAATATCAACTATATTTATCACATAGGTGAGTTGATGGTAAGAGGACAAAGGATATTATTATATCCCACACAAAGATAAGTCTGCTAACTATGGTGTTATTCACTTTTCCATACCACGTCTATTATTCAGACAAAGGTTCAAATTATACAATTACGTTTTGAACATAGCAGGTAGTGGATACTATCTGTGTACCTTTATTAATATACGTTCCACAATATAATCCTGTTTTACGTCTTATATTTGGACTCTTTTGTATATGACCTGCTGACAATGATATATTTACACAGAAAGGCAAATGTACATCACGTCTAGTATACAGGTCCTTTTGATATATATATGAGTCCCAATATTGGTCGACAGTGGTATGGGAGTTTGTATGAAATTATATTATAAACACCATGTCTAATCATACAGACTTGTCATGTGTGTCATCATATGTATAGTCATTATATTCTAATCTTTGTCATTCACCTATAGGTTATTAAAATGTGGACATTGAGCACACTGGGATGATTATTCTTAAAGTTTAATCAGGGTTCCTCTAATTCCAAAGATGGTAATCATGATACACATGGATGAACATGTGCTATTAGTATAGATATCTCATATGATTTATTCCAATATTTGAATTATATCCTATCTATTATCACAGGTAACCGAGATACTGCATGTCTCTATTCACAATGTAATTTATTCAGTCTCCCCATGGCTTCCTACCAATACACTGTGGCTGTATTTGGAAACAGTTTCTCATATGTTACATTCCGTATCAGAACAGCCCTCCCAGCAGCTCCCTACTGATACATTGTAGCTGCATTCGGAAACAATCCCTTATGAATTGTATTCTGTGCCAAATCAGCTGTACAAATGACTGGGTTTGTGTATTGAAACGTGATTATATTAGGAACCGTTGCGTTTGGTTACCGTTTCATGTTCTGATTTCTATACTGAGTCCGCTGTACAATTCACTATCCAAATGGTGATTGGGACCTGTACTCTTCTTATGACTTAACTTCACAATACTAATTCCTATTGCATTTCATGCTATTACTGATCCTATATTTCCCTTCAACTGAATTAGAGGATCTCCGCTTCTTACTATCTACCCCTGTTCTTATTCCATTTTCATACACACACTATTCTTATTCCATTATCATATACACATTGATCATATCATTTTAACAGTGAGCCCGTTTGCACAGAAACGCCGGCGTGCATGTTTCACAAACAGGCTTCGTCAGGGCGAACCAGATTGCCCCGTTTGATAGATATTTAAAATTGGGGACAGCCAATAAGGACACATATACAGATCATCTGTATGTCTCGACCAATGCGCTATATCTTTTCACAGTCGCTAGGGCTGCCGGGAAATGTAGTTCCTATTCTTCCCCGATCACGTGATCTTTATATCCAATGATATCACTATTTCTAATACTCAGGTGGTCACCTGATTTCCATAACCAATAGTGTGGTATATTAGCGCTCCAGGGAAATGTAGTTCTTTCAGGGTATCTCATTCTCTGAAATACCGTAAATCTATATTTTATGAATTTCCATCAATTTCATCTCGGATATTGATGTAATAATGGGTTTGTAATCAGTTCCGAAGTTACATGCTGATTTTATAATTAACTGAAATCTGAGTCTATTATGACCCCGTTGTTTCTCAATCTAATAGTATAGTCATATATGGTGGGTCACAAAACAAAAGGGACCATATATATGTTATTAAAATTCTTCAAGATGGATTTGGTTAAATTAGTTCAAGCCAGACCTATTGCTAAAAAGTAGGTTAATAAATTTGTGTATATATTTTTTTAAAGAAAGTTTAATAATGAATATAGTATCGTGACCTTATGTGATGTAAAGGTGACATATTAAAATTATTTTAAAAATAATAATGAAGTGAACGTGAACGTGAGTGTGTATATTAATAAATGTGTTCTGTGTATTGTATAGTGATTATTTCCAAAAGATGAATAGTGTATTCGTATTATGTTGTGAAGTGAAAAAATACAATAGTTTACAATAGTTCAGTGTCTATTATAGTTCCTTATATATTCTTAGGACTCCTATAACTGCAATCTGTGTTTAAACTTATTACTGTGAGCTAACCAAAAACAACTATGTGAAGTAAAAGTGAAGAAGTGCCATAAAAAGGAAAAAAAGAAGAAAATAATTTTTTGGTGTAAGTGATTTTGTTTTCTTATATTGACTCCCATCTCCACCCATATATGACACACATGTCATTGAATTATACTTAGTTCAAGATTTTAGGCATGTAACATGTCTGTCATACAATTACTTTGACTCCGGTCCTTACATAATTCAATATTATGATCTTTAATATAAATAATGTATCCACCCTTAAGGGCCACATCATATATATATATATATATATATTTGTATATATGTAAACACATACACATATATATACATGTACATAACATGAATCAATAGGGTCCGCCCATTGTCCTGAAATAAATGGATACCATATGTGGAGCGTGTATATAAGGTGACAAGAGGCCAAGATTTAGGGAAAATCTTTGGTTTTCTATTCAGATATCAATGTTGTTCATGTCCCAAATTTATAGATAAATTGATCATAGGAAGATCAGAGAAAAGGTAGGTAACTGTTGTTCTCGTTTAATCCCTTTGGATATTGACTGTCCATGAGAAATATCATTTTGGTTTCAAATTGTAAGAGATATTTGTCGACATCTCCTCCTCTGATGTCAGTCTGTATGTGTTTCATACCAAAGGTTTGTAATCCTTTTGGATTACCTTCGTGATGGGATAAGAAATGATTTGCAACTGGGGTTAGTGATTTAAATCTGTCCCTGTCTTGTTTGGCATTTCTTATACTGCATAGGTGTTCCAATAGTCTCACCTTCAGCGGTCTGATCATTTTGCCAATATAAATTTAATTGCAGGGACAGATTAATTGATATACCACTCCTGTGGTTGTACAATCAATATATTCATCAATTTTCCATTTCTTCCCATATTTGTCAAAATATTCCGTTCTAGGTATCATGTGTTGACAGGCTTTACACTGTCTACAACAGAAAGAGCCTTTTTTGTGATATTTGGGTTTCTTCAGAGAAGGTAAATGACTCTGTACCAAAATATCCTTTAGATTTTGGAATTTTCTCCAATTTATTTCTACTTTTCTGGGCAAAATTTCTTTCAGATCGATATCAGTGTGGAGGACTGACCAATGCTTTTGTAATATGGAGTTGATCTCACGCCATTGGTTATTAAAGGTTCCTATGAATCTGACTGGTTCTTCCTTTTGGACCTTAGTTTTAGGTGTAAGTAGAGATTCTCTTGTGTATGATTTCACTTCACGTCTAGCTGTTTTGATAATCCAATTGCTGTATCCTCTCTGTTTCAGTCTGTCACATAATTGATGTTCTCTTTCTCAAAAATTATATGCATTGGAACAATTTCTTTTGGTGCGTAATAATTCCCCTTTTGGGATTGCCCTTAAAGTTGCTGGTAAGTGTGAACTACTATAATGTAAGATACTATTTGTTGCAGTCTCTTTCCTAAACATGTCCGTTGTTATTGATCCATCCTCTTCTATCATGATGGTCAGATCTAAAAAGTTCACTTTATGTTGACTCATTTCACCGGTGAGTTTTAAATTCAAATCATTGGTGTTAAGAATTGAGATGAGTTGTTTCAGCTGTTCTTGATCCCCATCCCATACAATTAGAACATCATCGATGTATCTCAAATATATGAGGATGTGGTCGGTGTAGATCACATTCCTCTCATGAAAGAGAAATTCCCTCTCCCACCACCCCAGGTAGAGGCTGGCATATGTTGGGGCACAAGCCGTCCCCATCGCCGTGCCTCTGACCTGGAGGTAGAATTTTTCATTACACGTAAAGTAATTTCGAGTTAGTATAAATTTCAATAGTGAGAGGAGGATAGTATTAAAATCATATTGTTTAGGCATGTTTAGGAAATACTCAATGGCCAAAATTCCCTTATCGTGATCTATACTAGTATAGAGACTTTCAACGTCGTATGTTGCCAGCCAGGTCCCTGGACTGACCGATAAGTTTTGTAGTTTGTTCAAGACATCCATTGTATCCCTAACATATGAGGGTAGTGATATCACAAATTGTCGTAGATATTTATCAACAAATATGCTCGCCCTTTCCGTTAGGCTCCCCATTCCAGTGACAATCGGTCTTCCTGGGGGGGTAGTCTCACTCTTATGGATTTTTGGCAGTAAGTATAGGGTTGGTATCTTAGGTTTATCATTATACAAGAAGTTTAAATCCTTCTTAGTTATTATCCCATTCTCCAATGCATTTGAGATTATGTCAGTATACTTTTTTTGAAAGTCAGAGGTCGGATTAAATGACAATAGTTTGTAACAGGAACAATCATTAAGCTGTCTGTTTAATTCTTCAACATACATGGTTCTAGGCCATAACACCACATTGCCCCCCTTGTCCGAGGGCTTAATAATGGTGTCATGCCATTGGGAGATCTGTTGGAGAGCATGTTTCTCTCCTATAGTTAAATTGTCATTCTGGGATTCAAATGTATTTTGCTGATTAAACAAATTGTCTAAGTCCCTAGATACCAGATCTAAATATACCTTTACAGGTGGACATATTTTAAAGTCTGGGAAAAATGAGGATTTGTTCTTAATCTTGGAGGAATCAAAGGGATGCATGGTATGGGTACTATCTTCCTGACCAGATTCTAATTCTTCCAGAATTTGTATCATGGTTCAATCTTCCCCTGTAAGGGTAGATGTATAGTCAGGGTTTTCTATTACTTGCAAATGTTCTCGAAATTTTTGTTGGTTGCTATAGAATTTATTCAATAGTATTTTTCTGGTGAATAACTGGAGGTCTTTCTCACAATCAAATCGGTTGGGTTTATGTGAGGGAGAAAAGGATAATCCCTTTGATAGTAGGGAAGTCTGTTCGTCTGTAAGAGTTTTATCGTTAAATTGATAATCCTTAAATTATCATCTCTTACTTTTGGCAATCCCAAAAGGGGAATTATTATGCACCAAAAGAAATTGTTCCAATGCATATAATTTTCGAGAAAGAGAACATCAATTATGTGACAGACTGAAACAGAGAGGATACAGCAATCGGATTATCAAAACAGCTAGACGTGAAGTGAAATCATACACAAGAGAATCTCTACTTACACCTAAAACTAAGGTCCAAAAGGAAGAACCAGTCAGATTCATAGGAACCTTTAATAACCAATGGCGTGAGATCAACTCCATATTACAAAAGCATTGGTCAGTCCTCCACACTGATATCGATCTGAAAGAAATTTTGCCCAGAAAAGTAGAAATAAATTGGAGAAAATCCCAAAATCTAAAGGATATTTTGGTACAGTCATTTACCTTCTCTGAAGAAACCCAAATATCACAAAAAAGGCTCTTTCTGTTGTAGACAGTGTAAAGCCTGTCAACACATGATACCTAGAACGGAATATTTTGACAAATATGGGAAGAAATGGAAAATTGATGAATATATTGATTGTACAACAACAGGAGTGGTGTATCAATTAATCTGTCCCTGCAATAAAATTTATATTGGCAAAACGATCAGACCGCTGAAGGTGAGACTATTGGAACACCTATGCAGTATAAGAAATGCCAAACAAGACAGGGACAGATTTAAATCACTAACCCCAGTTGCAAATCATTTCTTATCCCATCACGAAGGTAATCCAAAAGGATTACAAGCCTTTGGTATGAAACACATACAGACTGACATCAGAGGAGGAGATGTCGACAAATATCTCTTACAATTTGAAACCAAAATGATATTTCTCATGGACAGTCAATATCCAAAGGGATTAAACGAGAACAACAGTTACCTACCTTTTCTCTGATCTTCCTATGATCAATTTATCTATAAATTTGGGACATGAACAACATTGATATCTGAATAGAACACCAAAGATTTTCCCTAAATCTTGGCCTCTTGTCACCTTATATACACGCTCCACATATGGTATCCATTTATTTCAGGACAATGGGCGGACCCTATTGATTCATGTTATGTACGTGTATATATATGTGTATGTGTGTACATATATATATATATATATATGATGTGGCCCTTAAGGGTGGATACATTATTTATATTAAAAATCACAATATTGAATTATGTAAGGACCGGAGTCAAAGTAATTGTATGACAGACATGTTACATGCCTAAAATCTTGAACTAAGTATAATTCAATGACATGTGTGTCATATATGGGTGGAGATGGGAGTCAATATTAGAAAACAAAATCACTTACACCAAAAAATTATTTTCTTCTTTTTTTCCTTTTTATGGCACTTCTTCACTTTTACTTCACGTAGTTGTTTTTGGTTAGCTCACAGTAATAAGTTTAAACACAGATTGCAGTTATAGGAGTCCTAAGAATATATAAGGAACTATAATAGACACTGAACTATTGTCAACTATTGTATTTTTTCACTTCACAACATAATACGAATACACTATTCATCTTTTGGCAATAATCACTATACAATACACAGAACACATTTATTAATATACACACTCACGTTCACTTCATTATTATTTTTAAAATAATTTTAATATGTCACCTTTACATCACATAAGGTCACGATACTATATTCATTATTAAACTTTCTTTAAAAAAATATATACACAAATTTATTAACCTACTTTTTAGCAATAGGTCTGGCTTGAACTAATTTAACCAAATCCATCTTGAAGAATTTTAATAACATATATATGGTCCCTTTTGTTTTGTGACCCACCATATATGACTATACTATTAGATTGAGAAACAACGGGGTCATAATAGACTCAGATTTCAGTTAATTATAAAATCAGCATGTAACTTCGGAACTGATTACAAACCCATTATTACATCAATATCCGAGATGAAATTGACGGAAATTCATAAAATATAGATTTACGGTATTTCAGAGAATGAGATACCCTGAAAGAACTACATTTCCCTGGAGCGCTAATATACCACACTATTGGTTATGGAAATCAGGTGATATCATTGGATATAAAGATCACGTGATTGGGGAAGAATAGGAACTACATTTCCCGGCAGCCCTAGCGACTGAAAAGATATAGCGCATTGGTCGAGACATACAGATGATCTGTATATGTGTCCTTATTGGCTGTCCCCAATTTTAAATATCTATCAAACGGGGCAATCTGGTTCGCCCTGACGAAGCCTGTTTGTGAAACGTGCACGCCGGCGTTTCTGTGCAAATGGGCTCACTGTTAAAATTATAAAATCAATGTGTATATGATAATGGAATAAGAATAGTGTGTGTATGAAAATGGAATAAGAACAGGGGTAGATAGTAGGAAGCGGAGATCCTCTAATTCTGTTGAAGGGAAATATAGGATCAGTAATAGCATGAAATGCAATAGGAATTAGTATTGTGAAGTTAAGTCATAAGAAGAGTACAGGTCCCAATCACCATTTGGATAGTGAATTGTACAGCCGACTCAGTATAGAAATCAGAACATGAAACGGTAACCAAACGCAACGGTTCCTAATATAATCACGTTTCAATACACAAACCCAGTCATTTGTACAGCTGATTTGGCACAGAATACAATTCATAAGGGATTGTTTCCGAATGCAGCTACAATGTATCAGTAGGGAGCTGCTGGGAGGGCTGTTCTGATACGGAATGTAACATATGAGAAACTGTTTCCAAATACAGCCACAGTGTATTGGTAGGAAGCCACGGGGAGACTGAATAAATTACATTGTGAATAGAGACATGCAGTATCTCGGTTACCTGTGATAATAGATAGGATATAATTCAAATATTGGAATAAATCATATGAGATACCTAAACTAATAGCACATGTTCATCCCTGTGTATCATAAATTCCAACTGAATAACACTCTTTTCATTATAATATTGGAATGAAGTTTATGAGATATCTATACTGATAGTACATACTTATTCCTGTACACTACAGCTTCAACTGAATGATATTTTCCCTATAATTATAATTGGAATAAATGGAATCAATGATTACCATCTTTGGAATTAGAGGAACCCTGATTAAACTTTAAGAATAATCATCCCAGTGTGCTCAATGTCCACATTTAAATAACCTATAGGTGAATGACAAAGATTAGAATATAATGACTATACATACGATGACACACATGACAAGTCTGTATGATTAGACATGGTGTTTATAATATAATTTCATACAAACTCCCACACCACTGTCGACCAATATTGGGACTCATATATATATCAAAAGGACCTGTATACTAGACGTGATGTACATTTGCCTTTCTGTGTAAATATATCATTGTCAGCAGGTCATATACAAAAGAGTCCATATATAAGATGTAAAACAGGATTATATTGTGGAACGTATATTAATAAAGGTACACAGATAGTATCCACTACCTGGTATGTTCAAAATATCATTGTTTAATCTGAACCTTTGTCTGAATAATAGACGTGGTATGGAAAAGTGAATAACACCATAGTTAGCAGACTTATCTTTGTGTGGGATATAATAATAATATCCTTTGTCCTCTTTCCATCAACTCACCTATGTGATAAATATAGTTGATATTGTACCTATTTGGGATATCCAAAAGGATTGTATATATGACTACAGACCTCCTGTATAGAATTAATTGATGATTCAGAAACTACACACACAGCCTAACAATATAGGAATAACAACACAGTGAGCCCGAAAGCCATTTTTATTATCACTTTTTATTAATTTTTCACATATATATGTTTATACTTCACCAAACAGGATATTTTTAACCAATATAATAAAAGTTAAGTCTTATTAAAAATACCAATATAATAATACACTAATTTCCTTTCTAAGTGCGCCAACAAAAAGACAATTCTGTCTTCTCGTTTTTTTTTTAATTCTATTTTTGATCAAGACAATTTGTTTTTGTAAGGACCCCCGAGAAGCCGAGCAATGATCTGGAATGGGTTCTGATGGAGAGGATGAATTTGTAGGACCCAAGGATCAGCCCATCGCTTTGGTGAAAGCTGGTATAAGTAAGAGATCTGGTAGTCACGGAGCTCGGAGGCAATGTGAAGGTTTATTGTCTGATGAATACTGCATATGTACATACTGCGATAACATAGTCGAAGATGGGTGCATCCAGAGATGTCAGTCAAACAATAATATCAATATTGACGGACATTCTTTGAGTGACTATCACTCATTAGTGGGTACGGTCTTAAACCAAACAAAATGCTGGGTGTGCTCACAAGTACCTCAAGGACAGAGTAAGTTGGGATTAGTGCCATACCCATTAACAGTAAATGAGGTACTTGAATTGCATGGAGGGAGACCGGTGGACAGAAAATTCAATATATCTAGACCCCCTAGTTTAAAGCTCCACCAGTACCAAGTAGATAGGTCACCACTGTGTTTCAACGTAACCAATTTCCGTAAACCAGGAAATTGGGAAGTAACATGGAACAATCAGACAATGACCTTCTGACAAAGAGCTGATAAAGAACCCATCAACTCTGAGCTTGTACGAGGGATAACCACAAGTGGGAGGTACTTCCGATACAGGTATACACGTGGGATCAAAACCATGTGGGCTGGAAAGGTGTCACAGGGATATTGTGCACACATCATTCAGCCAGATACGTGTATCAAACAGATGGAAGAGCTGGGAACGGGTTTCTTCGTGAAAGTTATTTGTGACATGATCTTGATACATTTTGTCCCCTATGTTCTTCCAGACGATGCCTATTTCATATGTGGAATGAAGACGTACAAGTGGCTTACTCCGAGCTCTGAAGGGTTGTTACATAGGCAGAGTACTACCAGAGGTCATGACCATCGCACATGACAAAATTAAAGATATTCACCGCAGCGCTCTGCCTCCTTATACTCACACCCACTAAGAACACATTTTCAAGAGACACCTCATAGACAGGGGAGAGCTCGCAGACTCTAATTTGATCCATGAATCTACCGGGATTCAGATTCTTCTTGCATTAGATATCAGCCATACTGCCAGAGGAATTATAAATTATAAAAAAGAACACAATAGTGTAAATTCTGGCGCAACAGGTTGTCAGCCCAATCTAAATCCTCAACAGATCCGTCCAAATAACAGATCAAACAATATAGAACAAAAACAATGAGAGGATAACATTGCCTTTGATCTATCCTCTCATTGTTTTTGAATGATAAATTATAGATACATCCATGCGCTAGCGAACTTGATAGATAATATCACTGAGATGTATGATGACACCTTCAGGTAAACAGGTAGGGAACTACAGGCCTACAAGACGGAACTGGTCCAACACAGGATGGTCTTGAATTATGTCACGGCCATGACAAGTGGGTATTGTGTTACTTTGGCGACTCAATATGGTGTGAAGTGCTGCACATATATTACAAACAGTACTGAGGACCCAATGGAGATTATTGATCAAAAGATGGACGAGATCTTGCAGTTGAAGTGGGAGTTCAGAAGGAAACACAATCTCACTTTAGTGGCTGTGGGTAATGAATTGACCGGATGGGCCTCATGGCTGAACCCACTCAAATGGTTCTCTGGGTTAGGAGAGTGTGAATGCGGCAGATTTTATTTACGACCCAACCATAGAAACAGTGTTGTGATAAGGAATGTAAATTAATTTCATGATCTGTTTTTTTTCCACTGTTTATTTTTTGTTCCCTCCTCTACCCAGAGATCTACAATCAGAAACGACATCTTTGTACCCTGATTTAGGTGTATGTACTTTTACGTCTTACTCTCATCTCTGCAATCTTCAGTTAATAATACACATAGCCAATAAACGTCATCCACACATAATGGCATACACATACATCTCCCCGCATTTATCATCAGATAAATGTGCTCCCCATTTATTAATAGAAGCCGAACAAGGTGAGGGAGAAAAGCCCTTGTCTAGAAAGAGCTCGGTAATGTTTGTTTGACCATGTACAGACCCTTAATACGGGATGAGAAGGATTAAATGTATACTTCTCAGAACCTTAAAGCTTTCATAGAACTTACACGGCACGATGATACATCCCCCTCAAACATTTACTCATACATACACGCTTTTTCCTATCCCACTAGGCCATATATTTCCATCCTATAACTCTTCCTCATGTTCAAAGGTGCCCACTCGAATGTTGTGCATATTGTATGTGAAATATTTTCATTGTTATTAGTAATTTATGGCAGTTATTGTTTACTGCCAAAGGGTGGACTGTCGAAGTCGAAAATATTACACCCACCCCCAACACGTGCAAACACCACACAGAGTGGCCTCTGTGCATGCGCGTTCCCTGCCATGCGTGCGCATGCCCGCACGCTGCGTACATTGGCTCACTGTTAGGGTCTCCTGCCCTGTGCTGCCACGTCGTCATGGCAACCGGGAGACAAGTGCTAGTGGAGTAACCTGAGCGCAGCTGATACTCCGGTTCGGGTCTTTTGCTGTGCAGTGGTTATAGGCTCTGTGCACGGCAGGGGATCCGGTGCTGGTTTTTGTGCTCACAGTCTGTGAGGTCTGAGTGGGGCGTGGACAGCACCTGCTTTATAAGGCCTCTTTTCAGGGTAAGCAGATGCTGCTGAATCTTTGTTGGTTAGTCAGTTCATGAAAGTTAGCCAGTACTGTGTAGCTTTGTATTTGTTTGTTGCTTACTGCAAATAGGCCTGGGGATTTGGTATTACACTCTGCCAATCCAGACCTAGCAGTAAGACTGGAGTCAGTCGTTTAGCTTGCTGGGGTTCTGTTACTACTCTGTGAACTTAGCAAGTTTGCGGCTGTATTCTAAGACTTGCCTGTCTAATCCTGTCTCACTGTGCTAGGTGTCAGGGGTCAGTTTAGTGGCAGTAAGCTAAAACCTGTGCACTGCAAGTGATAAATAGGATTGTGGAGACTCTCCTTGTGTCTATCATTCCATCTCTGACCAAGGAGTTTACTGCCACACCCGTTGGTAACCCTTTAGGGTTTTGCTGTTGCCCTTAGCAACAGCATTTCGGGTTCTCTACGTATTAAAACACAACATCTTGCTTTTTCCATCTGTGCAGTTCTAATACAAGGGAGATACCCAGTTCCTTAGCCTCTGGGCTTCTCTGTTCACTTTGTGTGTATTTTGTTACCCTATTACCTTCTGTGTACATTATGTCATATTCCCCAGTTTGTCTGTGAGTCCATTTGTTTTGCATAACAGTTCTGACACCAGTACTTTCCTGCAGGCACTGGTGTGCATAACATATTCAGCAGCCAAATACTCCTGTTGAAATTTTGTGGGAATATGGAGCATACCCCTCAAAATACGTTGCAACAGGTGGTCGATCAGGTGCAGGTCCTGACTCGACAATTTAATGATTTGTCCATTAAAATGCACACCTCCCAGGCTGCTGGCGGAGCTCCCGCAGCAGCAGCAGCACCTGCAGGGGTTAAGGAGCCGAAAGTAAATCTCCCGGATCGTTTTTCTGGAGATCGCTCGCAGTTCTTTTGTTTCAAGGAGAGCTGCAAGCTATACTTCCGGCTTAGGCCTCAGTCTTCTGGGTCGGAGATTCAGCGGGTGGGCATAGTGATTTCCTTGCTACAAGGAGACCCACAGGTCTGGGCATATGGGTTGCAGCCTGACTGTCCGTCGCTTAAAAGTGTTGATGCTTTTTTTACGGCACTGGGCATGTTGTATGATGACCCTGACAAGACGGCCTCAGCCGAGGCTCAGATTTCGATCCTTAAGCAAGGGCGAAGGCCAGTTGAGGTTTACTGTACGGAGTTTCGGAGGTTGGCCCATGATACCCAGTGGAATGACCCAGCCCTGAGACACCAGTACCGAAGAGGTCTTTCTAACCAGATAAAGGACCAACTGGTACAATATCCCTTGCCTGATAGCTTGGATCAGCTCATGCAGTTATCCATCCGGGTGGATAGACGGCTGAGAGAGCGTAGGCTTGAAAGGGAGACTGAGATTTCCTTCCTTCCCAAGGGAACCTCAGACTCTGAGGAATTTTCTGAGGAGCCTATGCAGATTGGGGCTACCCGCCTCTCCTCGCGTGAGAAGACGCGGAGGAGACAGCAGGGGTTGTGTTTGTACTGTGGGAATAAAGGTCATGTGGTAGTATCATGCCCAGAAAAGCCGGAAAACTTCAGGGCCTGAGGGTGATGGGAAATATCCTGTCAGGCCAGAAGTCAGAATTTCCCAAGAAGACTTTTATCATTCCGGTGACCTTGAAGATCCTCGGTCAAACTGTCAAAACTGAGGCCTTTGTGGACAGTGGGGCCGACGGGGTTTTTATGGACCGCCAATTCGCCCTGAAACACTCTGTTCCCTTAGTACCCTTGGCATCGGAAATTGAGATTTGTGGGTTAAACGGGGAACCATTATCCCAAGGTAAAATTACCTCTTGCACTAGCCAGATTTCTTTGTTTATTGGAGCCACACACTCTGAAAAATTGTCCTTTTATGTGACTGTCTGTACTTTTGCCCCATTGGTGTTGGGGTTACCCTGGTTAAGGGCCCACAATCCTCAATTTGACTGGGTCTCTGGGGAGATTCTTAGTTGGGGTACTGATTGTTTCAGGAGTTGCTTGAGCCTTCCAGTCAGGCTCTCGCAGCTAAGTTTGCCAGGATTGCCAGGGTGTTATGCAGATTTTGCGGACGTGTTCTCCAAAAAAGTTGCAGAGGTACTACCTCCCCATCGCCCCTATGACTGTGCCATTGATTTGTTGCCAAATGCTAAGCTTCCCAAGAGCAGGTTGTACTCCCTGTCACGTCCTGAGACTCAGGCTATGGCAGAGTACATTCAGGAGAACTTGGCTAAGGGATTTATCAGACCTTCACAGTCTCCAGTTGGGTCGGGGTTCTTCTTCGTGGGTAAAAAGGACGGTTCGTTGCGACCCTGCATCGACTTCAGGGAATTGAACCGTATCACGATTAAAAACTCATACCCACTGCCTCTCATTTCGGTCTTGTTTGACCAGCTTCGTACTGCCACCATTTTTTCTAAGATTGACCTACGCGGTGCGTACAATCTAATCCGAATAAGAGAGGGGGATGAATGGAAGACTGCCTTTAATACCCACTCAGGGCATTATGAATATTTGGTGATGCCTTTTGGGCTCTGTAATGCCCCGGCAGTCTTCCAGGATTTCATGAATGATGTGCTCAGGGAATATTTGGATAGATTCTTAGTTGTATACTTAGATGACATCCTAATCTTCTCCCATTCCCTGGAGGAACATCGGAAGCATGTACGCTTAGTCCTCCAGAAACTCAGAGACCACCGGCTTGGGGCGAAGCTGGAGAAGTGCGAATTTGAAGTTCAGCAAATCGCATTTCTAGGATATATTATCTCCCCAGAAGGTTTCCAAATGGAGGGTTCCAAGGTACAGGCAGTCCTGGATTGGGTGCAGCCCACTAGTTTGAAGGCGCTTCAGCGTTTCCTGGGCTTTGCGAATTTTTATAGACGATTTATCGCTGGATTTTCGTCTATAGTGGCGCCCTTGGTGGCACTCACTAAGAAAGGGGCGGATGTTGCTCACTGG
Source organism: Pseudophryne corroboree (assembly GCF_028390025.1). Taxonomy (NCBI): domain Eukaryota; kingdom Metazoa; phylum Chordata; class Amphibia; order Anura; family Myobatrachidae; genus Pseudophryne; species Pseudophryne corroboree. The sequence goes on from NC_086444.1 coordinate 473,187,696, forward strand.
TCTTGTGAGGCTAAAGCGGCTTTTGCCCGTCTCAAAAGGGCATTTGTTTCGGCCAAGGTGCTGCGACACCCAGATCCAGAGCGTCCTTTTGTGGTGGAGGTGGATGCCTCTGAGATGGGTATTGGGGCAGTGCTTTCTCAGATGGGAGTGTCTGATAATCGCCTTCATCCCTGTGCTTACTTTTCCCGTAAATTTTCGCCTGCCGAGATGAATTATGACGTGGGTAACCGGGAATTGTTGGCTATTAAGGATGCACTCGAGGAGTGGAGACACTGGCTTGAGGGGGCTAAGTTTGTGGTCTCAATTCTCACTGACCATAAGAATCTGGCATATTTAGAGTCAGCGAAGCGTCTCAATGCCAGACAGGCACGATGGGCTTTGTTTTTTGCTCGCTTTAATTTTTTGATAACATATCGCCCTGGGTCAAAAAACATCAAGGCTGATGCGCTCTCGCGGAGTTTTGCTCCAATCCAGGAGACCACCGAGGAGCCGTTGCCCATTGTTTCCCCATCATGTATTAAAGTGGGCATTATCCAGGACCTCTTATCATTAGTCCTTAGAGCACAGGAGCAGGCTCCTCCAGACCTTCCGGTAGGTCTTTTGTTTGTGCCTCCTAGGTTAAGACAGCGAGTGTTCCTGGAATTCCATGCCAAGAAGTCGGCAGGTCACCCGGGTATTGCCAGAACTCGGGAGTTGCTATCTAGGGCGGTGTGGTGGCCCTCGGTGGCTAAGGATGTGGATCAGTGGGTTCGGGCATGTGACATCTGTGCCCGAAATAAGACTCCTAGAGGGGTTCCTGTTGGCCCATTACATCCACTCTCTATCCCATCTAAGCCATGGACCCACATTTCAATGGATTTTGTGGTGGACTTGCCCAAATCCTCGGGGATGACAGCCATCTGGGTTGTCGTTGACAGGTTTTCGAAGATGGCGCACTTCGTTCCACTGGTTGGGCTGCCATCAGCCAGACACCTGTCTGAATTATTTATGCTGCATGTTGTGCGTCTCCACGGGTTGCCACTTGATGTGGTCTCTGACCGTGGATCCCAGTTTGTGGCCAAATTCTGGAGGGCATTTTGTTCCGATCTCCAGATTTCTGTCAGCTTGTCGTCAGGCTACCATCCGCAGTCTAATGGGCAGACTGAAAGGGTGAACCAGTCCTTGGAGCAGTTCCTCAGGTGTTATGTCTCCAAGTGTCAGACTGACTGGGTTGCTCATCTGTCCATGGCGGAGTTTGCCTATAACAACGCGGCTCACTCTGCCACAGGGATCTCTCCCTTCCTTTGTGTGTATGGGCATCATCCTAAGGCCAATTATTTTGACCCCCTGGACTCCACGCCTGGTGGTTCCTCTGTGGTTTCGGTCCTTAGAGGTATTTGGCGGAAAGTGAAGAAAGCCCTTGTGTCTGTGTCATTAGTGACCAAAAGGGTTTTTGATAAGCGGAAAAGACCCTGCAGCTTCAAATTAGGAGACTTCGTCTGGTTGTCTACCAAGAATTTGAAGTTGAGACAGCCATCTCATAAGTTAGGGCCCCGGTTCATCGGCCCTTATAAGATCACCAGGGTTATCAATCCGGTGGCATTTCAGTTAGATCTGCCCCGTTCTTTGGGTATCAATAAAACATTTCATTGTTCCCTTTTAAAACGGGCGATTAGTAATCCTTCTTCCAGTGGAAGACCTTCCCCTCTTCTGATACGTGGCCAGAGGGAGTTTGTTGTTGAAAGGATTCTTGACTCCAAGGTGGTTCGGGGTCGGCTGTCATTTTTGGTGCACTGGAAGGGGTATGGCCCGGAGGAGCGGTCGTGGGTGCGCAGTTGTGATCTTCATGCCCCCAGACTGATACGCTCTTTCTTCTCGCAGTTCCCCGATAAACCCGGTGGTAGGGGTTCTTTGACCCCTCGTCAGAGGGGGGGTACTGTTAGGGTCTCCTGCCCTGTGCTGCCACGTCGTCATGGCAACCGGGAGACAAGTGCTAGTGGAGTAACCTGAGCGCAGCTGATACTCCGGTTCGGGTCTTTTGCTGTGCAGTGGTTATAGGCTCTGTGCACGGCAGGGGATCCGGTGCTGGTTTTTGTGCTCACAGTCTGTGAGGTCTGAGTGGGGCGTGGACAGCACCTGCTTTATAAGGCCTCTTTTCAGGGTAAGCAGATGCTGCTGAATCTTTGTTGGTTAGTCAGTTCATGAAAGTTAGCCAGTACTGTGTAGCTTTGTATTTGTTTGTTGCTTACTGCAAATAGGCCTGGGGATTTGGTATTACACTCTGCCAATCCAGACCTAGCAGTAAGACTGGAGTCAGTCGTTTAGCTTGCTGGGGTTCTGTTACTACTCTGTGAACTTAGCAAGTTTGCGGCTGTATTCTAAGACTTGCCTGTCTAATCCTGTCTCACTGTGCTAGGTGTCAGGGGTCAGTTTAGTGGCAGTAAGCTAAAACCTGTGCACTGCAAGTGAGAAATAGGATTGTGGAGACTCTCCTTGTGTCTATCATTCCATCTCTGACCAAGGAGTTTACTGCCACACCCGTTGGTAACCCTTTAGGGTTTTGCTGTTGCCCTTAGCAACAGCATTTCGGGTTCTCTACGTATTAAAACACAACATCTTGCTTTTTCCATCTGTGCAGTTCTAATACAAGGGAGATACCCAGTTCCTTAGCCTCTGGGCTTCTCTGTTCACTTTGTGTGTATTTTGTTACCCTATTACCTTCTGTGTACATTATGTCATATTCCCCAGTTTGTCTGTGAGTCCATTTGTTTTGCATAACAGTTCTGACACCAGTACTTTCCTGCAGGCACTGGTGTGCATAACACTCACGAAGGCCTCTGTATTAGCGCGTGGTATGAGTAAATACGGTAGCATATGCGTTCACATAGAAAAGCCACAAAGACATATTCAATATTTTATCCACATAGTGCATAATTTACACATAACCTACACACACCACACCAGCAAGTTACATTTACTTAGGAAATAAAACAACAGAGATATCCAGCTTTATAAGATGTGAGGGGACAGAACTAGGTTAGGACATAGTGTTTGGTATCCAGATGTACAGTATTTCAAGGGCTACATTCCGATTGCAGTTTGCAGATTATAGCATGCTCCTGCACATAGATATGCGCAGGAATACAATATTCATAATTTACTGTAATTACTGTACTCTTGATATTCGGCAGGAACCCAGTGGAGGACCTCTGCAAGTACACCTGGACCAAGCATCGCCCACCTATTCAAACCAACCTATGACCCCTCATGTACTGTAAATGACCTGCCCCTTGACCTTTGGAAGAAGAGCTTACAGTTTCCTTTGTATTGTGTTTTGGACCATTGTGTAAAATCAAGGCCTCCTGGCCGGTCTCGGTCTAATTCTCTGAAGGTCATCTTGCAAAGACTGACTGAGAACCGGATCTGGGAGGCGCTGGCGAACAAACATATGTACTATTGGTTGTAGCTCTTCTCTGTGATATTGTTGTATTTCTGTGTATACCCTTTTAAGTAAATATTTGTTGCTGCGTTGGACCACAACATAACATATACTACTGGTGTCGCATTCCATTCTTGTTTGTCTATAGAGATGTATTTAGCCACATGTGTCACTGTATCGTGCGCATAGCGTGTCGGCGTGAACACACAACTAGCATACACATCGCAGGGGTTATCGGTTGCATTCAGCGGCCGCAGCGGCCCGAACCATATTATTATAAGGTATTGCATTTCCCTGAAAGTTAAACGAACTTAACAATATTCACATTGTCAACAATCCGTTTTTAAAGTATACCTAAACCTAATGCTAACCCTAATGTCAACATTTTCACCATGTGGACATGTCATATTGAATTAATAGATGTTCACATTTTTTAACATTTCAGTCTCATAACTGTTGACATTCTGAATTTCAAGATAGTGATTGTTTACATTCTGATTGTATACCATTTGTATCATCCTCAAACGGATGGCCTAGAAGGAAGTTTTAATAGAACCTTGGAACAAATGGCAAGGGAATTGGAAGCTCAGGAGAAAAGGAATTTGCATACTCTTCTGCCCTACTGTACTTTATGTTTGCAATATGGGAGGTATCTTAACCCGCCAATAGATTTAGTACTTTTGAGTTAGGCTACTCTATGTGAGACATCCCAGAAGGCTGTTTGACATGTTGAAGGAGGGCTGGTTGAAGGTCGCCAAATCTGGTACAGTTCATAGCTCAAAGCCAGGGGAGGTTAGGAAAGATAGCCCCTCAAGTGCACCATCTCCTAGGGAAAGCCCATGGCAGGCAACTATGATAGGACAGCGGTAGTCCAGTAATTTCAGCACGGTAACAAAGTGTTGATATTAGTTCCCACACAAAACAGCAAGTTCTTTACTCACTGGTATAGCCCTATGAGATAATAAAGCCTGTATGTCCAATAAATTATAAGGTTCATTTAGCAGAAGGAAAGGGGAGCAACTGTATCATGTACAGTATCATGTTAAACTTATTAAGCCATAGCAAGAACACAGCCCACTAATGATGGTGGTTGGAACTGGTCTGGGAGATCATGTATCTAACTTGGACCAGCAAGTATTTGTGGGGGTCTATGTATTAAGCCATGGAGAGAGATAAAGTGGACAGAGATAAAGTACCAGCTCCTGTCATTTTTCAGGTACAGCCAGTTACAAGTATGGCAGTGTGAAGATAAATGGCATTATGAACACGTGTTTAGAGTGTGGCTGGAGGGATCCACACGCACAGGGGAGAAAAAGGAGGTGTTACCACACCTAATGGCTGCTGCAGAGAGGAGACAGTCCTGGTGGGACTGCACAGTCAAGGGCTGGCGGATGCCTGTGTATCCGGTCCAAGTTGGATTGTGTGTACTACTCTGGTGAGTCAGAGCACAGGTGAAAGTGATACAATCAGAGTGACTCAGACCAGGAGGTCAGGATCCTGCCTGCAAGGAAGCGTGACTGAGCTATTTGTTGCTGAGAAGAAGGAAGCTCCTTAATTTTGACAAAAGGATATTGGCAAACTCCCGAGAGGGTAGTTAGACTGAAGACTGCCTTCAGCACTCTTTTTGGGCTGTATCAGTAAAATGTACTGTTATATAGCACCCCTGCCACCTTCCAGAGGGCCATGATTAAGCTGCTGAAATTTCATAAGGTTTATGCTGCTGCATTTTTGGACAACATTGTAATATACTCCCTGTATTGGGAGTAATATCTGCTCAAGGTAGAGGCCGGTATAATGTAATTGAGAAGAGTGTGCACTAGCCATGATGGAGGTCAAATGTCACGATCCGGACTACTGGACATCATTTTTTACCTTTCAGGTGTCTCCTGAGGCTGGCTCAGCGTTCCAGGGCCGGGTCTCAATCATGTTGCTAAATGTCCTTACTTCATATCTCCTCTCTGCCAGTCTGCAGGTGCTGTCACAAGGAACTCTTAAATAGAATGGCGTTTCTAGCTCATCGTGGCCTCCGCCGACATTATTGCATTCTCAGCACTTGGACGGCTCTGTATAGCATCTCCTGTCAGCTGCGGCCTCCGCCGCTATTGCTGCTCCCTCAGCGTTGTCACGATCCGGGTATCTGGACGCCATTACTTACCCTTCAGATGCCTCCTAGGGCGGGCTCAGCGTTCCAGGACCGGATTCCGCTGTTCCTGAGTTTCCACATGCAGAGTGTCAGAGTGGTGTTTTCATCAGCCGCGGCCTCCGCTGTGCCCGCGTGGTTAAATGTGCATCTGTCAGCCTGGCGTCTCCTGTCTCCGGTGGCCGGCGCCGCCATTACTGTTTCCCAGACCACATGGATTACAAACCAAACTTCCCTCCAAGTGTCTGCATGGGCGCAGCCATCTTGGATTTTGTCATCTGATCATTTCCACCAATCTGCTGTCTGTATTGTTGTTTTGCATAATTGCCTAGCCAACCCCTTCCTTGCTGCAGGTATAAGTAAGCTGTGCCTGAGCAAGGAAGACGTCAGTGCTTTGGTTGTCAAACCTAGTTCCTGTTTGTCTCTCTTCTATGATTGTCTTCCAGGTTCCAGCTCCTGTCTCAAGACTTCCACCATAGAGACCCGCACCAGCATTCCACCTGCGGTGTAGCCTGACTCTCCAATCCATTGTGGATTCATCTGTTTCCAGCTACAACACTACCTGCTTCCAGCCTCAGCTTCCAGCAGAATACAGCTTCCCTTAAAGGGCCGGTGTCCTTTCTACACTTTACCACTCTCCACCGGAATTATTATTTCTCCGCTCTCAAGTTCTACATTTCAGTTCACATTTCATCGCTCCCAAAGTTCATTTATTATTTAACTGGTTCCAGCCAGTATCCACTCCGTGCTAACAACAGTCTGGTTCCAGCCAGTATCCACAGCAGCTGTTTTACCTTCAGCAACCCAGCTCTTCCTGGAACACCAGCTGGTACAATCCTGGGTTATCTCCATTGCTACAGCCGGGCCTGGTAAGGACTTTCCATCTAGAAGATTATAAGAACTATCTCACACTACCAGTGCCCTGTGGCTCCTGCCATGCTGTAGTACTCAGGAACTGTATTTATTCTTTGCTGACTTTTACGTTTTCTTTAATTGCTGCTGTGATGCGGAGTTGTCATAATAAACATCATTGACTTTTATCTAAGTTGTCGTGGTCACGCCTTCGGGCAGTTATTATCCATGTTACTTACATGTCCAGGGGTCTGATACAACCTCCCAGGTTCCGGTACATCTCAGCCCCTACAACTGAGGCTGCCTCCCGTCAGCTCAGGCCCTCAGTTGTGACAGTAAGCACTGACCTAATGAATCCAGCCGGAGACCAGGATCAAGCGGCTAGGCCGATGCAAGAACTGGCAGCCCGACTAGAACATCAGGAGGCTGCACAGGGCCACATCATCCGCTGTCTCCAGGATCTCTCTACTCGGCTGGATGGGATTCAGACCACTCTCCGTGGATCAGGCGCGTCTGGTACGTCAACCACAGTGACTCCAGCTATAACCCCACCCACCTTACCCATTCCTGCTCCACGTCTTCATCTTCCAACGCCAGCAAAATTTGACGGATCTCCAAGATTCTGCAGGGGATTTCTCAACCAGTGTGAGATTCAGTTTGAGCTACAACCTGGCAATTTCCCCAGTGACCGTACAAAAATTGCCTACATTATTTCTCTTCTCAGTGGCTCAGCCCTCGATTGGGCATCACCGTTATGGGAGAGGTCCGACACCCTGCTATCTTCTTACACTGCATTCGTGTCAACATTCAGGCGCATCTTCGACGAGCCAGGCCGGGTAACTTCAGCTTCGTCTGAGATTCTCCGTTTACGCCAGGGATCACGTACTGTAGGACAATATCTTATACAGTTCCAGATCCTGGCATCCGAACTGGCATGGAACGACGAGGCCCTGTATGCTGCATTCTGGCATGGTTTATCCGAGCGTATTAAAGATGAGTTAGCTACCAGAGACTTACCCTCCAAGTTAGATGAGTTAATCTCACTTTGTACGAAAGTTGACTTACGTTTCAGAGAGAGAGCAACTGAGCGTGGAAGATCATCTGCTCCAAAATCTTCTGCTCCTCCTCCTCGTCAACTGTCACCATCTAAAGATGAGCCCATGCAAATTGGCCGTTCCCGTTTAACTCCTGCTGAGCGCCGAAGACGTCTCTCTGAGTCTCTTTGTCTTTACTGTGCAGCTCCGTCTCACACCATCAATGCCTGTCCCGAACGTCCGGGAAAACTCCAAACCCTAGCTCGCCCAGGAGAGGGCCGGCTAGGAGTAATGATCTCCTCTCCATCTCCTCATGATTGTAATCTCCCAGTCTCGCTTCAAGTTGCTCAACGTTATCGGAACGTCATTGCTCTCCTTGATTCCGGAGCAGCTGGGAACTTTATTACTGAAGCCTATGTTAAACGGTGGTCCCTACCCACCGAGAGACTTCCTTCCTCCTTTTCCTTAACTGCCGTGGATGGCAGTAAAATTTTTGATACTGTTATTGCTCTAAGGACTCTACCAGTTCGTCTGAGAGTGGGAGTTCTTCATTCCGAACTTATTTCACTTTTAGTGATTCCAAGAGCCACACATCCTGTGGTCCTGGGCCTTCCATGGCTCCGTCTTCACAATCCTATAATTGATTGGACGACTACGCAAATCCTGGCATGGGGTTCCTCCTGTGCAGAGACATGTTTGTTTAAAGTATTGCCTGTCTGTTCTTCCTCCCCCAGGTCGTCTGATGTTCCACCTCCTCCATATCAAGATTTCACGGATGTGTTCAGTAAAGCTTCTGCTGATATCCTTCCTCCTCATAGAGAATGGGACTGCCCGATTGATCTCGTTCCAGGGAAGGTTCCACCTCGAGGCCGAACTTATCCGTTGTCTCTCCCCGAGACGCATTCTATGGAGGAATACATTAAAGAGAACCTAGCAAAGGGGTTCATTCGACCTTCTTCTTCTCCAGCCGGCGCAGGCTTCTTTTTTGTAAAGAAGAAAGATGGTGGTCTGCGGCCGTGCATCGACTACAGAGGTTTGAACGACATTACCATCAAGAACCGCTATCCTTTACCCCTGATTACTGAGCTCTTTGACAGAGTTAGCGGAGCTACCATCTTTACAAAGCTGGACCTGAGAGGTGCATACAATCTCATCCGGATCCGTGAGGGTGACGAGTGGAAGACCGCATTTAACACCCGTGACGGACATTATGAGTACCTCGTCATGCCCTTCGGATTGAGCAATGCTCCAGCTGTCTTCCAGCATTTCGTCAATGAGATCTTCAGAGACATTCTATACCGTCATGTCGTGGTCTATCTAGATGATATCCTCATTTTTGCCAACGATTTAGAGGAACATCATTTCTGGGTAAAGGAGGTTCTGTCCCGTCTCCGTGTCAATCATCTCTACTGCAAATTAGAGAAATGCGTCTTTGAAGTCAAGTCCATTCCGTTTCTAGGGTACATTGTGTCCGGTTCCGGACTAGAGATGGATCCTGAGAAACTACAAGCAATCCAGAATTGGCCGGTACCCTTAACCCTCAAAGGGGTCCAGAGGTTCTTAGGGTTCGCCAATTATTACCGAAAGTTTATACGAGACTTTTCCACCATTGTGGCGCCTATTACTGCTTTCACCAAGAAGGGTGCTAACCCGTCCAAGTGGTCTGAAGAAGCCATGCAAGCTTTTCATCTTTTAAAACAGAGGTTCATCTCTGCACCTGTCCTGAAACAGCCTGACATCGACTCTCCTTTCATCTTAGAGGTGGATGCCTCCTCCGTTGGAGTAGGAGCGGTGTTATCCCAGAGGGCTAAAGATGGTCATTTACATCCTTGCAGTTTTTTCTCACGGAAGTTCTCCCCAGCGGAGCGCAACTATGCCATTGGCGACCAGGAGTTGCTAGCCATCAAGCTCGCTCTAGAGGAGTGGAGATATCTGTTGGAGGGAGCTTCTCATTCAATCACCATCCTTACAGACCACAAGAACCTTCTATATCTAAAAGGCGCACAATGTCTCAACCCTCGTCAGGCCAGATGGGCACTTTTCTTTTCCAGGTTCGACTTTAAACTCCAGTTCTGTCCGGGCTCTCAGAATCGTAAGGCCGATGCCCTTTCCCGCTCATGGGAGCAAGAAAATGAGTCAGAGTCTTCAGACAAGCATCCTATTATAAATCCGTTGGCATTCTCCACGGTAGGGATGGACTCTATGCCCCCATCAGGGAAAAGTTTTGTGAAGCCGACACTAAGGAAGAAGCTCATGCATTGGGCCCATGCTTCCCGTTTTGCCGGACATACAGATATCCAAAAAACTCTGGAGTTTATCTCTAGGTCCTATTGGTGGCCAACTCTGAAAAAGGACGTTTTGGAGTTTATTGCATCTTGCCCAAAGTGTGCTCAACATAAAGTATCCCGCCAGTCGCCTGCGGGGCAACTGGTTCCACTATCTGTTCCCCGTCGACCATGGACCCATTTGTCGATGGATTTTATTACTGATTTGCCCATGTGCAACAAGTTCAATACCATCTGGGTGGTAGTTGACCGGTTCACCAAGATGGCACACTTCATTCCTCTCACCGGTCTTCCGTCAGCTTCCAAGTTGGCTCAAGTATTCATACAAGAGATCTTCCGACTCCACGGTCTTCCAGAAGAAATTATCTCAGATCGAGGAGTTCAATTCACAGCCAAATTCTGGCGAAGTTTATGTCAAGTCCTCCAAGTCAAGTTAAAGTTTTCCACGGCTTACCATCCTCAGACCAATGGTCAAACTGAGAGGGTGAATCAGGACTTGGAGGCCTTCCTCCGCATCTATGTGTCCTCCTCTCAAGATGACTGGGTTCAATTACTTCCCTGGGCCGAGTTCTGTCATAACAACCAGTATCATTCTTCATCTTCTTCAACACCATTCTTCACCAACTTTGGATTCCACCCTAAAGTCCCTGAGTTCCAACCGCTTCCAGCAACTTCTGTTCCCGCAGTGGATATCACCTTGCATCAGTTTGCCAATATCTGGAAGAGCGTACGATCAGCTCTGCTCAAGGCATCGTTCAGGTACAAGAAGTTTGCGGATAAGAAGCGTCGAGCAGTTCCTGCTCTCAAGGTGGGTGATCGGGTATGGTTATCCACGAAGAATTTGAGGTTAAGAGTTCCCAGTATGAAGTTTGCACCTCGCTACATCGGTCCTTTTAAAATTGATCAAGTCATCAATCCTGTTGCTTACAGACTCCAGTTACCTCCCTTCTTAAAAATACCCAGGACATTCCATGTTTCCCTGTTGAAACCGCTAATCTTGAATCGGTTTCATTCCTCACTTCCACCAACTCCGAAAGTCCAAACTCAACGAGGCGTTGAGTATGAAGTGGCCAAGATCCTGGACTCACGTCACCGTTACGGTCAACTTCAGTATCTCATTGACTGGAAGGGCTATGGTCCTGAAGAACGCTCTTGGACCAATGCCTCAGACGTCCATGCTCCTGCCTTGGTCCGAAATTTCCACGCAAAGTTTCCTTTAAAGCCTAAGAAGTGTCCTGGGGCCACTCCTAAAGGGGGGGGTGCTGTCACGATCCGGGTATCTGGACGCCATTACTTACCCTTCAGATGCCTCCTAGGGCGGGCTCAGCGTTCCAGGACCGGATTCCGCTGTTCCTGAGTTTCCACATGCAGAGTGTCAGAGTGGTGTTTTCATCAGCCGCGGCCTCCGCTGTGCCCGCGTGGTTAAATGTGCATCTGTCAGCCTGGCGTCTCCTGTCTCCGGTGGCCGGCGCCGCCATTACTGTTTCCCAGACCACATGGATTACAAACCAAACTTCCCTCCAAGTGTCTGCATGGGCGCAGCCATCTTGGATTTTGTCATCTGATCATTTCCACCAATCTGCTGTCTGTATTGTTGTTTTGCATAATTGCCTAGCCAACCCCTTCCTTGCTGCAGGTATAAGTAAGCTGTGCCTGAGCAAGGAAGACGTCAGTGCTTTGGTTGTCAAACCTAGTTCCTGTTTGTCTCTCTTCTATGATTGTCTTCCAGGTTCCAGCTCCTGTCTCAAGACTTCCACCATAGAGACCCGCACCAGCATTCCACCTGCGGTGTAGCCTGACTCTCCAATCCATTGTGGATTCATCTGTTTCCAGCTACAACACTACCTGCTTCCAGCCTCAGCTTCCAGCAGAATACAGCTTCCCTTAAAGGGCCGGTGTCCTTTCTACACTTTACCACTCTCCACCGGAATTATTATTTCTCCGCTCTCAAGTTCTACATTTCAGTTCACATTTCATCGCTCCCAAAGTTCATTTATTATTTAACTGGTTCCAGCCAGTATCCACTCCGTGCTAACAACAGTCTGGTTCCAGCCAGTATCCACAGCAGCTGTTTTACCTTCAGCAACCCAGCTCTTCCTGGAACACCAGCTGGTACAATCCTGGGTTATCTCCATTGCTACAGCCGGGCCTGGTAAGGACTTTCCATCTAGAAGATTATAAGAACTATCTCACACTACCAGTGCCCTGTGGCTCCTGCCATGCTGTAGTACTCAGGAACTGTATTTATTCTTTGCTGACTTTTACGTTTTCTTTTATTGCTGCTGTGATGCGGAGTTGTCATAATAAACATCATTGACTTTTATCTAAGTTGTCGTGGTCACGCCTTCGGGCAGTTATTATCCATGTTACTTACATGTCCAGGGGTCTGATACAACCTCCCAGGTTCCGGTACATCTCAGCCCCTACAACTGAGGCTGCCTCCCGTCAGCTCAGGCCCTCAGTTGTGACAAGCGTGTGGACGGATCTGTGTGGCATCCCCTGTCAGCTGCGGCCTATGCCGCGATTACTACAGTAAAGCACTACAGGTCTGTGCGGCGCCTCTCACCTGCTGTAGCTTCCGCCGCCGGCTCTGGGAGGTTGCTGTGCAGTTTGACATTCACTGTGTCCTGCGGCCGTTGCCGCCATTAATGTGAAAGCTCCACATGAAATTACAAACCAGGTTTCCCTCCAAGAACCAGTATGGGCGCAGCCATATTGGTTCTGATTACATGATGCTATTTCCACCAATCTACAGTTTGCTGAGCTCTGACTGATTGCTGATCCAATCCCTACACTGCTGGGGGTATAAAGGGACTGATCCTAGACCAGGAAGTTGTCAGTGCTTTGGTTGTCATTACCAGTGTATCCTGTCTCTGCTCTCTGTGATTACTAACTGTGTTCCAGGTATTCCATCTCCTGAGTCTCCAGTTCTGCAGAGACCTGCACGAATCACCACCCTGCGGTGCCTGCCTGACTCCATAGTATCCTCATTGCCTTCTGCTATTGGCAGTGCTCCAAAAACACCAGCTTCCAGCATTGGGCTTCCAGTGGTGTTCAGCTACCTATTGTCATCAGTGCTCCGCCATCGGTGTTCCTGATATCTACAGTATTCAAGTCATCTGTTTTCCCAATTCATCGATCTCTAGCATCACCAGTGTCATTCAACTCCGCTGCTAACACTGGTTTATCCGTACTTCATTTACAGTTCTTCATTATCCGTTCCATCTGGCAAAACCGGCAGTCTACGAGTATCACTCATTCAGCAGTACGTTCAGCCTCTGTACTACATCTGCTGACCAGTTCCAGCTTTCATCTACTCTACAGCACCTAGGTGTTGGTAAAAGGACTTTCCATCTCCTAATCTTCCAAGCTAGCCTTGTGCGGATACCACACCTAAGGGAATACTACAACTGCTATTTTTTTTGGAACTGTGTACTGTTTTTAATAATTTCTCATATCATAACTGTGCAACTGCCGGTGTACCACCAGAACTGTGTTCAATAAACAAACATTCATTTTATCTTTGTTGTCGTGGTCACATCTTCAGGCATTGGTGGTAGAAGTCATCTATGTCTAGGAGTCCTATTCTGCCACCCAGATTCACCTTTACACAAGCCCACCAGCCCTTACAACTGAGGCTGTCCCAGATCAACACCAGCCCTCAGTTGTGACAGTAAGCACTGACCTAATGAATCCAGCCGGAGACCAAGAGCAAGCGGTCAGGCCAATGCAAGAACTGGCAGCCCGACTTGAACATCAGGAGGCTGCACAAGGTCATGTTATCCACTGTCTTCAGGATCTCTCCTTTCGGCTGGATGGAATCCAAATGACCCTCCATGGTTCCGGGGCGTTTGGTGTACCAACGGCAGTACCTACAGTGGTAACCCCACCCACCATACCCACTTTTGCTCCACATCTTCATTTACCAACTCCAGCAAAATTTGATGGGTCCCCAAAAGCATGCAGGGGATTCCTCAACCAGTGCGAAATTCTTTTAGAATTACAGCCTGGCAGTTTTCCAACTGATCGCACAAAGGTTGCCTACATTATTTCCCTCCTCAGTGGCTCCGCGCTGGATTGGGCATCACCGTTATGGGAGAGATCTGATACTTTGTTGTCTTCATATACAGACTTTGTGGCAACATTCAGGCATACCTTTGACGAGCCAGGCCGTGTAACTTCAGCTTCTTCTGAGATTCTCCGTATCCACCAGGGGACACGAACTGTTGGACAGCATCTAATACAATTCCAGATCTCAGCATCAGAATTGGCATGGAACGATGATGCTTTACGTGCAGCCTTCTGGCATGGCATATCTGAGCGTATCAAGGACGAATTGGCTACCAGGGATTTGCCCTCAAAGTTGGATGAACTAATATCTCTGTGTACCAAAGTTGATCTACGGTTTCGAGAAAGGGCAATCGAGCGAGGAAGATCATAATTTCCCAAGTCTACTCTTCCTCCTCATCAGCCATCTCCGCCCGAGGACGAACCCATGCAGGTAGGTCATTCTCGTCTATCTCTGGCAGAGCGCAGAAGATGTCTCTCTGAGCATCTCTGTCTCTATTGTGCTGCACCATCTCACGTTATTAATGACTGTCCCAAGCGTCCGGGAAACTCCAAGTCCTAGCCCACCAAGGAGAGGGTCGGCTAGGAGCAATGTATTCCTCTCCATCTTCAAGTGAATGTAATCTCCCAGTTTCGCTCCAAGTGGCTCAGCGTACTAGGAACATTATTGCTTTATTAGACTCAGGAGCAGCTGGGAATTTTATGACTGAGGAATACGTCAAGCGTTGGTCCCTACCCACCGAGAGACTTTCGTCTTCCATATTTTTGACTGCCGTGGATGGCAGCAAGATTTCTGATGCAGTCATTTCTTCCAAGACTCTACCAGTTCGTCTGAAAGTAGGAGTTCTTCATTCAGAATTAATTTCCTTTTTGGTGATTCCAAAGGCCACCCATCTGGTGGTTCTGGGACTTCGATGGCTTCGTTTGCATAATCCTCTGATTGACTGGAGGACGACCCATATCCTGGCATGGGGTCCATCCTGTTCTGAGACCTGTCTTTCCAAAGTACTTCCTGTATGTTCTTCATCCTCCAGGTCTTCTGATGTTTCACCTCTTCAGTATCAAGACTATACAGATGTGTTCAGTAAAGCCTCTGCTGATGTCCTGCCCCCACATAGGGAGTGGGATTGTCCTATCGACCTCATCCCATCATCCCAGGGAAGGTTCCACCTCGGGGCCGAACGTATCCGTTGTCTGTACCAGAGTCTCATTCCATGGAGGAGTACATTTAAGAAAATTTGGCAAAGGGTTTTATCCGACCTTCTTCTTCTCCTGCTGGCGCAGGTTTCTTCTTCGTTAAGAAGAAAGACGGTGGCCTGCGGCCATGCATCGACTATAGAGGTTTGAACGACATCCCATTAAAAAAACGGTATCCTCTGCCTCTGATTACCGAACTCTTCGACCGGGTTAGCGGAGCAACCATCTTCACGAAATTAGATTTGAGGGGTGCCTATAACCTCATTCGGATCCGGAAGGGTGACGAGTGGAAGACCGCATTTAACACCCGTGACGGACATTATGAGTACCTCGTCATGCCTTTCAGAGTTAGTAATGCTCCAGCTGTTTATCAACACTTCGTGAACGAGATCTTTAGAGATATCCTCTATCGTCATGTCGTGGTATACCTCGATGACATCCTCATCTTTGCCAACGATCTGGAGGAACATTGTTTTTGGGTGAAGGAAGTCCTGTCCCGTCTTCATGCCAATCATCTTTATTGCAAGTTGGAAAAATGCGTCTTTGAAGTCAAATCCATTCCGTTTCTAGGCTACATTGTGTCCGGTTCCGGACTAGAGATGGATCCTGAGAAACTACAAGCTATCCAGGATTGGCCAATACCTACAACCCTCAAGAGTGTTCAGAGATTTTTAGGATTCGCCAACTATTACAGAAAATTTATTTGAGACTTTTCCACCATTGTGGCGCCTATCACTGCCTTTACCAAGAAGGGTGCTAATCCCTCCAAGTGGTCCAAAGAAGCCATGCAAGCCTTCCATCTGTTAAAGCAAAGATTCACCTCAGCTCCGGTGTTGAAACAGCCAGATACCAACTCGCCGTTCACCCTTGAGGTGGATGCCTCCTCCGTTGGAGTGGGCGCTGTCCTGTCTCAAAGAGCCAAAGATGGTCATCTGCATCCTTGCGGCTTCTTCTCCCGGAGGTTTTCCCCTGCTGAGCGCAATTACGCCATTGGTGATCAAGAATTGTTGGCTATCAAGCTTGCTCTGGAAGAGTGGAGGCATTTGCTAGAAGGCGCTTCCCATACAATTACGATTCTTACAGATCACAAAAATCTCCTGTATTTGAAGAGTGCACAATGTCTCAACCCCCGTCAAGCCAGATGGGCACTTTTTTTTCTAGGTTCGACTTTAAACTCCAGTTCTGTCCAGGGTCACAGAATCGCAAGGCTGATGCCCTTTCCCGCTCTTGGGAGCAAGAAAATGAGTCTGAGTCCAGGGCCGTCTTAACAGCAGTGTAGGCCCCTGGGCACAGCAATGCACTGTGGCCCCTACCCATCCTACAGCAGTAGGGGTGGGGGTACTATCAGCGGCAGCTTTGATGATCCGCGGGCGGTAGTGGGTGTTCTATTTTCCACTCAGCATGTAGGACCTGGAGCAGTAATTTCTGCTAATACTCCTTTACTGCACAGATGGTGGGAGATGCGGTGAGAGGGAGAACACTAAACTGTAGAAGGGGGCATTGCACTGAATGAAAGGGCCCCAGTACTTGACTTCCAGGGCGGTAGGGGGAGTGGGCTTAATATTCATAATTTTCTGGTGAGAGGGCAGCTTGCTTGATTGCAGATATCTCAAATTCCTGGATATAGATTTCTTAGCTTTCAATGTGATATAAAAGTAGAGAGTCCCACCTTTTAGGAAGTACTGGGGACTTGGGGATCCGAGATCAGGAGCCAGAGCAATCCACCAATGAAATTATAAAACTGCATACCAGGCATGTGGAGCTGGAGCAGGGACCAGCTGCTCGAAGGCTGATATCTCTGGTTCTGGGCATAGTAGAGATAAGCTGCCAGTGTCCAGTGAAAGGGGAGAGTCCCAGCTTCTGGAGTATACCATCAGAACTACTCTAAGTCAGACAGAGCCCGAGATATCTTGGGGGGAATTGCAATTAACACGCTCGGATGGGGACCGCTGCTTTGAAGTTGGATATCTCTGGTTCCCCAGGGCCAATTTTCAAAAATCTGGTACCCCTGTAAAGAGTGGACCCTCATCTATCAGCATAGGGCCCTTATACTACTGGGGCCCTTGGGAAAGTGCCCATTGAGCCCATACGAAAAGACGGCCCTGTCTGAGTCTTCGGACAAGCATCCTATTATCCATCCAGTGGCGTTCTCCACGGTAAGGATGGACTCTATGCCTCCATCAGGGAAAAGCTTTGTAAAGCCGGCTCTAAGGAAGAAGCTCATGCATTGGGCACATGCTTCCCATTTTACCGGACATGCGGGCATCCAGAAAACCCTTGAATTCATCTCCAGATCATACTGGTGGCTGACCCTGAAAAAAGATGTCACGGAGTTTATTGCTTCCTGCCCAAAATGTGCCCAACACAAAGTACCTCGTCAGTCACCTGCCGGGCAACTGGTTCCTCCAGCTGTTCCTCATCGTCCGTGGACCCATCTGTCAATGGACTTTATTACGGACCTTCCTATATGCAACAAGTTTAATACCATCTGGGTGATAGTTGACCGGTTCTCCAAGATGGCTCATTTCATTCCCCTCACCGGTCTTCCGTCAGCTTCCAGGTTGGCTCAAGTGTTCATCCAAGAGATCTTCAGACTACATGGCCTCCCGAGGAAATAATTTCTGACAGAGGAGTACAGTTCGTAGCCAAGTTTTGGCGAAGTTTATGTTTGGCCCTCCAAGTCAAATTAAAATTCTCCACAGCGTATCACCCCCAAACTAACGGTCAAACTGAGAGGGTGAATCAGGACTTGGAGGCCTTCCTCCGAATTTATGTATCCTCATCCCAAGATGACTGGGTTCAACTTCTTCCCTGGGCCGAGTTCTGTCATAACAACCAATACCACTTGTCATCCTCTTCTACGCCATTCTTCACTAACTATGGATTTCACCCTAAAGTTCCAGAATTTCAACCGCTTCCAGCAACTTCAGTGCCAGCAGCTGATATCACTCTTCGTCAGTTTTCAAATAACTGGAAGAACGTTTGAGCGGCTCTACTCAAGGCATCTTTTAGATATAAGAAGTTTGCAGATAGGAAGCGTAGGGCAATTCCTGCCCTTAAAGTGGGTGATTGTGTTTGGCTATCTACGAAGAATTTGAGGTTAAGAATTCCAAGCATGAAATTTGCTCCTCGATATATCGGCCCTTTTCGAATTGAACAAGTCATCAACCCAGTAGCTTTCACACTTCAGCTTCCTCCATTCTTAAAAATTCCCAGGATGTTTCATGTTTCCCTTCTGAAACCGTTGATCCTGAATTGGTTCCATTCAGCACTTCCTTCGGCTCCTAAAGTCCAGACTCAACGTGGTGTTGAGTATGAAGTCGCCAAGATTCTGGATTCACGCTTCCGTTATGGTCAACTTCAATACCTGATCGATTGGAAGGGCTATGGCCCTGACGAACGTTCCTAAACCAATGCTTCAGATGTCCATGCTCCTACATTGGTTTGGAATTTCCATTCTACGTTCCCTCAGAAGCCAAAGAAGTGTCCTGGGGCCACTACTAAAGGGAAGGGGGGGGGGGGGTGCTGTCATGATCCAGACTACTGGACATCATTTTTTACCTTTCAGGTGTCTCCTGAGGCTGGCTCAGCGTTCTAGGGCCAGGTCTCAATAATGTTGTTAAATGTCCTTACTTCATATCTCCTCTCTGCCAGTCTGCAGGTGCTGTCACAAGGAACTCTTAAATAGAATGGCATTTCTAGCTCATCGTGGCCTCCGCCACCATTACTGCATTCTCAGCACTTGGACGGCTCTGTATAGCATCTCCTGTCAGCTGCGGCTTTTGCCGCGATTACTACAGTAAAGCACTACAGGTCTGTGTGGCGCCTCTCACCTGCTGTAGCTTCCGCCGCCGGCTCTGGGAGGTTGCTGTGCAGTTTGACATTCACTGTGTCCTGCGGCCGCTGCCGCCATTACTGTGAAAGCTCCACATGAAATTACAAACCAGGTTTCCCTCCAAGAACCAGTATGGGCGCAGCCATGTTGGTTCTGATCACATGATGCTATTTCCACCAATCTACAGTTTCGCTGAGCTCTGCCTGATTGCTGATCCAATCCCTACACTGCTGGGGGTATAAAGGGACTGATCCTAGACCAGGAAGTTGTCAGTGCTTTGGTTGTCATTACCAGTGTATCCTGTCTCTGCTCTCTGTGATTACTAACTGTGTTCCAGGTATTCCATCTCCTGAGTCTCCAGTTCTGCAGAGACCTGCACGAATCACCACCCTGCGGTGCCTGCCTGACTCCATAGTATCCTCATTGCCTTCTGCTATTGGCAGTGCTCCAAAAACACCAGCTTCCAGCATTGGGCTTCCAGTGGTGTTCAGCTACCTATTGTCATCAGTGCTCCGCCATCGGTGTTCCTGATATCTACAGTATTCAAGTCATCTGTTTTCCCAATTCATCGATCTCTAGCATCACCAGTGTCATTCAACTCCGCTGCTAACACTGGTTTATCCGTACTTCATTTACAGTTCTTCATTATCCGTTCCATCTGGCAAAACCGGCAGTCTACGAGTATCACTCATTCAGCAGTACGTTCAGCCTCTGTACTACATCTGCTGACCAGTTCCAGCTTTCATCTACTCTACAGCACCTAGGTGTTGGTAAAAGGACTTTCCATCTCCTAATCTTCCAAGCTAGCCTTGTGCGGATACCACACCTAAGGGAATACTACAACTGCTATTTTTTTTGGAACTGTGTACTGTTTTTAATCATTTCTCATATCATAACTGTGCAACTGCCGGTGTACCACCAGAACTGTGTTCAATAAACAAACATTCATTTTATCTTTGTTGTCGTGGTCACATCTTCAGGCATTGGTGGTAGAAGTCATCTATGTCTAGGAGTCCTATTCTGCCACCCAGATTCACCTTTACACCAGCCCACCAGCCCTTACAACTGAGGCTGTCCCAGATCAACACCAGCCCTCAGTTGTGACAGTAAGCACTGACCTAATGAATCCAGCCGGAGACCAAGAGCAAGCGGTCAGGCCAATGCAAGAACTGGCAGCCCGACTTGAACATCAGGAGGCTGCACAAGGTCATGTTATCCACTGTCTTCAGGATCTCTCCTTTCGGCTGGATGGAATCCAAATGACCCTCCATGGTTCCGGGGCGTTTGGTGTACCAACGGCAGTACCTACAGTGGTAACTCCACCCACCATACCCACTTTTGCTCCACATCTTCATTTACCAACTCCAGCAAAATTTGATGGGTCCCCAAAAGCATGCAGGGGATTCCTCAACCAGTGCGAAATTCATTTAGAATTACAGCCTGGCAGTTTTCCAACTGATCGCACAAAGGTTGCCTACATTATTTCCCTCCTCAGTGGCTCCGCGCTGGATTGGGCATCACCATTATGGGAGAGATCTGATACTTTGTTGTCTTCATATACAGACTTTGTGGCAACATTCAGGCATACCTTTGACGAGCCAGGCCGTGTAACTTCAGCTTCTTCTGAGATTCTCCGTATCCACCAGGGGACACGAACTGTTGGACAGCATCTAATACAATTCCAGATCTCAGCATCAGAATTGGCATGGAATGATGATGCTTTACGTGCAGCCTTCTGGCATGGCATATCTGAGCGTATCAAGGACGAATTGGCTACCAGGGATTTGCCCTCAAAGTTGGATGAACTAATATCTCTGTGTACCAAAGTTGATCTACGGTTTCGAGAAAGGGCAATCGAGCGAGGAAGATCATAATTTCCCAAGTCTACTCCTCCTCCTCATCAGCCATCTCCGCCCAAGGACGAACCCATGCAGGTAGGTCATTCTCGTCTATCTCTGGCAGAGCGCAGAAGATGTCTCTCTGAGCATCTCTGTCTCTATTGTGCTGCACCATCTCACGTTATTAATGACTGTCCCAAGCGTCCGGGAAACTCCAAGTCCTAGCCCACCAAGGAGAGGGTCGGCTAGGAGCAATGCATTCCTCTCCATCTTCAAGTGAATGTAATCTCCCAGTTTCGCTCCAAGTGGCTCAGCGTACTAGGAACATTATTGCTTTATTAGACTCAGGAGCAGCTGGGAATTTTATGACTGAGGAATACGTCAAGCGTTGGTCCCTACCCACCGAGAGACTTTCGTCTTCCATATCTTTGACTGCCGTGGATGGCAGCAAGATTTCTGATGCAGTCATTTCTTCCAAGACTCTACCAGTTCGTCTGAAAGTAGGAGTTCTTCATTCAGAATTAATTTCCTTTTTGGTGATTCCAAAGGCCACCCATCTGGTGGTTCTGGGACTTCGATGGCTTCGTTTGCATAATCCTCTGATTGACTGGAGGACGACCCATATCCTGGCATGGGGTCCATCCTGTTCTGAGACCTGTCTTTCCAAAGTACTTCCTGTATGTTCTTCATACTCCAGGTCTTCTGATGTTTCACCTCTTCAGTATCAAGACTATACAGATGTGTTCAGTAAAGCCTCTGCTGATGTCCTGCCCCCACATAGGGAGTGGGATTGTCCTATCGACCTCATCCCATCATCCCAGGGAAGGTTCCACCTCGAGGCCGAACGTATCCGTTGTCTGTACCAGAGTCTCATTCCATGGAGGAGTACATTTAAGAAAATTTGGCAAAGGGTTTTATCCGACCTTCTTCTCCTGCTGGCGCAGGTTTCTTCTTCGTTAAGAAGAAAGACGGTGGCCTGCGGCCATGCATCGACTATAGAGGTTTGAACGACATCCCATTAAAAAAACGGTATCCTCTGCCTCTGATTACCGAACTCTTCGACCGGGTTAGCGGAGCAACCATCTTCACGAAATTAGATTTGAGGGGTGCCTATAACCTCATTCGGATCCGGAAGGGTGACGAGTGGAAGACCGCATTTAACACCCGTGATGGACATTATGAGTACCTCGTCATGCCTTTCAGAGTTAGTAATGCTCCAGCTGTTTATCAACACTTCGTGAACGAGATCTTTAGAGATATCCTCTATCGTCATGTCGTGGTATACCTCGATGACATCCTCATCTTTGCCAACGATCTGGAGGAACATTGTTTTTGGGTGAAGGAAGTCCTGTCCCGTCTTCATGCCAATCATCTTTATTGCAAGTTGGAAAAATGCGTCTTTGAAGTCAAATCCATTCCGTTTCCAGGCTACATTGTGTCCGGTTCCGGACTAGAGATGGATCCTGAGAAACTACAAGCTATCCAGGATTGGCCAATACCTACAACCCTCAAAAGTGTTCAGAGATTTTTAGGATTCGCCAACTATTACAGAAAATTTATTCGAGACTTTTCCACCATTGTGGCGCCTATCACTGCCTTTACCAAGAAGGGTGCTAATCCCTCCAAGTGGTCCAAAGAAGCCATGCAAGCCTTCCATCTGTTAAAGCAAAGATTCACCTCAGCTCCGGTGTTGAAACAGCCAGATACCAACTCGCCGTTCACCCTTGAGGTGGATGCCTCCTCCGTTGGAGTGGGCGCTGTCCTGTCTCAAAGAGCCAAAGATGGTCATCTGCATCCTTGCGGCTTCTTCTCCCGGAGGTTTTCCCCTGCTGAGCGCAATTACGCCATTGGTGATCAAGAATTGTTGGCTATCAAGCTTGCTCTGGAAGAGTGGAGGCATTTGCTAGAAGGCGCTTCCCATACAATTACGATTCTTACAGATCACAAAAATCTCCTGTATTTGAAGAGTGCACAATGTCTCAACATCCGTCAAGCCAGATGGGCACTTTTTTTTCTAGGTTCGACTTTAAACTCCAGTTCTGTCCAGGGTCACAGAATCGCAAGGCTGATGCCCTTTCCCGCTCATGGGAGCAAGAAAATGAGTCTGAGTCCAGGGCCGTCTTAACAGCAGTGTAGGCCCCTGGGCACAGCAATGCACTGTGGCCCCTACCCATCCTACAGCAGTAGGGGTGGGGGTACTATCAGCGGCAGCTTTGATGATCCGCGGGCGGTAGTGGGTGTTCTATTTTCCACTCAGCATGTAGGACCTGGAGCAGTAATTTCTGCTAATACTCCTTTACTGCACAGATGGTGGGAGATGCGGTGAGAGGGAGAACACTAAACTGTAGAAGGGGGCATTGCACTGAATGAATGGGCCCCAGTACTTGACTTCCAGGGCGGTAGGGGGAGTGGGCTTAATATTCATAATTTTCTGGTGAGAGGGCAGCTTGCTTGATTGCAGATATCTCAAATTCCTGGATATAGATTTCTTAGCTTTCAATGGGATAGAAAAGTAGAGAGTCCCACCTTTTAGGAAGTACTGGGGACTTGGGGATCTGAGATCAGGAGCCAGAGCAATTCACCAATGAAATTATAAAACTGCATACCAGGCATGTGGAGCTGGAGCAGGGACCAGCTGCTCGAAGGCTGATATCTCTGGTTCTGGGCATAGTAGAGAGAAGCTGCCAGTGTCCAGTGAAAGGGGAGAGTCCCAGCTTCTGGAGTATACCATCAGAACTACTCTAAGTCAGACAGAGCCCGAGATATCTTGGGGGGAATTGCAATTAACATGCTCGGATGGGGACCACTGCTTTGAAGTTGGATATCTCTGGTTCCCCAGGGCCGATTTTCAAAAATCTGGTACCCCTGTAAAGAGTGGACCCTCATCTATCAGCATAGGGCCCTTATACTACTGGGGCCCTTGGGAAAGTGCCCATTGAGCCCATACGAAAAGACTGCCCTGTCTGAGTCTTCGGACAAGCATCCTATTATCCATCCAGTGGCGTTCACCACGGTAAGGATGGACTCTATGCCTCCATCAGGGAAAAGCTTTGTAAAGCCGGCTCTAAGGAAGAAGCTCATGCATTGGGCACATGCTTCCCATTTTACCGGACATGCGGGCATCCAGAAAACCCTTGAATTCATCTCCAGATCATACTGGTGGCTGACCCTGAAAAAAGATGTCACGGAGTTTATTGCTTCCTGCCCAAAATGTGCCCAACACAAAGTACCTCGTCAGTCACCCGCCGGGCAACTGGTTCCTCCAGCTGTTCCTCATCGTCCGTGGACCCATCTGTCAATGGACTTTATTACGGACCTTCCTATATGCAACAAGTTTAATACCATCTGGGTGATAGTTGACCGGTTCTCCAAGATGGCTCATTTCATTCCCCTCACCGGTCTTCCGTCAGCTTCCAGGTTGGCTCAAGTGTTCATCCAAGAGATCTTCAGACTACATGGCCTCCCGAGGAAATAATTTCTGACAGAGGAGTACAGTTCGTAGCCAAGTTTTGGCGAAGTTTATGTTTGGCCCTCCAAGTCAAATTAAAATTCTCCACAGCGTATCACCCCCAAACTAACGGTCAATCTGAGAGGGTGAATCAGGACTTGGAGGCCTTCCTCCGAATTTATGTATCCTCATCCCAAGATGACTGGGTTCAACTTCTTCCCTGGGCCGAGTTCTGTCATAACAACCAATACCACTTGTCATCCTCTTCTACGCCATTCTTCACTAACTATGGATTTCACCCTAAAGTTCCAGAATTTCAACCGCTTCCAGCAACTTCAGTGCCAGCAGCTGATATCACTCTTCGTCAGTTTTCAAATAACTGGAAGAACGTTTGAGCGGCTCTACTCAAGGCATCTTTTAGATATAAGAAGTTTGCAGATAGGAAGCGTAGGGCAATTCCTGCCCTTAAAGTGGGTGATTGTGTTTGGCTATCTACGAAGAATTTGAGGTTAAGAATTCCAAGCATGAAATTTGCTCCTCGATATATCGGCCCTTTTCGAATTGAACAAGTCATCAACCCAGTAGCTTTCACACTTCAGCTTCCTCCATTCTTAAAAATTCCCAGGATGTTTCATGTTTCCCTTCTGAAACCGCTGATCCTGAATCGGTTCCATTCAGCACTTCCTTCGGCTCCCAAAGTCCAGACTCAACGTGGTGTTGAGTATGAAGTCGCCAAGATTCTGGATTCACGCTTCCGTTATGGTCAACTTCAATACCTGATCGATTGGAAGGGCTATGGCCCTGACGAACGTTCCTGAACCAATGCTTCAGATGTCCATGCTCCTACATTGGTTTGGAATTTCCATTCTACGTTCCCTCAGAAGCCAAAGAAGTGTCCTGGGGCCACTACTAAAGGGGGGGGGGGGGGGGTGCTGTCACGATCCAGACTACTGGAGATCATTTTTTACCTTTCAGGTGTCTCCTGAGGCTGGCTCAGCGTTCTAGGGCCGGGTCTCAATAATGTTGTTAAATGTCCTTACTTCATATCTCCTCTCTGCCAGTCTGCAGGTGCTGTCACAAGGAACTCTTAAATAGAATGGCATTTCTAGCTCATCGTGGCCTCCGCCACCATTACTGCATTCTCAGCACTTGGACGGCTCTGTATAGCATCTCCTGTCAGCTGCGGCTTTTGCCGCGATTACTACAGTAAAGCACTACAGGTCTGTGTGGCGCCTCTCACCTGCTGTAGCTTCCGCCGCCGGCTCTGGGAGGTTGCTGTGCAGTTTGACATTCACTGTGTCCTGCGGCCGCTGCCGCCATTACTGTGAAAGCTCCACATGAAATTACAAACCAGGTTTCCCTCCAAGAACCAGTATGGGCGCAGCCATGTTGGTTCTGATCACATGATGCTATTTCCACCAATCTACAGTTTAGCTGAGCTCTGCCTGATTGCTGATCCAATCCCTACACTGCTGGGGGTATAAAGGGACTGATCCTAGACCAGGAAGTTGTCAGTGCTTTGGTTGTCATTACCAGTGTATCCTGTCTCTGCTCTCTGTGATTACTAACTGTGTTCCAGGTATTCCATCTCCTGAGTCTCCAGTTCTGCAGAGACCTGCACGAATCACCACCCTGCGGTGCCTGCCTGACTCCATAGTATCCTCATTGCCTTCTGCTATTGGCAGTGCTCCAAAAACACCAGCTTCCAGCATTGGGCTTCCAGTGGTGTTCAGCTACCTATTGTCATCAGTGCTCCGCCATCGGTGTTCCTGATATCTACAGTATTCAAGTCATCTGTTTTCCCAATTCATCGATCTCTAGCATCACCAGTGTCATTCAACTCCGCTGCTAACACTGGTTTATCCGTACTTCATTTACAGTTCTTCATTATCCGTTCCATCTGGCAAAACCGGCAGTCTACGAGTATCACTCATTCAGCAGTACGTTCAGCCTCTGTACTACATCTGCTGACCAGTTCCAGCTTTCATCTACTCTACAGCACCTAGGTGTTGGTAAAAGGACTTTCCATCTCCTAATCTTCCAAGCTAGCCTTGTGCGGATACCACACCTAAGGGAATACTACAACTGCTATTTTTTTTGGAACTGTGTACTGTTTTTAATCATTTCTCATATCATAACTGTGCAACTGCCGGTGTACCACCAGAACTGTGTTCAATAAACAAACATTCATTTTATCTTTGTTGTCGTGGTCACATCTTCAGGCATTGGTGGTAGAAGTCATCTATGTCTAGGAGTCCTATTCTGCCACCCAGATTCACCTTTACACCAGCCCACCAGCCCTTACAACTGAGGCTGTCCCAGATCAACACCAGCCCTCAGTTGTGACAGTAAGCACTGACCTAATGAATCCAGCCGGAGACCAAGAGCAAGCGGTCAGGCCAATGCAAGAACTGGCAGCCCGACTTGAACATCAGGAGGCTGCACAAGGTCATGTTATCCACTGTCTTCAGGATCTCTCCTTTCGGCTGGATGGAATCCAAATGACCCTCCATGGTTCCGGGGCGTTTGGTGTACCAACGGCAGTACCTACAGTGGTAACTCCACCCACCATACCCACTTTTGCTCCACATCTTCATTTACCAACTCCAGCAAAATTTGATGGGTCCCCAAAAGCATGCAGGGGATTCCTCAACCAGTGCGAAATTCATTTAGAATTACAGCCTGGCAGTTTTCCAACTGATCGCACAAAGGTTGCCTACATTATTTCCCTCCTCAGTGGCTCCGCGCTGGATTGGGCATCACCGTTATGGGAGAGATCTGATACTTTGTTGTCTTCATATACAGACTTTGTGGCAACATTCAGGCATACCTTTGACGAGCCAGGCCGTGTAACTTCAGCTTCTTCTGAGATTCTCCGTATCCACCAGGGGACACGAACTGTTGGACAGCATCTAATACAATTCCAGATCTCAGCATCAGAATTGGCATGGAACGATGATGCTTTACGTGCAGCCTTCTGGCATGGCATATCTGAGCGTATCAAGGACGAATTGGCTACCAGGGATTTGCCCTCAAAGTTGGATGAACTAATATCTCTGTGTACCAAAGTTGATCTACGGTTTCGAGAAAGGGCAATCGAGCGAGGAAGATCATAATTTCCCAAGTCTACTCCTCCTCCTCATCAGCCATCTCCGCCCAAGGACGAACCCATGCAGGTAGGTCATTCTCGTCTATCTCTGGCAGAGCGCAGAAGATGTCTCTCTGAGCATCTCTGTCTCTATTGTGCTGCACCATCTCACGTTATTAATGACTGTCCCAAGCGTCCGGGAAACTCCAAGTCCTAGCCCACCAAGGAGAGGGTCGGCTAGGAGCAATGCATTCCTCTCCATCTTCAAGTGAATGTAATCTCCCAGTTTCGCTCCAAGTGGCTCAGCGTACTAGGAACATTATTGCTTTATTAGACTCAGAAGCAGCTGGGAATTTTATGACTGAGGAATACGTCAAGCGTTGGTCCCTACCCACCGAGACACTTTCGTCTTCCATATCTTTGACTGCCGTGGATGGCAGCAAGATTTCTGATGCAGTCATTTCTTCCAAGACTCTACCAGTTCGTCTGAAAGTAGGAGTTCTTCATTCAGAATTAATTTCCTTTTTGGTGATTCCAAAGGCCACCCATCTGGTGGTTCTGGGACTTCGATGGCTTCGTTTGCATAATCCTCTGATTGACTGGAGGACGACCCATATCCTGGCATGGGGTCCATCCTGTTCTGAGACCTGTCTTTCCAAAGTACTTCCTGTATGTTCTTCATCCTCCAGGTCTTCTGATGTTCCACCTCTTCAGTATCAAGACTATACAGATGTGTTCAGTAAAGCCTCTGCTGATGTCCTGCCCCCACATAGGGAGTGGGATTGTCCTATCGACCTCATCCCATCATCCCAGGGAAGGTTCCACCTCGAGGCCGAACGTATTCGTTGTCTGTACCAGAGTCTTATTCCATGGAGGAGTACATTTAAGAAAATTTGGCAAAGGGTTTTATCTGACCTTCTTCTTCTCCTGCTGGCGCAGGTTTCTTCTTCGTTAAGAAGAAAGACGGTGGCCTGCGGCCATGCATCGACTATAGAGGTTTGAACGACATTAAAAAAACGGTATCCTCTGCCTCTGATTACCGAACGCTTCGACCGGGTTAGCGGAGCAACCATCTTCACGAAATTAGATTTGAGGGGTGCCTATAACCTCATTCGGATCCGGAAGGGTGACGAGTGGAAGACCGCATTTAACACCCGTGACGGACATTATGAGTACCTCGTCATGCCTTTCAGAGTTAGTAATGCTCCAGCTGTTAATCAACACTTCGTGAACGAGATCTTTAGAGATATCCTCTATCGTCATGTCGTGGTATACCTCGATGACATCCTCATCTTTGCCAACGATCTGGAGGAACATTGTTTTTGGGTGAAGGAAGTCCTGTCCCGTCTTCATGCCAATCATCTTAATTGCAAGTTGGAAAAATGCGTCTTTGAAGTCAAATCCATTCCGTTTCTAGGCTACATTGTGTCCGGCTCCGGACTAGAGATGGATCCTGAGAAACTACAAGCTATCCAGGATTGGCCAATACCTACAACCCTCAAGAGTGTTCAGAGATTTTTAGGATTCGCCAACTATTACAGAAAATTTATTCGAGACTTTTCCACCATTGTGGCGCCTATCACTGCCTTTACCAAGAAGGGTGCTAATCCCTCCAAGTGGTCCAAAGAAGCCATGCAAGCCTTCCATCTGTTAAAGCAAAGATTCACCTCATCTCCAGTGTTGAAACAGCCAGATACCAACTCGCCGTTCACCCTTGAGGTGGATGCCTCCTCCGTTGGAGTGGGCGCTGTCCTGTCTCAAAGAGCCAAAGATGGTCATCTGCATCCTTGCGGCTTCTTCTCCCGGAGGTTTTCCCCTGCTGAGCGCAATTACGCCATTGGCGATCAAGAATTGTTGGCTATCAAGCTTGCTCTGGAAGAGTGGAGGCATTTGCTAGAAGGCGCTTCCCATACCATTACGATTCTTGAAGATCACAAAAATCTCCTGTATTTGAAGAGTGCACAATGTCTCAACCCCCGTCAAGCCAGATGGGCACTTTTTTTTCTAGGTTCGACTTTAAACTCCAGTTCTGTCCAGGGTCACAGAATCGCAAGGCTGATGCCCTTTCCCGCTCATGGGAGCAAGAAAATGAGTCTGAGTCCAGGGCCGTCTTAACAGCAGTGTAGGCCCCTGGGCACAGCAATGCACTGTGGCCCCTACCCATCCTACAGCAGTAGGGGTGGGGGTACTATCAGCGGCAGCTTTGATGATCCGCGGGCGGTAGTGGGTGTTCTATTTTCCACTCAGCATGTAGGACCTGGAGCAGTAATTTCTGCTAATACTCCTTTACTGCACAGATGGTGGGAGATGCGGTGAGAGGGAGAACACTAAACTGTAGAAGGGGGCATTGCACTGAATGAATGGGCCCCAGTACTTGACTTCCAGGGCGGTAGGGGGAGTGGGCTTAATATTCATAATTTTCTGGTGAGAGGGCAGCTTGCTTGATTGCAGATATCTCAAATTCCTGGATATAGATTTCTTAGCTTTCAATGGGATATAAAAGTAGAGAGTCCCACCTTTTAGGAAGTACTGGGGACTTGGGGATCCGAGATCAGGAGCCAGAGCAATCCACCAATGAAATTATAAAACTGCATACCAGGCATGTGGAGCTGGAGCAGGGACCAGCTGCTCGAAGGCTGATATCTCTGGTTCTGGGCATAGTAGAGATAAGCTGCCAGTGTCCAGTGAAAGGGTAGAGTCCCAGCTTCTGGAGTATACCATCAGAACTACTCTAAGTCAGACAGAGCCCGAGATATCATGGGGGGAATTGCAATTAACAGGCTCGGATGGGGACCACTGCTTTGAAGTTGGATATCTCTGGTTCCCCAGGGCCGATTTTCAAAAATCTGGTACCCCTGGAAAGAGTGGACCCTCATCTATCAGCATAGGGCCCTTATACTACTGGGGCCCTTGGGCAAGTGCCCATTGAGCCCATACGAAAAGACGGCCCTGTCTGAGTCTTCGGACAAGCATCCTATTATCCATCCAGTGGCGTGTTCCACGGTAAGGATGGACTCTATGCCTCCATCAGGGAAAAGCTTTGTAAAGCCGGCTCTAATGAAGAAGCTCATGCATTGGCACATGCTTCCCATTTTACCGGACATGCGGGCATCCAGAAAACCCTTGAATTCATCTCCAGATCATACTGGTGGCCGACCCTGAAAAAAGATGTCACGGAGTTTATTGCTTCCTGCCCAAAATGTGCCCAACACAAAGTACCTCGTCAGTCACCCACCAGGCAACTGGTTCCTCCAGCTGTTCCTCATCGTCCGTGGACCCATCTGTCAATGGACTTTATTACGGACCTTCCTATATGCAACAAGTTTAATACCATCTGGGTGATAGTTGACCGGTTCTCCAAGATGGCTCATTTCATTCCCCTCACCGGTCTTCCGTCAGCTTCCAGGTTGGCTCAAGTGTTCATCCAAGAGATCTTCAGACTACATGGCCTCCCGAGGAAATAATTTCTGACAGAGGAGTACAGTTCGTAGCCAAGTTTTGGCGAAGTTTATGTTTGGCCCTCCAAGTCAAATTAAAATTCTCCACAGCGTATCACCCCCAAACTAACGGTCAATCTGAGAGGGTGAATCAGGACTTGGAGGCCTTCCTCCGAATTTATGTATCCTCATCCCAAGATGACTGGGTTCAACTTCTTCCCTGGGCCGAGTTCTGTCATAACAACCAATACCACTTGTCATCCTCTTCTACGCCATTCTTCACTAACTATGGATTTCACCCTAAAGTTCCAGAATTTCAACCGCTTCCAGCAACTTCAGTGCCAGCAGCTGATATCACTCTTCGTCAGTTTTCAAATAACTGGAAGAACGTTTGAGCGGCTCTACTCAAGGCATCTTTTAGATATAAGAAGTTTGCAGATAGGAAGCGTAGGGCAATTCCTGCCCTTAAAGTGGGTGATTGTGTTTGGCTATCTACGAAGAATTTGAGGTTAAGAATTCCAAGCATGAAATTTGCTCCTCGATATATCGGCCCTTTTCGAATTGAACAAGTCATCAACCCAGTAGCTTTCACACTTCAGCTTCCTCCATTCTTAAAAATTCCCAGGATGTTTCATGTTTCCCTTCTGAAACCGCTGATCCTGAATCGGTTCCATTCAGCACTTCCTTCGGCTCCCAAAGTCCAGACTCAACGTGGTGTTGAGTATGAAGTCACCAAGATTCTGGATTCACGCTTCCGTTATGGTCAACTTAATACCTGATCGATTGGAAGGGCTATGGCCCTGAGGAACGTTCCTGAACCAATGCTTCAGATGTCCATGCTCCTACATTGGTTTGGAATTTCCATTCTACGTTCCCTCAGAAGCCAAAGAAGTGTCCTGGGGCCACTAATAAAGGGGGGGGGGGGGGGTGCTGTCACGATCCAGACTACTGGACATCATTTTTTACCTTTCAGGTGTCTCCTGAGGCTGGCTCAGCGTTCTAGGGCCAGGTCTCAATAATGTTGTTAAATGTCCTTACTTCATATCTCCTCTCTGCCAGTCTGCAGGTGCTGTCACAAGGAACTCTTAAATAGAATGGCGTTTCTAGCTCATCGTGGCCTCCGCCGCCATTACTGCATTCTCAGCACTTGGACGGCTCTGTATAGCATCTCCTGTCAGCTGCGGCTTTTGCCGCGATTACTACAGTAAAGCACTACAGGTCTGTGTGGCGCCTCTCACCTGCTGTAGCTTCCGCCGCCGGCTCTGGGAGGTTGCTGTGCAGTTTGACATTCACTGTGTCCTGCGGCCGCTGCCGCCATTACTGTGAAAGCTCCACATGAAATTACAAACCAGGTTTCCCTCCAAGAACCAGTATGGGCGCAGCCATGTTGGTTCTGATCACATGATGCTATTTCCACCAATCTACAGTTTCGCTGAGCTCTGCCTGATTGCTGATCCAATCCCTACACTGCTGGGGGTATAAAGGGACTGATCCTAGACCAGGAAGTTGTCAGTGCTTTGGTTGTCATTACCAGTGTATCCTGTCTCTGCTCTCTGTGATTACTAACTGTGTTCCAGGTATTCCATCTCCTGAGTCTCCAGTTCTGCAGAGAATCACCACCCTGCGGTGCCTGCCTGACTCCATAGTATCCTCATTGCCTTCTGCTATTGGCAGTGCTCCAAAAACACCAGCTTCCAGCATTGGGCTTCCAGTGGTGTTCAGCTACCTATTGTTATCGGTGCTCCGCCATCGGTGTTCCTGATATCTACAGTATTCAAGTCATCTGTTTTCCCAATTCATTGATCCCTAGCATCACCAGTGTCATTTAACTCTGCTGCTAACACTGGTTTATCCATACTTCATTCACAGATCTTCATTATCCGTTCTATCTGGCAAAACCGGCAGTCTACGAGTATCACTCATTCTGCAGTACGTTCAGCCTCTGTACTTCATCTGCTGACCAGTTCCATCTTTCATCTACTCTACAGCACCTAGGTGTTGGTAAAAGGACCTTCCATCTCCTAATCTCCCAAGCTAGCCTTGTGCGGATACCACACCTAAGGGAATACTACAACTGCCAGTTGGATCCGAGTTTGCCAAATGTGTGGAATGCCGGCCGATCTCAAACATTTTTTTTAAAATGGCACTCATATACAAGGCAAAACCATGCTTTGTAAATTATTTCCGCTTTAAAAAAAAGCGCTTTAAAAAAAAGTCAGAGATCGGCCAGCATCCTCCACCTCCAGCAACCTCGGACCCTATCCGCATATGTCCCGTGGTTGGAGCTGCTATCACTGCCGCTTACATGGAAGTAGCAGCGATAGCACTAATATGGCAATGCAGCATCCAATACTGCTCATAGGATGCAGCTTCAACTGTGACACCGACGGCCAGCTGCATGACTCAAGCCGGCCACCGCAGGTCCGAGCAAGAAGCCAGGGAATCTCTGTCCTCTGGTGGAGATCCTGGCCTCGTCCTTCCCGCAATGACAAACACACGCCTCGTTTTGAGAAGGCGTCACTGCACCGAAAACGGCATCAGATTGTCAATCACTTTTCCAGTCTGATGCGTCCACTGTTGGTGCCTGGAGCATTTGCAAAGTACTGATTACTGAACATCTGTACTTTGCTGCATGTGCTGTAGACCCAACTGGAACTGAATCAGGCCCAATGGGCGCAGTTCACTAAACCCTGCTAAGGCAGAGGGGCACTGCTCTGATGCAAAGTCACCTGTTGCTGTTGTCAGTCATTCCTGGCAATGAGAAGGTCACTGGGAAAGAACACTAAGGGGTTTATTCAGTGAAAAGAGTGGAGAAGTGAGCCACTGGGGAAGTTGCCCATGGCAACCAATCAGCTTCTCTGTATAATTTTATAGTATGCAAATTATAAATGTTACTCCAGTGCTGATTGGCTCTTCTCCACTGGCTCACTTCTCCACTGTTTTCACTGTTTCATGAATAGACCCCTAAACTACTACTGTGCATGTGTTAGAAGGAAATCTGCCATAGCAGCAAATGAGAACAGTGCTGTGTCCATCACATTGGAGGAATGGAGTTAACAGTAACACTGGAGGAATGATGCACTCCATGTAAGTTCAAATATATATTTTCATTACAACCTATAGCAAAAATAATATTTTACATTTTGAGCTTATATTTAAGTTTTAACTTAATTGGAAGTAAGCTGAAACCTGCTATATCGATTACAGTATAGCGGCCCTCTTCCAACACTTTATAACTTACGAAACAAAAATATCACTGTACAGTATAATAATAGTAATTGGTTTTATTCTGTGCAAATAAATATGTGACTGATCGCTGCTGCTACTGCTGCTCTCTGAGTAGACGTCGTATCACTCCCATTGCTCACAGCTCGGCATCCCCGCCCTTCAGCTACCTGTTTTATGAGGGTGGAGCCAGGTGACTCCAATGTGTTCCCTCGTCTGTCCCTTTCCCTACCCAGCAGGATGTGCATCCCAGCAGCCTAGCCTGACAGTGACACGCTGCAGACCTTATATCGGAGGGTCAACCAGCTCAGCATGTCTACCTACACAGAGGCTCCGCCACCGTCCAGCACTGTGCGGCTGCTGGCAGCGCTCTTCTTTGCGGTCACCTCGTTCCTAACTATCCTGGCAAACAAGACCGTGCTCACCGCCCACAGGTAGGAAGGAAATAGCGCGTGTATGTACTAACGTGAGGACTGGCAGCGCGAGACTGGCACATTATTAGCAACCAGTAGTATGGTAATAGGACACCTAGGTACAGTGGACAGGAGGGTAAAGTGTGGGAGGTAAGGGTGGTCTAAGTAAATGCCCCGCAATTTGACGGCATAATTTCAGTTATATAATGCACAAATAGTGTAGAACAATGAGATGGACAACTACTGACCTCGTTATAATTTGAAAACAAGTAAATGGCCAAACTGGTTAGTTTATGTTGTGAGGGCATTCAGCTGGTTCAAGTTCAGAACACAGGACCCCCTAGATTAGCATAGCCAGGACTAGCAACATAAATATTGGGCCCTGGTACACTGATATCTATGGGGCCCCTTCAGATTTTAAATCTATCTATCTATCTATCTATCTATCTATCTATCTATCTATCTATCTATCTATCTATCTATCTATCCAGTGACGTAAGTTCGTCACAGTCGCCCGGAGGCAAGTTCATACCAGTTGCCCCCCCCCTTATATTTAGATACATATATGCACACATACATACATATGTATGTGTGTGTGCATGGAGTGTTCTGAATTTTTTTTTATATACTGTATACAGGTTGAGTATCCCATATCCAAATATTCCGAAATACGGAATATTCCGAAATACGGACTTTTTTGAGTGAGATAGTGAAACCTTTGTTTTTTGATGGCTCAATGTACACAAACTTTGTTTAATGCACAAAGTTATTAAAAATATTGTATTAAATGACCTTCAGGCTGTGTGTATAAGGTGTATATGAAACATAAATGAATTGTGTGAATGTAGACACACTTTGTTTAATGACAAAGTTATAAAAAATATTGGCTAAAATTACCTTCAGGCTGTGTGTATAAAGTGTATATGTAACATAAATGCATTCTGTGCTTAGATTTAGGTCCCATCACCATGATAGTGTTCATTCTAGCACCCTGCACCTTTCAAAACATGTGCAGTTCCTCTTTCCTGCCTGGGGTGTCACTCTCTGCTCTGGTGCTTCTCAGCACACTCTGGTCTGTATTTCAGTGCCGAGATACAGACCAGAGTGTTCGGAGAAGCACCAGAGCAGAGAGCGACACCCCAGGCAGGAAAGGAGAACTGCATGGATTTTGAAAGGTGCAGGGTGCTAGAATGAACACTACATGATATCTCATTATGGTATGCAATTATTCCAAAATACGGAAAAATCCGTTATCCAAGATACCTCTGGTCCCAAGCATTTTGGATAAGGGATACATTTCATTGTCTTTTATTTTAAATCACACATTTCTTAGCAGTCATACCCAGGATTAGAACCCACTGACAGCAGACACTTTACTGATGGAGCTATTTGCTCCAGTACAGGAAGCATGAGAATTGTACAGTAACTATATGAAGTTATGTGTAATAGTCAGAGAAGTAACTTCATATTGTGAAAAGATAGCGGCAGCCATCAATTAATTTACTTCAATGGTGTCGTGTCACAGAATGGGAGGA
Organism: Pseudophryne corroboree; assembly: GCF_028390025.1. Taxonomy (NCBI): domain Eukaryota; kingdom Metazoa; phylum Chordata; class Amphibia; order Anura; family Myobatrachidae; genus Pseudophryne; species Pseudophryne corroboree. The sequence goes on from NC_086444.1 coordinate 473,223,509, forward strand.
GAAGAGCCCCCCTTCAGAGCAGGAGCCCGGCGGCAGATGACTCTGTTGCCTCCCAGAGTTCTGCCTCTGTATCTATCTATCTATCTATCTATCTATCTATCTATCTATCTATCTATCTATCTATCTATCTATCTCTAGTGGAATCAGGCAGCCCACCCCAGAGATATTATAACCCAATCATTCACTCTACGATAGAATAGCGCAGGAGGAGAGTTTTTTGTTTGAGATATATATATATATATATTAAAGTGCAACATAATTTTCTGCACTAAATAAGAAACTGTAAATATATATTTGTTTGTTTATACACATACTGTATATACTTGAAAAAAAGTATATCCGTCCCCCAACACACCCCACAGTCTGTCTCTCCCCAGTGACTCCGTGCTGCATTTCCAGCTCCCCCAGGTACAAGTATAATGTTTAACTTTCCGAAGTTTGATACATATGGGATTTGGTGAAACCTCTGAAAACAATAGTTTTTGGAGGTTTGACTGCTTTTTAGTGCTTCGTACATCCCACCCCTAATCTGAAATTTAAAGGGCCGTACTGACGGGGAGATTTTCCCAGAGATGTGTGCTGAGGGTCTAGCACAGACCGGTCAACACACCTCTCCCCCCCCGCTCAGCACAGCGCGATGTGCCGAGCAAGGTGGGACGGAGACAGACAGGGGGGCCGCTCATTTCACCCAGCGGTGAAATGAGCGACCTGCTAGATTGTGCCTGCATGCAGGCCAATCTAGCATCGGCGATAGTGACGCGCTGTCGCCGGTACCCCTACACACGGAGCGATGTTCAGCTAATTTCTAAGCAATCTAGTTAGCTGAACATCTCTCTGTGTGTACCCCCCTTAACATGTTGTTATCAGTAGCAGTGTCACTACGAATTATTTTCACTCATCATCTGTGACTAAGATAAAACCATTGTGAGGAGTTTATGGTAACAGCTACGGCTCTCCTCAGTACCTGACCAGATTAAAAAACTTAATTTATAAATCTAGTGTAAAACAATATGTTACAATGTACACAAAAGTATTTACCCACACCTGTTAATTATTGAATTCAGATGTGTCAATCAGACCCGTTGCCACAGGTGTATAAAATCAAGCACTTAGTCATGCAGTCTCCATTTGAAACATTTGTGGGTCATTCTGAAGAGTTCAGTGACTTCAAGCACGGTACTGTAATAGGATGCCAGCTTTGCATTAAGACGCTTCGTGAAATTAAAATGGAAGCATTTAGGAACAACAGCAACTCAGTCAACGAAGTGGAAGACCACATGAAATCACAGAATGGGGTCAACGACTGCTAAGGCGCATGGTGTGTAAAGGTCGCCAACGCTCTGCTGATTCCATAGCTGAAGAGTTCCGAACTTCCACTGGCATTAAATCACAAAAACTGTGCTGCAGAAGCTTAATGTAATGGGTTTCCATGGCCGAGCAGCTGCATCCAAGCCTCACATCACCAATGCCAAGTATCGGATGGAGTGGTGTAAAGCACACCGACACAGGGCTGTGGAGCAGTGAAAACGTGTTCTGTGGAGTGCCCAATTCACGCTTCTCTGTTTAGCTGTCAAATTGGTGAGTCTGAGTTTGGAGGATGCCGGGAGAACTTTACCTGTCTGACTGCATTGGTGGAGGAGGGATAATGGTATGGGGCTGTTTTACAAGGTTTGGGCTAGGCCCCTTATCTCCAGTGAACGGCAATCTTAATGCTGCAGACATTTAGAACAATGCTAGGCTCCAAATTTATGGCAATAGTTTGGGGAAGGCTCTTTTCTATTCCATCATGACTGTTCCCCAGTGTACAATGCAAGCACTATAAATACATGGCTTAATGAGTTTGGTGTGGAAGAACTTGACTGGCCCTGACCTCAATCCCATCAAGCACCTTTGGGATGAACTGGAATGGAGATTGCGAGCTAGGTCTACTCGTCCAACATCAGTGCCTGACCTCATAAATGGTCTACAGAATGAATGGGCGCATATTCCCACAGAAACAATCCAAAATCTTGTGGAAAGCCTTCCAAGAAGAGTGGATGCGGTCATAGTTGCTAAAGAGGGGCCAACTCCATATTAAAGTATATGTATTTGAATACAATGGGGTCGATTCAATTCACCGACAGTTGAATAGCGCCGGGCGTTAGCTCCCGGCGCTATTCAATACAGCGCCAAGTGACACTCAATTGTTGGGATGAAAGAAAAAATCCTACAAAAGTGCTGCCGCATGCCGGCGCGAGGCTGATTCTGTTGGGAATCAGCATCGCGGCGGAGAGTTAAGTCAGAGAATGCCCGTTCTCCCGACAAATCAACCTGTTAAGTCCGGGAGAACGGGCCTTCGCCGACTTAACTTGAGCTGAAATGAATAGCGCCAGGAGCTAATTCCCGGCGCTATTCAACTGTTGGTGAATTGAATCGACCCCAATGTCATTACAGTCCCTGTTGGTGTAATGGTCAAGGGGTCTTTATACTTATGTTCATGTAGTGTATATGAGGATCTGAAAAGGAAAGTAGCCTCCTCCACTATATACAGGTAAGCATTTGCGTATGATGGAGCCATGTTTGACCCCATTACAGAATCTGATACCTGCAGTACAAATTGGCATAAAAAAAAGAACAACAATGGGTCAAAATAAGTTCTATTTGGGTTAAGATGGCACTTGGATCCAGTACTTTGTAGTGTATTGTTATAAGTCAGTCTTCTTACTCCTTCAAATCCTTTATTGTGTATTATAACAGTTTAGAGACTTGACACATCTATACTGCACAGATGTAAAAAAACTAGTTGTGTCCTGGAGGAAGTTCTTGTGATTCTGCACACAGGGCTGTAGCAAACTATACATAAAAACTGAACCATTTTGGAAAAGCAATCCCCTAGCCAAATTGATGGGACAGAGCCGTGGATCTTTTCTAAAATTTTGGTGTAGTATAAAACGGGGATGGGATGTTGAGGTATAAAGGCTTTTTGGAACGTCTTTAACCACTTAACTGGCATGGTCGGATCATGTGCGACCGCGCTGAACCGCTGGGTCCCCCAGTTTTTGACAAGGATATCCGTTCTGCAGATGTACATAATATAATATTTAAATATTTTAAAAAATAATTTTTAAACTATATTAAATTAAAAAAAAAATATTTTAAAGGGAAAAATCATCAGTTAAGTGGTTAATGAAGCCATTGTCTAATGCATCCTGACGTATTCTATTTATATCCTGTTTAAATGTATGCAATGGATCCTGTGGTAAAGGTCTATAAACATTTGGGTGTAATAGTTGTCGCAGTGTCTCAGCTCTCTATGTATGCAGGTCCTGATACGGGTGGTCTTCAGTATGCCGGCGGTCGGGCTCCCGGCGACCAGCATACCGGCGCCGGGAGCCCGACAGCCGGCATACCGACACTTATTCTCCCTCGTGGGGGTCCACGACCCCCCTGGAAGGAGAATAAAATAGTGTGGTGCGCGTAGCGAGCCACCGTGCCCGTAGCGTGGCGAGCGCAGCGAGCCCGCAAGGGGCTCATTTGCGCTTGCCACACTGTCGGTAAGCCGGCGGTCGGGCTCCCGGCGCCGGTATGCTGGTCGCCGGGAGCCCGGCCGCCGGCATATCGTAGTGAACCCCCTGATACCTCTGTCCTTACTGGCTGGATGTACTGTATAACAGTTTTAGTGTTAGCAGCTAAATCCTTATGAGCAAAATGTTCCTCTTGTGATATGTTATAATGAGGTTTACGTTGGATGATGGAATCTTTATTAACCTCTTTGTCCAGTATTTAAAAAAATGTTTTAATTGTTGGAGTTTGGAACACAGAAAAATTGCTCTTTTAACAATTATTTTGGTAAAGCAACTTCTGAGGTTATTCTAGGTTCTTTAGTTGAATTCGTTCCTTTAAAAATTCATGTTATTTCAATTGTCTGTTGAATTTGTATTTCTCAGTCTCCAATTGGAGATGATCAAATGCAGCTTTTGGTACAAATGATAATCCTCTGCTAAGAACCTTCAGTTCTGCAGGTGGCAATATTATTTATTACCAGTTATTTATATAGCGCACACATATTCCGCAGCGTTTTACAGAGAATATTTTGGCCATTCACATCAGTCCCTGCCCCAGTGGAGCTTGCAATCTATATTCCCTATCACATGTACACACAGACACATTCACCCTAGGGTTAATTTTGTTGGGATCCAATTAACCTATCAGTATGTTTTGGATTGTGGGTGGAAACCGGAGCAATACATGAGAAGATAAATTGAATTGGTGGCTTACAACCTCTTTGCCTGCCTTTTCCCCTGACTACCTCTTCTGGTGTAGTTCCCACCTAGTCCAATACCTTGGCTCGAGTACGAACTCCTAAAGGGCCCCATACACTAGAGCGATAATGCCCGATTTCAGCCGATATCGGGCATTCGGCCCGATATTTTGCATGAAATCGGTCATTTTTTATGTGTTTCCGATCCGATGCGCGTTTCCGTGAGCATCGGATCGGATCCTTCAGATTGAATGTGCTGCACATTCAATCAGGTCCGACCTGAGGGCATGGCTGGGATCGCCCAAGATATATTGTATGCAAAAAGGCAGCATACAATGTATCTTGCCCGATCCTTCCCCCCGGGAGGCTGCTGGGGTGATCGCCTGCGATCGCCTCCGACATGTGGTCGCTCTAGTGTATGGGGCCCTTAAGGGACGTGATTTTCGTTGGTTGATCTGAATCACTATTAGAAGTGAAGTCCTCATCTTTGGAATCAGTCTGAAAGTTTTTATTGTAGAATCTGCTTGTATTAAGGGGAGTACTCACGGAGCGATCCCAGCCTAAAATCTAAGCAATCTGACTAGATTGCTTAGATTTTAAGCATGATCTCTCCGTGTGTACCCCTCACAGCGATAGCGATGGGCAGCCCCGAAGAAATCTTTCTCTTCATCTGCACCGCAGTCCTTTCAGCCTAACAAGCTCAGAAAGGCCAGAACATCCAATACTTTCTTTAGGGGAGGTCGGGTTAAGTCCAGGAAACCTGCCGCTGAAGGTTCCCAGGAACAAAAGCCTACTTCAGGTACGCCAAAGTCCTCCGCATGACGGTGGACTGCACGCCCCAGTGGTGGGGCCAGTGGGAGCGAGACTCAGACACTTCAGTCATGTCTGGGTATCGTCCGGCCTGGATCCCTGGGTGATAGATATTGTGTCTCAGGGATACAGGCTGGAATTTCAAAGTCTCCCTCCTCATCGCTTTTTCAAGTCGGGCTTACTAACTCTGTTGGAGGACAGCACTGTACTACAAGACGCTGTCCAAAAGCTGGTGGAGGCACAGGTCATTGTGCCAGTGCCACCTCACATGCTGACCAAAGGTTACTATTCGAACCCTTTCGTGGTACCGAAACCGGATGGTTCGGCCAGGCCCATTCTGAACCTAAAATCATTGAACCCCTTTCTAAGGGAGTTCAAGTTCAAGATGGAGTCTCTCAGGGCGGTGATATCAGGTCTGGAAGAGGGGGAATTACTGGTATCACTGGATATCAAGGATGTGTACCTCCACATTCCGATCTGGCTGCCGCATCAGGCTTATCTCCACTTCGCATTGCTGGACTGTCATTTCCAGTTCCAGGCCCTGCCATTCGGCCTCTCAACCGCACCGAGGGTGTTTACCAAGGTGATGGCGGAAATGATGATTCTCCTCCGCAAGCAAGGGGTGAACATCATTCCATATCTGGACGATCTGCTGATAAAGGCATCGTCCAAGGAGAAGCTGCTGCAGTCCATTGTTCTGACAACACGACTGCTCCAGAGTCATGGTTGGATTCTGAACCTTCCAAAGTCACATTTGGAACCAACCCAGAGGTTGTCATTTCTGGGAATGATCCTGGATACCAGTGACGTGCGGTGGGGTGAGGCAGGTGAGGCAGAGCCTTTCCTGTCATACTAAAGTTTGTACCAGAGTTTTGACTGTATAAAGTATATGAAAAATACAAAGAATATGTTTGAAATATCTTCTTTGCATTATTCTAATAATTTTTATAGCCAAAACTCTGGAGTAAAAAGTGTACGGCAGGTGAAGCAGTGCCTCACTTTCTTATCTTTTCCGCACACCTCTGATCAAAACTCACCAAATTTCCAGGAGTTTATACTGCTGCACCTGTGTATAATGCCCACATGTACGCTTTGGCTCATATATTGCATGTAAACCTGGCTCTGGTGCCAGCCAGTGCCTCCTGAGCCATTTAGCTCACCGCACGTCCCTGCTGGATACGGAAGCGCAGCGGGTGTTTCTTCCGCAGGAAAAGGCGTTGGTGATACAAGCTATGGTCCGGGATGTCCTGAAGCCACCCCTGGTGTCGGTTCATCAATGCATTCGCCTATTGGGAAAGATGGTGGCCTCTTACGAGGCTCTCCAGTACGGGAGGTTCCACGTTCGGACCTTCCAACTGGATCTCCTGGACAAGTGGTCGGGATCTCACCTCCACATGCACCAGAGAATTCGTCTATCGCCAAGGGCAAGGATTTCACTCCTCTAGTGGCTCCAATTGCCTCACCTTCTGGAGGGCCGCAGGTTCGGGATTCAGGACTGGGTCCTTCTAACCACGGATGCGAGCCTCCGGGGCTGGGGAGCAGTCACTCAAGGTGTAGCATTTCAAGGATGGTGGTCAATCCTGGAAGCCGGCCTGCCCATCAACATCCTGGAACTAAGAGCGGTCTACAACGGTCTTCTTCAGACGGCCCCTCTTCTAAGAAATCAGGCCATTCAAGTGCAGTCGGACAACGTAACAACAGTGGCTTACATAAACCGACAAGGCGGAACGAAGAGCAGAGCGGCAATGTCAGAGGTGACAAGAATACTCTGGACAGAAAAGTATGCGTTGGCGCTGTCAGCCATCTTCATTCTGGGAGTAGACAACTGGGAAGCAGACTTCCTCAGCAGACACGATCTCCATCCAGGGGACTGGGGTCTCCATCCGGAGGTGTTCACGGAAATAACAGACCTTTGGGGTTTGCCCCAAATAGACATGATGGCCTCTCGTCTCAACAAGAAGCTTCGGCGTTATTGTTTCAGGTCGAGAGACCCACAGGCAGTGGCAGTGGACGCCCTGGTGTCTCCGTGGGTGTTCCAGTCAGTGTACGTGTTTCCACCACTCCCACTAATCCCAAGAATCCTAATGCTCATAAGGAGAACAAGGGTTCAAGCAATCCTCATTGCCCCAGACTGGCCAAGAAGGGCATAGCACGCGGACCTTCTGAATCTACTGCAAGAAGAGCCGAGGCCTCTTCCTCTTCGGGAGGACCTGCTGCAGCAGGGGCCATTTGCCTATCAAGACTTACCGCGGCTACGTTTGACGGCATGGAAGTTGAGCACCTGATACTTCCTCGGAAGGGTTATTCCTACTCTCATACAGGCTAGGAAAGGGGTAACGTCTTAACATTACCATCGTATTTGGAAGAAATATGTCTCTTGGTGAGAATCCAAGAAGTTTCCTACGGTGGAGTTTCAACTGGGACGTTTCCTCCTATTCCTGCAGGCAGGAGTGGATATGGGCCTGAGGTTGGGTTCTGTAAAGGTCCAGATTTCGGCCCTATCCATTTTCTTTCAGAAACAATTGGCTGCCCTCCCTGAGGTTCAGACCTTTTTGAAGGGGGTTCTGCATATCCAACCTCCCTTTGTACCGCCTATGGCACCCTGGGACCTTAACGTGGTGTTGCAGTTCCTCCAGTCGGATTGGTTTGAGCCTCTACAGGAGGTAGAGGTCAAGTTTCTTACATGGAAGGCGGTCACGTTGTTGGCCTTAGCTTCTGCTAGACGTGTGTCCGAGCTGGGGGCTTTATCCTGTAAAAGCCCTTACTTGATCTTCCACGAAGATAGAGCTGGGCTCCGGGCACGTCAGCAGTTTCTTCCGAAGGTTGTGTTGGCATTTCATATCAACCAACCTATTGTGGTGCCAGTGGCTACTGACTCCTCAATTACATCAAAGTCCTTGGATGTCGTAAGGGCTTTGAAGATATATGTGAAGAGAACTTCTCGTCACAGAAAGTCGGACTGTCTGTTTGTCCTATATGATCCCAAGAAAATTGGGTGTCCTGCTTCTAAGCAGAAGATCTCTTGCTGGATCAGGTTCACTGTCCAGCATGCTTATTCTACGGCAGGACTGCCGTGTCCAAAATCTGTTAAGGCCCACTCTACTCGTAAGGTGGGGTCTTCGTGGGCGGCTGCCTGGGGTGTCTCAGCATTGCAACTTTGCCTAGCTGCAACTTGGTCTGGATCGAACACGTTTTCAAAGTTTTACAAGTTCGATACTTTGGCCTCTGATAATCTGAAGTTCAGTCAATCAGTTCTGCAGGAGCCACCGAGCACTCCCTCCCGTTCTGGGAGCTTTGGTACATCCCCATGATACTAATGTGGACCCCAGCATCCTCTAGGACGTAAGAGAAAATAGGATTTTGGTACCTACCGGTAAATCCTTTTCTCGTAGTCCGTAGATGATGCTGGGCGCCCGCTCAGCGCTTCGTTTTCCTGCAAATGTTGTTTGGTTCAGTACCACTTCGTTTAGTTGAGTACTGCATACTTGGGAAGTAATGTTTCAGCTGTTGCTGAGTGTTCAAGCTTAGTTGGCTTGACGTGCCTTGTATGTGTGAGCTGGTATGAATCTAAACACTATCTGTGTATCATCCTTCTCTCGAAGTATGTTGTCTCCTCGGGCACAGTTTCTAGACTGAGTCTGGTAGCAGGGGCATAGAGGGAGGAGCCAGCCCACACTCTCAAACTCTTAAAGTGCCAATGGCTCCTGGTGGAGCCGTCTATACTCCATGGTACTAATGTGGACCCCAGCATCCTCTACGGACTACGAGAAAAGGATTTACCGGTAGGTACCAAAATCCTATTTTTACATTTGATTAAATCCTGTTTATAATTGTATATCTGGCTCTGTAACTTCTCCTGCCAGTCAATGCTGCTATCTGCTAGTATCACTGGATTAAATTCTGCTTCATATGGCCAAAGGTTGGGGGGAGGGTTAGGTTTAGGCACTAGGGAGTGGGTTATAGTTAGGCTGCGGGAGCTGGGGGGTTAGGGTCAGGCTGCGAGGAGAGAGGATTAGGGTTAGACTACCGGGGTGGGTTAGGGTTACGTTGCAGGGAGGGAGGGTTAGGTTTAGGCTGCGCAGGGGGGGTGGGGGTAGACATCGAGTAGGGAGGGTTAGGATTAAGGAGTTACAGGGAGACGGTTAGTGTACTTACCGCACCCCTGTCTGGAATCTGAGGATCGGATGCTGCTGTCGGTCTTCTGACTGCCAGCCTCATGTTGGGGATGTGGCTGTACAGCTAAGGCATCCATGTACAGACATTCCCCTCAGTCTAGGTGACCATGAGTAGGGATGGCTGCTGTCCTCATTGTTGTGTCTCTACCCTCATATGTGTCAGGTTTTATTGCCTTTGTATTTATTTATAATGTCAGTATATCTTTACCCCAATATGTTTCGGATTTTATAATTTTTGCATTTAGAACAAATCTAAAATAATGAATGCACATTCTTCTATAGGGACTTTTTCAGGTTCCATTCCAAAGGATAAAGTATACTTATCTACTCTCCCGGAATTTTGGGGAACTCTTCCACAGTCCCGGAAGAGTAGACTAGGCTTCCAGATCACTGGGAATCCCCTGGCAAGTTTGGGATAAATATATAGATAACTATGAGAGTACTGAATGATTAACTTTGATAATAATATTATTCATTATATTTTATTTTGTATCACAGGTTTCCATCTTCTACATTTCTTGGAGTTGGTCAGGTATGTCTACAAATGAAAGTACTGTAGATCTTTGTGGTCTTAATGAGAATTGTGAGATACTTTTTTTTAACTAATTATTACCATTTTTGTGGGACAAGAAATGAACAAAACTGTTTAATTCATTTACATTTAATATTGTAATATATAACATATAATATTGTCTACTCCCAACTAGAAAGTAGGACTAGGCAAAATGTAAGTCAGCAGCTGTTCAAAATAAATGTGAATAGTTTACCTTTTGTCTGTTTTTGTCAGATATTTTTCTATTAGTAATGCATGCAAACGAGAGCTATGAGTACACAGTGCATCTGGAAAGTATTCACAGCGCTTCACTTTTTCCAGATTTTGTTATGTTACAGCCTTATTCCAAAATGGAATACATTCATTTTTCCCCCTCAAAATTCTACACACAATACCCATAATAACAACGTGACATTTTTTTGTTTTTTGGATTTTTGCAAATTTATTAAAAAGAAAAAACAGAAATCACATGTACATAAGTATTCACAGCCTTTGCTCAGTACTTTGTTGATGCACCTTTGGCAGCAAATAGAGCCTCAAGTCTTTTTGAGTATGATGCCACAAGCTTGGCACACCTATCTTTGACCAGTTTCGCCCATTCCTCTTTGCAGCACCTCTCAAGCTCCATCAGGTTGGATGGGAAGTGTCGGTGCACAGCCATTTTCAGATCTTTCTAGAGCTGTTCAATCGGATTCAAGTCTGGGCTCTGGCTGGACCACTCAAGGACATTCACAGAGTTGTCCTGTAGCCACTCCTTTGATATCTTGACTGTGTGCTTAGGGTCGTTGTCCTGCTCAAAGATGAACCGCCGTCAGAGTCTGAGTTCAAGAGCGCTCTGGGGTAGGTTTTCATCCATGATGTCTCTGTACATTGCTGCATTCATCTTTCCCTCTATCCTGACTAGTCTCCCAGTTCCTGCCGCTGAAAAACATCCCCACAGCATGATGCTGCCACCACCATGTTTCACTGTAGGGATTGTATTGGCCTGGTGATGAGCGGTGTCTGGTTCCCTCCAAACATAACGCATGGCATTCATGCCAAAGAGTTCAATCTTTGTCTCATCAGACCAGATAATTTTGTTTCTGATGGTCTGCATTTTAACAAACTCCAGGTGGGCTGCCATGGCTTTTTACTAAGGAGTGGCTTCCGTCTTGCCACTCTACCATACATGCCTGATTGGTGGATTGCTGCAGGGATGGTTGTCCTTCTGGAAGGTTCTCCTCTCTCCGCACAGGAATGCTGTAGCTCTGACAGAGTGACCATCGGGTTCTTGGTCACCTCCCTGACTAGGACCCTTCTCCCCCAATCACTCAGTTTAGATGGCTGACCAGCTCTAGGAAGAGTCCTGGTGGTTCAGAACTTCTTCCATTTACGGATGATGGAGGCCACTGTGCTCATTGGGACCTTCAAAGCAGCAGATATTTTTCTGTACCCTTCCCCAGATTTGTGCCTCGAGACAATCCTGTTTCGGAGGTTTACAGATAATTCCTTTGACTTCATGCTTGGTTTGTGCTCAGACATGCAATGTCAAGTGTGGGACCTTATATAGACAGGTTTGTGCCTTTCTAAATCATGTCCAATCAACTGAATTTACCACAGGTGGACTCCAATTAAGCTGTAGGATTAGGCGTTTCTATCATGGGTGCAATCTGTGCGGTCCAGGCGTTGTGGAGAGGAGGGGGCCTACCCAAAGTCTGCACACGGGCCCCCTCATCTCTTAAAACACCTCTGGCTGTAGGAAGATCTCAAGGATGATCAGTGAAAACAGGATGCACCTGAGCTTAATTTTGAGCTTCATGGCAAAGGCTGTGAGTACTTATGTACATGTGATTTCTTAGTTTTTTATTTTAATATATTTGCAAAACTCTAAATAAAAACTTTTTTCAAGTTGTCATTATGGGGTATTGTGTGTAGAATTTTGAGGGAAAAAATAAATTTATTCCATTTTGGAATAAGGCTGTAACATAACAAAATGTGGAAAAGGTGAAGAGCTGTGAATACTTTCCGGATGCACTGTATTTACCGAAGTGCTGGTTTTTAGAAGTGGAGATGTTGCCCATAGTAAATATACCCCCTAGAGTTTAACAGGCATTTAAGTGTTTTAAAAATAACTATATAGTCACTATATCTATAAAAAAAATCTGAATCTGGATACTATTTGCCTGATTTGGAAGTAAGACAGAGAAAATAGGATTTTAATACCTACCGGTAAATCCTTTTCGCCTAGTCCGTAGAGGATGCTGGGGACTCCAAAAGGACCATGGGGTATATAGACGGGATCCGCAGGAGACATGGGCACACTATAAGACTTTGAATGGGTGTGAACTGGCTCCTCCCTCTATGCCCCTCCTCCAGACCTCAGTTATAGGAACTGTGCCCAGGGAGACGGACATTTCGAGGAAAGGATTTTTGTTACACTAAGGGTGAGATACATACCAGCTCACACCACAAACATACCGTACAACTGGATTAGCAGGAATACCAGATAACAGTATGAATGAAAACAGCAAGAAGCTGAACATAAGCGATACACAACCTTCGTGTAACCGAAAACAACAACTACCAATACAACTGCAAGTAACAGTCCGCACTGGGATGGGCGCCCAGCATCCTCTACGGACTAGGAGAAAAGGATTTACCGGTAGGTATTAAAATCCTATTTTCTCTTATGTCCTAGAGGATGCTGGGGACTCCAAAAGGACCATGGGGTCTATACCAAAGCTCCAGACCGGGCGGGAGAGTGCAGACGACTCTGCAGCACCGATTGAGCAAACATGAGGTCCTCATCAGCTAGGGTATCAAACTTGTAGAACTTAGCAAAAGTGTTTGAACCCGACCACGTAGCTGCTCAGCAAAGTTGAAGTGCCGAGACTCCTCGGGCAGTCGCCCAAGATGAGCCCACCTTCCCGGTAGAATGGCCAAAGATAGAGAAATATGTACATGCGCAACCAACAGCAGCTGGTATGAGTAAGGTCAGATCCTCAAATGTAAACTAGAGTGTAAAAAATGTGTATACCAGCGCTGGCTAACAAATTAATACAAAGATGGTTTGCTTCATGTATAAAATTATGAACAATTTATTATCATATCATATATAAAACAATTAAAAAAAGGAATATATCCCTAATACCACTAGTTGGCAATGTAAATTCATTCGTCTTATCTGGATAAACTGATTGTGCAATTTACCACTTTCCTATATGACCAAAGTCAAATCCTTAGGGCTAGGACAGTCTCCCAAGATGCATTCACTGTGTTTTGTAAATAATTACCGGATCCACAAATTGATAGGCATCAGCATTAGGATAAGTCCATTTAGAGCTGCAGGTGTGGGCCAACCGGTTGAATATAATTTATCCAGTGATGGGAGAAAGAGTCCAATTTTTGCCAGGGGATAACAGGAGTCCTGTAGGTCTGTTTAGAAAGTGGGGTCCAGATAGATGTAGGAAGAGCTCAATGCGTTTCACTGGCACAAATACAATCCAGCTTCCTCAGGAGCATAAATCCTATAAGCACTGGGTACTCTATTTATACCTTTCTTAATGATTCAATAAACATCACCTGTTTAATCACAAAATACCTCGAAGCAAACCATCCATAAAAATAGTATAAAAACCTTACAATCAAGATCATGATAATCATATCTATTCATGCAATAAATATCGACTGAAAACGAGTATTGTATCCTTATTTATTAAGAAGAAACGTTTGACAGTATAATTACAGCCTACTGATCATGTGATGTATCACATCACATGATCGGCTATTCTGGCAGTCCCATTGGTCGAATGAACAACTCACGGTCATGTGGTTCTAATCACATGACCGGGTGTCATAAATCCCCTTCGCCTGGGGTACACTGATGTTTTTTGTGGATCTTTAAAGTGTGGGTCTATCCCATTGGTCTAAATGTTGACACGTGACGGGTGCGCATTTACGTCACAAAGGACGTCGTTCTCTCGGTCACATGACCGCGCCGTCCGTGTGTCACATGACCGCACCGTCCGTGTGTCACTATATCCTCGGCAAACGTCAAGGGCCGGAAATACTTAACAAATGACCAAATAAGGATGTTACTCACACTTTGGACCTTCCCCACCATAACTGTTTATTGGTTGCTATGGAAACCCGTATACAAAGGGTGATAAGCACATATCCAATTGGTATAGTGATATTTAATAGTCCAATTAGGTATATCCTTATACTGTTTAAATATATTAATAATAGAAGAAATATACATAGGCAATAGATAATTCTTAACTCACTCACATTTCAATATGCATTTCAAATCCATGCAAAAGAGCTGTAAAGTCCAAATTTCACATTTCATTTTCACAGTCTCTACGGACTAGGAGAAAAGGATTTACCAGTAGGTATTAAAATCCTATTTTCTCTTACGTCCTAGAGAAAGCTCCAGACCGGGCGGGAGAGAGCAGACGACTCTGCAGCACCGATTGAGCAAACATGAGGTCCTCATCAGCTAGGGTATCAAACTTGTAGAACTTAGCAAAAGTGTTTGAACCCGACCACGTAGCTGCTCGGCAAAGTTGAAGTGCCGAGACCCGTCGGGCAGTCGCCCAAGATGAGCCCACCTTCCCGGTAGAATGGGCCTTCACTGACTTCGGCAACGGCAATCCAGCCGTAGAATGAGCGTGCTGAATCGTATTACAAATCCAGCGTGCAATAGTCTGCTTGGAAGCAGGATTTCCAATCTTGTTGGAAGCGTACAGGCTCTGTTTTCCTAACAAGAGCCGTTCTGGCGACATAAATTTTCAAAGCTCTTACGACATCGAGAGATTTTGGCACCGTCACGGCATCTGTAGCCACAGGCACCACAATAGGTTGATCTATGTGAAACGAAGACACCACCTTCGGCAGAAATTGTTGACGATTCCTCAATTCCGCTCTATCCTCATGGAAAATCAAATATGGGCTCTTGTGAGACAAAGCCGCCAATTCCGACACCCGTCTGGCAGACGCCAAGGCCACAAGCATGACCACTTTCCAAGTGAGAAATTTCAACTCAACCTTTCGCAATGGTTCAAGCCAGTGAGACATAAGAAATTGTAACACCACGTCAAGATCCCACGGTGCCACGGGTGGCACAAACGGAGGATGGATATGCAGTACTCCCTTCACGAAAGTCTGAACTTCAGGAAGGGCGGCCAATTCTTTTTGAAAGAAAATAGATAAAGCCGAAATCCGTACTTTGATGGAACCCAATTTTAGGCCTGCACCCACGCCTGCCTGCAAAAAATGGAGGAAACGACCCAGCTTCACACCACGACACATATTTTCTCCAAATACGGTGATAATGCTTCGCCGTGACCTCCTTTCTAGCCTTAAGGAGAGTGGCAATGACTTCCCTGGGAATACCCTTTCGAGCTAGGATTTGGCGTTCAACCTCCACGCCGTCAAACGCAGCCGCGGTAAGTCTTGAAATATGCACGGCCCCTGCAGTAACAGGTCCTCTCTGAGAGGAAGCGGCCAAGGATCTTCTATGAGCAATTCCTGAAGATCCGGATACCAGGCCCTCCGTGGCCAATCTGGAACGACGAGTACTGCCGGAACTCTTGTTCGTCTTATGATCCTCAACACTTTTGGAATGAGAGAAAGTGGAGGGAACATATATACCGACTGAAACACCCACAGAGTTACCAGGGCGTCCACTGCACTGGCTTGGGGGTCCCTTGACCTGGAACAATACCTCGGAAGCTTCTTGTTGAGGCGAAACGCCATCTTGTCTATTTGAGGAATTCCCCAACGCCTTGTCACTTCTGCAAATACCTCTTGATGAAGAGCCCACTCTCCTGGATGGAGATCGTGTCTGCTGAGGAAGTCTGCTTCCCAGTTGTCCACGCCCGTAAGGAAGACTGCTGACAGAGCGCTCACGTGTTTTTCCGCCCAGTGGAGAACTCTTGTGGCCTCCGCCATCGCCGCTCTGCACTTTGTTCCGCCTTGGCGGTTTACGTACGCCACCGCTGTTACGTTGTCCGACTGAATCAGGACAGGTAGACCTCGAAGAAGGTGTTCCACTTGCAGAAGGCCGTTGTAAATGGCTCTTAACTCCAGAACGTTTATGTGGAGACAAGTTTCCTGGCTTGACTATTTTCCCTGGAAACTTCTTCCTTGTATGACTGCTCCCCAGCCTCGGAGACTTGCATCCGTGGTCAGCAGGACCCAATCCTGGATCCCGAACCTGCGTCCCTCCAGAAGGTGAGATTTGCAGCCACCACAGGAGAGAAATTCTGGTCCTGGAAGATAGACTTATTTTCCGGTGCATGTGCAGGTGAGACCCGGACCATTTGTCCAGCAGGTCCCACTGAAACACCCGGGCATGAAACCTGCCAAACGGAATGGCTTCGTAAGCCGCAACCATCTTCCCTAGCACTCGAGTGCATTGATGAATCGACACTCTTGCCGGTTTCAGAATCTACTTGACCATGCATTGGATTTCCAGAGCTTTTTCCGCCGGAAGAAACACTCTCTGCAGTTCCATGTCCAGGATCATGCCCAAGAAGGGCAGCCGAGTTGTCGGAATCAACTGAGACTTTGGCAAATTTAGAATCCAACCATGATGTTGCAGAACCGTCAGGGAGAGTTCCACATTTCTTAGCTACTGCTCCTTCGATCTCGCCTTTATCAGGAGATCGTCCAAGTACGGGATAATTGTGACACCCTGCTTGCGTAGGAGTACCATCATTTCCTCTATCACTTTGATGAAGACCCTCGGGGCCGTGAAAAGCCCAAACGGCAACGTCTGAAATTGGTAATGACAATCCTGCATCGCAAATCTCAGGAAAGCCTGATGTGGAGGATATATCGGGACGTGTAAGTAGGCATCTTTTATGTCGACTGACGCCATAAAATCCCCCCCTTCTAGACCACAGATCACTGCTCGAAGAGATTCCATCTTGAACTTGAAAGTTTTTAAATACAGATTGAGGGATTTTAAGTTCAGGATCGGTCTGACCGAGCCGTCTGGCTTTGGCACGACAAAGAGGCTCGAATAAAACCCTTCTCCCCGTTGGGACGGGGGTACCGGGACAATGACACTCTGGAGACACAGCTTTTGTATCACAGCACTCACTACTTCCCTTTCTGGGATAGAAACTGGCATGGCTGATTTGAAAAATCGGTGGGGGGGGCACCTCCTGAAACTCCAGTTTGTACCCTTGGGACACTATGTCTAACACCCAAGGATCTAGGCCCGAGTGAAACCAGACCTGACTGAAGAGTCGGAGACGTGCCCCCACCGGCACGGACTCCCGTAGGGGAGCCCCAGCGTCATGCGGTGGACTTGGCAGAGGCTGGGGAGAACTTTTGGTCCTGGGAGCCCGACACAGCAGGCGACCTTTTTCCCCTTCCTCTGCCTTTTGAAGCAAGGAAGGACGAGCCTCTTCCTTTTTTGTATTAATTAGGCCGAAAGGACTGCATCTGATAATGGGGTGCTTTTTTCTGTTGTGCTGGAACATAAGGAAGAAAAGATGACTCACCCGCTGTAGCGGTAGACACCAGGTCAGCGAGGCCGTCACCAAACAAGACACTACCTTTATAAGGGAGAGCTTCCATAGCTTTCTTGGAGTCGGCATCCGCATTCCATTGATGAATCCACAGCGCTGTCCTGGCCGAGACTGCCATTTGGTGCCCTGCACCCTGTGAGTGCCGTTGGTGTATGTGTGGGAGCATGGGGCGCTGCGCTGTACCTCCGTTACTGAAGTCTTCTGCCGTCACTGAAGTCTTCTTTCTTCTGTATACTCACCCGGCTTCTTTCTTCTGGCTTCCATGAGGGGGATGACGGCGCGGCTCCGGGAACAAGCAGCTAGGCGCACCAAGTGTTCAAACCCTCTGGAGCTAATGGTGTCCAGTAGCCTAAGAAGCAGAGCCTTTAACTCAGAGGAAGTAGGTCTGCTTCTCTCCCCTCACTCCCCCGATGCAGGGAGCCTGTAGCCAGCAAGTCTCCCTGAAAATAAAAAACCTAACAGAAAGTCTTTTCAGAGAAACTCAGGAGAGCTCCCCTAGTGTGTGTCCAGTCACTCTGGGCACAGAATGTAACTGAGGTCTGGAGGAGGGGCATAGAGGGAGGAGCCAGTTCACACCCATTCAAAGTCTTATAGTGTGCCCATGTCTCCTGCGGATCCCGTCTATACCCCATGGTCCTTTTGGAGTCCCCAGCATCCTCTAGGACGTAAGAGAAAGCATGTAAGTTTGTGTCTGGAATAAACCATTTTGCAATGCAAAGGGAGGAAATACATTTATATTTTTTCAGTGCAGGGTAAATACTGGCTGCTTTTGCATGTAGCCCACAAATGTTAGCTTTATTTTTACACTGCAATTTATATTTCAGTTTGAACACACCCCACCGAAATCTAAATCTCTGCATATGTTACATCTGCCCCAACATGGTTTTACCCAGCTTTTTTAGTTTGCTTCTAAATAACCCCCAATATCTATAGAGAAAAAGTCTGTGGATTTTGTTTATAAGAGAATAAAGAAGGTATTAACATGTAAAAGATTTTAAATATAATATACATATAGACTACATATAGTAAAATGTTTTACACCCCCTATCCCTTTCCAGCCCCCATCCCTGTCCCTTTCCATTGCTACCCTCACTATGCAAGGACTTCAGTAATACCCCTTTCAGACCTCCACCATTGAACACAGGTTATTGGCACATGAGCGCTATAACCCGTGTTCAGGTGCGGTCTGAAAGGTGCAAGGGTTGAAATACCGGGTCGAGCGACCCAGTATTTCAACCCTGGTCGCGAGCAAGGTTGAACTTGTGTTCAACCCAGCTCACTGTGCGTTGTGAACGAGAGCCGGGTCGATGCGACCCGTTTCCCGTTCACTATGTGTGTATGGGCGGCACTTGAAGATCATGTGATCTCCAAGCGCCGTCGACGTCACCGCTGACGTCTCCAACCCGGGCACATGAGGCGGGTCGCACACTAGGAGCTTCCGTATCAGGCTCCAGGGCGCGACCCACCTCAGGCGGTCTGAAAGGGGCATAACAGTTCTAAGGAAAACATAGGAATTTGGTTATATGTCTTTAGTTATGTTATATACAGGTTGAGTATCCCTTATCCAAAATGCTTGGGACCAGAGGTATTTTGGATATGGGATTTTTCCGTATTTTGGAATAATTGCATACCATAATGAGATATCATGGTGATGGGACCTAAATCTAAGCACAGAATGCATTTATGATACATATACACCTTATACACACAGCCTGAAGGTCATTTTAGCCAATATTTTTTTGTAACTTTGTGTATTAAACAAAGTGTGTCTACATTCACACAATTCATTTAGGTTTCATATACACCTTATACACACAGTCTGCAGGTCATTTAATACAATATTTTTAATAACTTTGTGTATTAAACAAAGTTTGTGTACACTGAGTCATCAAAAAATAAAGTTTTCACTATCTCAATCTCAGTCAAAAAAAGTCCGTATTTCGGAATATTCCGTATTTCGGAATATTTGGATAAGGGATACTCAACCTGTATTATTTTATTGTATTCTTTTTTCTTTTTTAACTGCCGTGTGGAACTGTTGAGATATGTGAGAGTTGCTCAGTCTCTATAATTGGTTAGTAGTATGGGTAGATAACTCAATGTTGTGGCCTCCGTGGGTATGTGTGTGGGTAGTGTGGAGTTACTCATTGAAGAATCATGACAAAATAAAAAATAAAAGGTTACAGGTTCATTTCACCATATTGCAGGGGTGGCCAGACTTTTGGAGTCGGCGATCTACTTTGAAAGCTAAAAAGCTTTTGTGATCTACCTAGGAGGAATAATAGCGCGCGCCGCAGGCGCGCGTGCAAAAAAAGAGGCGTGGCATAACAAAAAGTGGGCGTGGTATATCAAAAAAGTGGGCGTGGTATATATAAAAAAAAAAAAAGGGACGTAGCCTTGCTGCACAGAGTGTAATGACTGCCTCACACGAAATAACACATTGGCCCCCACAGGTAAAAACCTCAAACACATATGCTCCCACAGTGCCAGATACACACATGCCCCCACAGTGCCATGTGTCCACAGTGCCAGATATGCCCCCACAGTGCCAGATATGACCCTACAGTGCCAGATACAGATCTGCCCCCACAGTGCCATGTGCCCACAGTGCTAGATATGCCCCCACAGTGCCAGATTATAGATATGCCCCCACAGTGCCATGTGCCCACAGTGCCAGATATGACCCCACAGTGCCAGATATGACCCCACAGTGCCAGATAAAGATATGCCCCCACAGTGCCATGTGCCCACAGTGCTAGATATGCCCCCACAGTGCCAGATTACAGATATGCCCCCACAGTGCCATGTGCCCACAGTACCAGATATGACCCCAGTGTCAGATACAGATATGCCCCCACAGTGCCATGTGCCCACAGTGCTAGATATGCCTCCACAGTGCGAGATTATAGATATGCCCCCACAGTGCCATATGCCCCCACAGTGCCATGTGCCCACAGTGCCAGATATGACCCCACAGTGCCAGATATGACCCCGCAGTGCCAGATTATAGATATGCCCCCACAGTGCCATGTGCCCACAGTGCCAGATATGCCCCCACAGTGCCATGTGCCCGCAGAGCCAGATATGCCCCCACAGTGCCACATATGACCCACATTGCCAGATATGCCCCCACTGAGCCATGTGCCCACAATGCCAGATGTGCCCCCATAGTAGAGCTCACCGTTACTGTCTGGTGAGCGCAGCGCAGCGCGCGCTTCTCCTGCCTGCCGCCTTGCTTTTCAGTCTGATCTCCGGCGGTGACGGCAGCCAGCGTGTATGTCTCAAATCAGGCGCCGGTCCGCGAGCTCTCATTGGCTAACCGGCACCTGATTTGAGCCATACACTCCGCCGTCACTGCCGGAGACCAGACAGTGGGGCAGGGCGGCAGGCAGGAGAGGTGCGGCTTCGGGTGGCTCGGCGGAGGATCGCGATCGACTGGTCGCATGTCCACGATCGACCAGTCGATCGCGATCGACTGTTTGGCCACCCCTGCCATATTGTATTTGACTAAAAGATATGTAATCTCTGACTTAGGGGGACAGTTATCAAACCTTCTGAAAAGGTAAAATGCAGGTGTTGTCCTTGGCAACCAATCAGATTGTACCTATGATTTATTTTGTACATTCTAGAATTTTTTTTGCGAGAATCTGATTGGTTATGTAATACCCTGAAGCTATGGCACCATGGGGATCCCCTTGTGATTTTTTTGTTGTTATGTTTACATTGTGGAACTACAAGTCCCAGAGTAGATCGTGGGCTGAACTGTGATGTTCCCTGTCAGATTGAGACAGGGATTTTGCCGCCAATTCTCTGGTCCTGTCAACTCTTACCCAGCAACATAAAAAGTCCGGGAAACAGGTCCCCAGCTGATTGGGTCCCCTGGGTTGTAGGGCAGAGTGACCAGGGGGTGGTCTGTTGCTGGGGCCCCGGGAGCCAGTCATCATAGAGGAGAGGGGAGGTGGAGGAGCACCAGTACCCTTTAAAGAAGCCTCACAGCACAGGAGGGGGAGAGACCTGGAGGAATGGGAATATGTACCTGGGGAAGTGGAGCCATGTAGTGTCCAGAGCCTGAAGACTGGAGTATGCAGCGCTGGGAGGATCGCTGCCAGAGGAGCCCCTGGAGGATGGGAAAGTGTACCTGGGGAAGTGGAGCCATGTAGTATCCGGGAGCCTGAAGTGAGGAGCCTCTGCTCAAGTGAGCCTGTTGCCCAGCTCAGCCGCCACCGGGATTTGACGTGATGACCTGCCTGGGGAAGAAGAGGAGCCGCCTGCCACGCCATGGAGATCGTCGGCGCTGAAGACGACTGGAGACCCTGCTGCAGAGGGGAAGAGCTGGCCGCGTCAGGGCCAGCGGGGATGGAGTGCGGAGAAGAGCCGCCGCTGCCGAGAGACTGGAGCGTTGGAACGGAGGAACCGCAGCCCGTTCAGCAGAGCAGTGAAGACCCCCATCCCCTGGATCAGGAAGAAAAGCGGCCGCTGGAGTGGCGAGAAGCGCGCAGGCACCGCGAAGGACGACCCCGGGAAGAAGACCCCAGCGAGGACCCCTGGCGGCTGGAGTACGGCGAGGACCCGAGAAGACCCCAGCGTGGGAGATGACGGCGCGGACCGGAGCCTGCTGCACGGAGAAAAGCGACCTGCGGCTGGAGACCAGTGAGAGGACGGCGCGGACCTGCGGCTGGAGACCAGTGAGAGGACGGCGGGGACCGGAGCAGAAGAGGACATCGCCGGCAGAAGGAATGAAGAAGCGGAGCATCGGAGGTGGCAGAAGCGCCGCAGCAGGTGGTGAGACCCTGATCGCCCTTCCGCTGCCCTACTCTGCCCCTGTTGTGCCCTCCGCTGCAAAAACTCTGCTAATAGGGGACATAGTATTTGAAAAAAGGTGTAGACACCCCTAAGATCCCCTGTGTCCGGTATTTAACCCCTTCCGCTGCATGAACTCTGCATTTGGGGAACATATTTACTAAGTGGGTAGGTTGCCCTTCATGAGTGCCCCGGTGAGACAATTAATAATAAAAAGGGGTGGGCTCCCCTCATCACAGTACCCCCGCAAGTTTAGATAATTAGGAGTTGCGCTCCCCTCATTTGTATGTGCCCGGCTTAACCCCTTCTGCTGCAAAGACTCTGTAATCTGGGGGCAATATATTGTATTCCAGGGGAAGAGGCTCCCCACTAGTGCTGTGCCCCGCATATTTGTTTTGGAATGTTGTAAAAGGGGGTAGACTGTCCTTATATATTTGTGAATGTATTTATCTGCTATTAAGGAATGCTGGTACTGATAGTTCTTTTTTATGCAAGCTCCGCCCAGCAGTGTGAAAGCTAATGTTAATGCATTTATCTGCTATTAAGGAATGCTGGTACTTATAGTTCTTTTTATGCAAGCTCCGCCCAGCAGTGTGAAAGCTAATGTTAATGCATTTATCTGCTATTAAGGAATGCTGGTACTGATAGTTCTTTTTATGCAAGCTCCGCCCAGCAGTGTGAAAGCTAATGTTAATGCATTTATCTGCTATTAAGGAATGCTGGTACTGATAGTTCTTTTTATGCAAGCTCCGCCCAGCAGTGTGAAAGCTAATGTTAATGCATTTATCTGCTATTAAGGAATGCTGGTACTGATAGTTCTTTTTATGCAAGCTCCGCCCAGCAGTGTGAAAGCTAATGTTAATGCATTTATCTGCTATTAAGGAATGCTGGTACTGATAGTTCTTTTTATGCAAGCTCCGCCCAGCAGTGTGAAAGCTAATGTTAATGCATTTATCTGCTATTAAGGAATGCTGGTACTGATAGTTCTTTTTAATGCTAGCTCCGCCCAGCAGTGTGAAAGCTAATGTTAATACATTTATCTGCTATTAAGGATTGCTGATACTGATAGTTCTTTTTATGCAAGCTCCGCCCAGCAGTGTGAAAGTTAATGTTAAAGCATTTATCCGCTATTAAGGATTGCTGATACTGATAGTTTTTTTATGCAAGCTCCGCCCAGCAGTGTAAAAGCTAATGTTAATGCATTTGTCTGCTATTAAGGAATGCTGGTACTGATAGTTCTTTTTTATGCAAGCTCCGCCCAGCAGTGTGAAAGCTAATGTTAATGCATTTATCTGCTATTAAGGAATGCTGGTACTGATAGTTCTTTTTATGCAAGCTCCGCCCAGCAGTGTGAAAGCTAATGTTAATGCATTTATCTGCTATTAAGGAATGCTGGTACTGATAGTTCTTTTTATGCAAGCTCCGCCCAGCAGTGTGAAAGCTAATGTTAATGCATTTATCTGCTATTAAGGAATGCTGGTACTGATAGTTCTTTTTATGCAAGCTCCGCCCAGCAGTGTGAAAGCTAATGTTAATGCATTTATCTGCTATTAAGGAATGCTGGTACTGATAGTTCTTTTTATGCAAGCTCCGCCCAGCAGTGTGAAAGCTAATGTTAATGCATTTATCTGCTATTAAGGAATGCTGGTACTGATAGTTCTTTTTATGCAAGCTCCGCCCAGCGGTGTGAAAGCTAATGTTAATGCATTTGTCTGCTACTAAGGAATGCTGGGACTGATAGTTCTTTTTATGCAAGCTCCGCCCAGCAGTGTGAAAGCTAATGTTGATGCAAGTTCTTTTTACGCAAGCTCCGCCCAGCAGTGTGAAAGCTAATGTTAATGCATTTGTCTGCTATTAGGGAATGCTGGTACTGATAGTTCTTTTATTGCAAGCTCCGCCCAGCAGTGTGAAAGCTAATGTTAATGCATTTATCTGCTATTAAGGAATGCTGGTACTGATAGTTCTTTTTTTATGCAAGCTCCGCCCAGCAGTGTGAAAGCTAATGTTAATGCATTTGTCTGCTACTAAGGAATGCTGGGACTGGTAGTTCTTTTTATGCAAGCTCCGCCCAGCAGTGTGAAAGCTAATGTTGATGCAAGTTCTTTTTATGCAAGCTCCGCCCAGCAGTGTGAAAGCTAATGTTAATGCATTTATCTGCTATTAAGGAATGCTGGTACTGATAGTTCTTTTTTATGCAAGCTCCGCCCAGCAGTGTGAAAGCTAATATTAATGCATTTGTCCGCTATTAAGGAATGCTGGTACTGATAGTTCTTTTTATGCAAGCTCCGCCCAGCAGTGTGAAAGCTAATGTTAATGCATTTGTCCGCTATTAAGGAATGCTGGTACTGATAGTTCTTTTCATGCAAGCTCCGCCCAGCAGTGTGAAAGCTAATGTTAATGAATTGCTGACGCTGGTTACCTGAGACTATTATTTAGAAGCCGTAACCAGCCTGCTTCAATCACAAGTTCCTGTTTACCCGCCACCTGCATTGCCAACGCTGGTTACCTGAGACTGTTATTTAGAAGCCATAACCAGCCTGCTCTAATTGTGCACAAAGTACCTGCTTACCTGCTACTTGTAGTGCTAACGCTGGTTACCTGAGACTGTTATTTAGAAGCCATAACTAGCCTGCTTTATTTGTGCACAAGTTCCTGCTTACCTGCTACCTGCATTGCTGACGCTGGTTACCTGAGACTGTCGTTTAATAGCCATAACCAGCCTGCTTTAATCATGCACAAGTTCCTGCTTACCTGCTACTTGTATTGCTAACGCTGGTTACCTGAGACTGTCGTTTAATAGCCATAACCAGCCTGCTTTAATCGTGCACAAGTTCCTGCTTACCTGCTACCTGTATTGCTGACGCTGGTTACCTGAGACTGTTGTTTAGTAGCCATAACCAGCCTGCTTTAATTGTGCACAAGTTACCTGCTTACCTGCTACTTGTATTGATAACGCTGGTTACCTGAGACTGTCGTTTAATAGCCATAACCAGCCTGCTTTAATCGTGCACAAGTTCCTGCTTACCTGCTACCTGTATTGCTGACGCTGGTTACCTGAGACTGTTGTTTAGTAGCCATAACCAGCCTGCTTTAATTGTGCACAAGTTACCTGCTTACCTGCTACTTGTATTGATAACGCTGGTTATCTGAGACTGTCGTTTAATAGCCATAACCAGCCTGCTTTAATCGTGCACAAGTTCCTGCTTACCTGCTACCTGTATTGCTGACGCTGGTTACCTGAGACTATTATTTAGAAGCCATAACCAGCCTGCTTCAATTGTGCACCAGTTACTTGCTTACCTGCTACCTGTATTGCTAACGCTGGTTACCTGAGACTGTTATTTAGAAGCCATAACCAGCCTGCTTCAATTGTGCGCCAGTTCCCTGTTTACCTGCCTCTTGTAAATTTTGTTAGGATAATAAAATGGAGTTGGATACTATATTATGTTTGTGTTGTCATTGTGTCTGAGAGGTAAAGCAGGTCTGCCGCTCTGATCACCCGAACCTGATTCACATTAGCACCCCACAATTTAGTTTAAGTTTTCGGCACCGTAAATGTTATGTGTTTGTGGGCGTTACATCTCTTTGGCGTCACGAACAGGATCAGAGAATCTCAGGCAGGCCTGTGCTCCAGACACAATGACTTGTTTGCCAACAGAGCTGTACCCAGTTCAAGGCTTATGTTAACCGATGTATAGTGTTAAGGTGTATACGTGAGGACACGTATAATTTTAGGGGGGTAGAATGTAATACCCTGAAGCTATGGCACCATGGGGATCCCCTTGTGATTTTTTTTTTGTTATGTTTACATTGTGGAACTACAAGTCCCAGAGTAGATCGTGGGCTGAACTGTGATGTTCCCTGTCAGATTGAGACAGGGATTTTGCCGCCAATTCTCTGGTCCTGTCAACTCTTACCCAGCAACATAAAAAGTCCGGGAAACAGGTCCCCAGCTGATTGGGTCCCCTGGGTTGTAGGGCAGAGTGACCAGGGGGTGGTCTGTTGCTGGGGCCCCGGGAGCCAGTCATCATAGAGGAGAGGGGAGGTGGAGGAGCACCAGTACCCTTAAAAGAAGCCTCACAGCACAGGAGGGGGAGAGACCTGGAGGAATGGGAATATGTACCTGGGGAAGTGGAGCCATGTAGTGTCCAGAGCCTGAAGACTGGAGTATGCAGCGCTGGGAGGATCGCTGCCAGAGGAGCCCCTGGAGGATGGGAAAGTGTACCTGGGGAAGTGGAGCCATGTAGTATCCGGGAGCCTGAAGTGAGGAGCCTCTGCTCAAGTGAGCCTGTTGCCCAGCTCAGCCGCCACCGGGATTTGACGTGATGACCTGCCTGGGGAAGAAGAGGAGCCGCCTGCCACGCCATGGAGATCGTCGGCGCTGAAGACGACTGGAGACCCTGCTGCAGAGGGGAAGAGCTGGCCGCGTCAGGGCCAGCGGGGATGGAGTGCGGAGAAGAGCCGCCGCTGCCGAGAGACTGGAGCGTTGGAACGGAGGAACCGCAGCCCGTTCAGCAGCGCAGTGAAGACCCCAATCCCCTGGATCAGGAAGAAAAGCGGCCGCTAGAGTGGCGAGAAGCGCGCAGGCACCGCGAAGGACGACCCCGGGAAGAAGACCCCAGCGAGGACCCCTGGCGGCTGGAGTACGGCGAGGACCCGAGAAGACCCCAGCGTGGGAGATGACGGCGCGGACCGGAGCCTGCTGCACGGAGAAAAGCGACCTGCGGCTGGAGACCAGTGAGAGGACGGCGCGGACCTGCGGCTGGAGACCAGTGAGAGGACGGCGGGGACCGGAGCAGAAGAGGACATCGCCGGCAGAAGGAATGAAGAAGCGGAGCATCGGAGGTGGCAGAAGCGCCGCAGCAGGTGGTGAGACCCTGATCGCCCTTCCGCTGCCCTACTCTGCCCCTGTTGTGCCCTCCGCTGCAAAAACTCTGCTAATAGGGGACATAGTATTTGAAAAAAGGTGTAGACACCCCTAAGATCCCCTGTGTCCGGTATTTAACCCCTTCCGCTGCATGAACTCTGCATTTGGGGAACATATTTACTAAGTGGGTAGGTTGCCCTTCATGAGTGCCCCGGTGAGACAATTGATAATAAAAAGGGGTGGGCTCCCCTCATCACAGTACCCCCGCAAGTTTAGATAATTAGGAGTTGCGCTCCCCTCATTTGTATGTGCCCGGCTTAACCCCTTCTGCTGCAAAGACTCTGTAATCTGGGGGCAATATATTGTATTCCAGGGGAAGAGGCTCCCCACTAGTGCTGTGCCCCGCATATTTGTTTTGGAATGTTGTAAAAGGAGGTAGACTGTCCTTATATATTTGTGAATGTATTTATCTGCTATTAAGGAATGCTGGTACTGATAGTTCTTTTTTATGCAAGCTCCGCCCAGCAGTGTGAAAGCTAATGTTAATGCATTTATCTGCTATTAAGGAATGCTGGTACTGATAGTTCTTTTTATGCAAGCTCCGCCCAGCAGTGTGAAAGCTAATGTTAATGCATTTATCTGCTATTAAGGAATGCTGGTACTGATAGTTCTTTTTATGCAAGCTCCGCCCAGCAGTGTGAAAGCTAATGTTAATGCATTTATCTGCTATTAAGGAATGCTGGTACTGATAGTTCTTTTTATGCAAGCTCCGCCCAGCAGTGTGAAAGCTAATGTTAATGCATTTATCTGCTATTAAGGAATGCTGGTACTGATAGTTCTTTTTAATGCTAGCTCCGCCCAGCAGTGTGAAAGCTAATGTTAATACATTTATCTGCTATTAAGGATTGCTGATACTGATAGTTCTTTTTATGCAAGCTCCGCCCAGCAGTGTGAAAGTTAATGTTAAAGCATTTATCCGCTATTAAGGATTGCTGATACTGATAGTTTTTTTATGCAAGCTCCGCCCAGCAGTGTAAAAGCTAATGTTAATGCATTTGTCTGCTATTAAGGAATGCTGGTACTGATAGTTCTTTTTTATGCAAGCTCCGCCCAGCAGTGTGAAAGCTAATGTTAATGCATTTATCTGCTATTAAGGAATGCTGGTACTGATAGTTCTTTTTATGCAAGCTCCGCCCAGCAGTGTGAAAGCTAATGTTAATGCATTTATCTGCTATTAAGGAATGCTGGTACTGATAGTTCTTTTTATGCAAGCTCCGCCCAGCAGTGTGAAAGCTAATGTTAATGCATTTATCTGCTATTAAGGAATGCTGGTACTGATAGTTCTTTTTATGCAAGCTCCGCCCAGCAGTGTGAAAGCTAATGTTAATGCATTTATCTGCTATTAAGGAATGCTGGTACTGATAGTTCTTTTTATGCAAGCTCCGCCCAGCAGTGTGAAAGCTAATGTTAATGCATTTATCTGCTATTAAGGAATGCTGGTACTGATAGTTCTTTTTATGCAAGCTCCGCCCAGCGGTGTGAAAGCTAATGTTAATGCATTTGTCTGCTACTAAGGAATGCTGGGACTGATAGTTCTTTTTATGCAAGCTCCGCCCAGCAGTGTGAAAGCTAATGTTGATGCAAGTTCTTTTTATGCAAGCTCCGCCCAGCAGTGTGAAAGCTAATGTTAATGCATTTGTCTGCTATTAGGGAATGCTGGTACTGATAGTTCTTTTATTGCAAGCTCCGCCCAGCAGTGTGAAAGCTAATGTTAATGCATTTATCTGCTATTAAGGAATGCTGGTACTGATAGTTCTTTTTTATGCAAGCTCCGCCCAGCAGTGTGAAAGCTAATGTTAATGCATTTAGCTGCTATTAAGGAATGCTGGTACTGATAGTTCTTTTCATGCAAGCTCCGCCCAGCAGTGTGAAAGCTAATGTTAATGAATTGCTGACGCTGGTTACCTGAGACTATTATTAAGAAGCCGTAACCAGCCTGCTTCAATCACAAGTTCCTGTTTACCCGCCACCTGCATTGCCAACGCTGGTTACCTGAGACTGTTATTTAGAAGCCATAACCAGCCTGCTCTAATTGTGCACAAAGTACCTGCTTACCTGCTACTTGTAGTGCTAACGCTGGTTACCTGAGACTGTTATTTAGAAGCCATAACCAGCCTGCTTTATTTGTGCACAAGTTCCTGCTTACCTGCTACCTGCATTGTTGACGCTGGTTACCTGAGACTGTCGTTTAATAGCCATAACCAGCCTGCTTTAATCATGCACAAGTTCCTGCTTACCTGCTACTTGTATTGCTAACGCTGGTTACCTGAGACTGTCGTTTAATAGCCATAACCAGCCTGCTTTAATCGTGCACAAGTTCCTGCTTACCTGCTACCTGTATTGCTGACGCTGGTTACCTGAGACTGTTGTTTAGTAGCCATAACCAGCCTGCTTTAATTGTGCACAAGTTACCTGCTTACCTGCTACTTGTATTGCTAACGCTGGTTACCTGAGACTGTCGTTTAATAGCCATAACCAGCATGCTTTAATCGTGCACAAGTTCCTGCTTACCTGCTACCTGTATTGCTGACGCTGGTTACCTGAGACTGTTGTTTAGTAGCCATAACCAGCCTGCTTTAATTGTGCACAAGTTACCTGCTTACCTGCTACTTGTATTGATAACGCTGGTTACCTGAGACTGTCGTTTAATAGCCATAACCAGCCTGCTTTAATCGTGCACAAGTTCCTGCTTACCTGCTACCTGTATTGCTGACGCTGGTTACCTGAGACTATTATTTAGAAGCCATAACCAGCCTGCTTCAATTGTGCACCAGTTACTTGCTTACCTGCTACCTGTATTGCTAACGCTGGTTACCTGAGACTGTTATTTAGAAGCCATAACCAGCCTGCTTCAATTGTGCGCCAGTTCCCTGTTTACCTGCCTCTTGTAAATTTTGTTAGGATAATAAAATGGAGTTGGATACTATATTATGTTTGTGTTGTCATTGTGTCTTAGAGGTAAAGCAGGTCTGCCGCTCTGATCACCCGAACCTGACTCACACTAGCACCCCACAATTTAGTTTAAGTTTTCGGCACCGTAAATGTTATGTGTTTGTGGGCGTTACAGTTACTATGGGCGACACCTCCACACATTGATAAATCTCCTCCTCAGTATGAAGTGTATTAAGGGCCTAATTCAGATCTGATCACAGCAGCAAATTTGTTAGCTAATGGGCAAAACCATGGGCCTAGTTCAGACCTGATCGCTGCTGTGCGTTTTCGCACAGCCGGGGGTCAGGTCTGAACTGCACCGGCGTGCATGCGTGTCCGTTCCGTGCGGGGGAGCGGGCCACAGCAGCTGCTGACATCACACGCAGCCGCTGCGACCCAGGAAGTGACAAGTAGCTTCCTGCCAGCGCGCAGGAGCTGCGCTGGTAGGGAGCTACTCCTCAGGTACAAAAGCATCACCGCCGTGCGATGCTTTTGTACCTGTGCGGGGGGGGGGGGGGGGGGGGGGCAGAGCCAGACATCAGACATGCGAGGTGGACTAGCCCTGTGCTGGCTGTCCCCCGGTATGTCTGAGTAACTGATCGCAGATGTGCTAAATTTAGCACATCTACGATCAGGTCTGAATTAGGCCCAGTGTGCACTGCAGGGGGGGCAGATAGAACATGTGCAGAGAGAGTTAGATTTGGGTGGGGTGTGTTCAAACTGAAATCTAAATTGCAGTGTAAAAATAAAGCAGCCAGTATTTACCCTGCCCAAATCTAACTCTCTGCACATGTTACATCTGGGTGGGGTGTGTTCAAACTGAAATCTAAATTGCAGTGTAAAAATAAAGCAGCCAGTATTTACCCTGCCCAAATCTAACTCTCTGCACATGTTACATCTGCCCCCCCCCCCCCCCCACACACCTCCTGCAGTGCACATGGTCTTGCCCATTAGCTAACAAATATGCTACTGCAATCAGATCTGAATTACCCCCTAAGTCAGGCATTCCCAACCGCGGTCCTCAAGGCACACCAACAGTGCAGGTTTTAGTGATATCCAGGCTTCAGCACGGATGGTTAAATCAAAATAACTGAGCTACTGATTAAGTCACCTGTGTTCAAGCCTGGATATCACTAAAACCAGAACTGTTAGTGTGCCTTGAGGACCGAGGTTGGGAAACACTGCCCTAAGTACTGATGAATACAATGTGGAACAAATTGGACAAGATACAGCAATGTTTTGCAATAGAGTCTTTTGTAATACCAGCTTGTCATATGGTAATAATTCACCCAGTAAGTCCAGTGAATGTGTGTTAATGTTTTACTCTGAGAGAATAGTCTATAGTGCTGTGTATGTTGATGATAATATGTTGTAATACAGCTGTTGCAATGAGTAGTGTCCCTCAAAAGGATGAAGGCAAAGTAGGTACTAACCTGTAAGTACCTGTGATCAGCATTCAGCATTCACTTTTATATAGGTCCCTGCGGCCGTGGCATTACCCCCCCAACTAGTCACCCCTGGCTGGGGTACCCTGGAGGAGTGAGAACCACAAGTACCAGCATGCGGGGAAATAACAGGCCCACTGGTACCTGTAGTTCTACTATAAAAAAAATACCCCTAAAAAAACACAACACACACACCGTGAAAGTAAAGCTTTATTTCTCTGACGTCCTAGTGGATGCTGGGAACTCCGTAAGGACCATGGGGAACAGCGGGCTCCGAAGGAGGCTGGGCACTCTAGAAAGATTTATGACTACCTGGTGTGCACTGGCTCCTCCCACTATGACCCTCCTCCAAGCCTCAGTTAGATTTTGTGCCCGGCCGAGGTTGGATGCACACTAGGGGCTCTCCTGAGCCCTTAGAAAGAAAGTATAGATTTAGGTTTTTTATTTTCAGTGAGACCTGCTGGCAACAGGCTCACTGCAGCGAGGGACTAAGGGGAGAAGAAGCGAACTCGCCTGCTTGCAGCCGGATTGGGCTTCTTAGGCTACTGGACACCATTAGCTCCAGAGGGATCGACCGCAGGCCCAGTCCTTGGTGTTCGGTCCCGGAGCCGCGCCGCCGTCCCCCTTACAGAGCCAGAAGCAAGAAGAGGTCCGGAAAAACGGCGGCAGAAGACATCAGTCTTCACCAAGGTAGCGCACAGCACTGCAGCTGTGCGCCATTGCTCCTCATACACACTTCATACTCCGTTCACTGAGGGTGCAGGGCGCTGGGGGGGGGCGCCCTGAGAAGCAATAATAACACCTTGGCTGGCAAAAATTCCACAATATATAGTCCTAGAGGCTATATATGTGGAAAATACCCTTGCCAGAATATGGAAAAAAGCGGGAGAATAGTCAGCGGAAAAGGGGCGGAGCTATCTCTCACAGCACACTGGCGCCATTTCTCCTTCACAGATCCGCTGGAAGGAAGCTCCCTGGCTCTCCCCTGCAGTCTACACTACAGAACAGGGTAAAAACAGAGAGGGGGGGGCACTAAATTTAGGCGCAGTATATAATATATAGAAAAAGCAGCTATAGGGGACATAACTCAGTTAGTCCCTGCATTATATAGCGCTCTGGTGTGTGCTGGCATACTCTCACTCTGTCCCCCCAAAGGGCTTTTGTGGGTCCTGTCCTCATTCGGAGCATTCCTTGTGTGTGTGCGGTGTGTCGGTACGGCTGTGTCGACATGTTTGATGAGGATAATGATGTGGAGGCGGAGCAGATGCCTTTAGAAGGGATGTCACCCCCTGCGGGGCAGACACCTGAGTGGATGAGCTTATGAAAAGTAATGAGTGCACGTATAGACTCCTTACATAAGAAAATTGACGACATGCCAAATGTGGGACAGCCGACTTCTCAGCTCGTGCCTGCCCAGGCGTCGCATGGGTCGTCAGGGGCTCTAAAATGCCCGCTACCGCAAGCAGACCCAGATGTCGACACTGATACTGACACCAGTGTCGACGACGATGAGTCTAACCTGATGCCCACTAAGGCCATTTACTGCATGATTGAGGCAATGAAAGAGGTGTTACACATTTCTGATATAACTACAGGTACCACTAAAAAGGGTATTATGTTTGGAGAGAAAAAAACTACCCGTAGTTTTCCCCCCATCAGATGAATTAAATGAAGTGTGTGAAGAAGCGTGGGCTTTCCCGGATAAAAAATTGGTAATTCCTAAGAAGGTACTAATGGCGTTCCCTTTCCCGCCAGAGGATAGGTCACGTTGGGAAACACCCCCAGGGTGGACAAAGCGCTCACACGTTTGTCTAAAAAGGTGGCACTACCGTCTCCGGATACGGCCGCCCTCAAGGAACCTGCTGATAGAAAGCAGGAGGCGATCCTGAAGTCTGTATATACACACTCAGGCATTATACTTAGGCCAGCTATTGCGTCAGCCTGGATGTGCAGTGCTGCCGCTGCGTGGTCAGATAAACTGTCAGAAAATATTGACACATTAGACAGAGACACGATCCTGTTAACCATAGACCATATAAAAGACTCAGTCTTATATATGAGAGATGCACAGAGGGAAATCTGCCGACTGGCATCTAAAGTAAGTGCATTGTCCATTTCTGCTAGGAGAGGCTTATGGACTCGCCAGTGGACAGGAGATGCAGATTCTAAAAAGCACATGGAAGTGTTGCCATATAAGGGTAAGGAATTATTTGGGGTTGGTCTCTCGGACCTAGTTTCCACAGCAACGTCTGGGAAGTCAGCATTTTTACCCCATGTCCCCTCACAGCCTAAGAAGGCGCCGTTTTATCAGGTTCAGTCCTTTCGGACCCAGAAAAACAGGCGTGGAAAAGGCGGGTCCTTTCTGTCCAGAGGCAGAGGTAGGGGAAAAAGGCTGCAACAAACAGCAGGTTCCCAGGAGCAAAAATCCTCCCCCGCTTCTTCTTCCAAGTCCGCCGCATGACGGTGGGGCTCCACAGGCGGAGCCAGGTACGGTGGGGGGGTCGCCTCAAGAATTTCAGCGATCAGTGGGCTCGCTCACAGGTGGATCCCTGGATCCTGCAAATAGTATCTCAGGGGTACAAACTGGAATTCGAGGCGTCCCCACCCCACCGGTTCCTAAAATCTGCCTTGCCGATTGCTCCCTCAGACAGGGAGGCGGTGCTAGCGGCAATTCACAAGCTGTATTCCCAGCAGGTGATAATCAAGGTACCCCTACTTCAACAAGGCCGGGGTTATTATTCCACACTATTTGTGGTACCGAAACCGGACGGTTCGGTGAGACCCATTTTAAATTTAAAATCCTTGAACACGTACATAAAAAAATTCAAGTTCAAGATGGAATCGCTCAGGGCGGTTATTGCAAGCCTGGACGAAGGGGATTACATGGTATCCCTGGACATCAAGGATGCTTACTTGCATGTCCCCATTTACCATCTTCACCAGGAGTACCTCAGATTTGTGGTACAGGATTGCCATTACCAATTCCAGACGCTGCCGTTTGGCCTGTCCACGGCACCGAGGGTATTTACCAAGGTTATGGCGGAAATGATGATACTCCTTCGAAAAAAGGGAGTTTTAATTATCCCGTACTTGGACGATCTCCTAATAAAAGCGAGGTCCAAGGAACAGTTGTTGGTGGGAGTAGCACTATCTCAGGAGGTGCTGCACCAGCACGGCTGGATTCTGAATATCCCAAAGTCACAGCTGGTTCCGACGACACGGCTACTGTTCCTGGGTATGATTCTGGATACAGTCCAGAAGAAAGTGTTTCTCCCGGAGGAGAAAGCCAGGGAGTTGTCATCTCTAGTCAGAGACCTCCTGAAACCAAAACAGGTATCAGTGCATCGCTGCACACGGGTCCTGGGAAAGATGGTGGCTTCTTACGAAGCAATTCCCTTCGGCAGGTTCCATGCCAGAATCTTTCAGTGGGACCTGTTGGACCAGTGGTCCGGATCGCATCTTCAGATGCATCGCTTAATAACCCTGTCTCCAAGAACCAGGGTGTCTCTACTGTGGTGGCTGCAGAGTGCCCATCTTCTAGAGGGCCGCAGGTTCGGCATACAGGACTGGGTCCTGGTGACCACGGATGCCAGCCTTCGAGGCTGGGGGGCAGTCATACAGGGAAGAAACTTCCAAGGACTATGGTCGAGTCAGGAGACTTCCCTTCACATAAATATTCTGGAACTAAGGGCCATCTACAATGCCCTAAGTCAAGCAAGATCCCTGCTCCTACACCAGCCGGTGCTGATCCAGTCAGACAACATCACGGCAGTCGCCCATGTAAATCGACAGGGCGGCACAAGAAACAGGATGGCGATGGCAGAAGCCACAAGAATTCTCCGATGGGCGGAGAATCATGTACTAGCACTGTCAGCAGTGTTCATTCCGGGAGTGGACAACTGGGAAGCAGACTTCCTCAGCAGACACGACCTCCACCCGGGAGAGTGGGGACTTCACCCAGAAGTCTTCCAGATGCTGGTAAACCGTTGGGAAAAACCATAGGTGGACATGATGGCGTCCCGTCTCAACAAAAAGTTAAAAAGATATTGCGCCAGGTCAAGGGACCCTCAGGCGATAGCTGTGGACGCTCTAGTGACACCGTGGGTGTACCAGTCGGTTTATGTGTTCCCTCCTCTGCCTCTCATTCCAAAGGTATTGAGAATAATAAGAAAGCGAGGAGTAAACACAATTCTCGTGGTTCCGGATTGGCCAAGACGAGCGTGGTACCCGGAACTTCAAGAGATGCTCTCAGAGGACCCGTGGCCTCTACCGCTCAGACAGGATACAGCAGGGGCCCTGACGGTTCCAAGACTTACCGCGGCTGCGTTTGACGGCATGGCGGTTGAACACCGGATCCTAAAGGAAAAGGGTATTCCGGAAGAAGTCATTCCTACGCTTATTAAGGCCAGGAAAGATGTTACGGCAACGCATTATCACCGCATATGGCGGAAATATGTTGCATGGTGCGAGGCCAATAAGGCCCCAACAGAGGAATTTCAACTAGGTCGATTTCTGCATTTCCTGCAAGCAGGAGTGGATATGGGCCTAAAACTAGGCTCCATTAAAGTACAGATCTCGGCTCTGTCGATTTTCTTTCAAAAAGAACTAGCTTCAGTACCTGAAGTTCAGACATTTGTGAAAGGAGTGCTGCATATTCAGCCCCCGTTTGTGCCTCCTGTGGCACCTTGGGATCTCAACGTGATGTTGAGTTTCTTAAAATCACATTGGTTTGAGCCACTAAAAACCGTGGATCTGAAATATCTCACGTGGAAAGTGGTCATGTTATTAGCCTTGGCTTCAGCCAGGCGAGTGTCAGAATTGGCGGCTTTATCATGTAAAAGCCCTTATCTGATTTTCCATATGGATAGGGCAGAGTTGAGGACTCGTCCCCAATTTCTCCCTAAGGTGGTGTCAGCGTTTCACCTGAACCAGCCTATTGTGGTGCCGGCGGCTACTAGTGAATTGGAGGACTCCAAGTTGCTAGACGTTGTCAGGGCCCTGAAAATATATGTTTCCAGGACGGCTGGAGTCAGAAAATCTGACTCGCTCTTTATCCTGTATGCACCCAACAAGCTGGGTGCTCCTGCTTCTAAGCAGTCTATTGCTCGCTGGATTTGTAGTACAATTCAGCTTGCACATTCTGTGGCAGGCATACCACAGCCAAAATCTGTAAATGCCCATTCCACAAGGAAGGTGGGCTCATCTTGGGCGGCTGCCCGAGGGGTCTCGGCTTTACAACTTTGCCGAGCAGCTACTTGGTCAGGGGCAAACACGTTTGCAAAATTCTACAAATTTGATACCCTGGCTGAGGAGGACCTGCAGTTCTCTCATTCGGTGCTACAGAGTCATCCGCACTCTCCCGCCCGTTTGGGAGCTTTGGTATAATCCCCATGGTCCTTACGGAGTTCCCAGCATCCACTAGGACGTCAGAGAAAATAAGAATTTACTCACCGGTAATTCTATTTCTCGTAGTCCGTAGTGGATGCTGGGCGCCCATCCCAAGTGCGGATTGTCTGCAATACTTGTAAATAGTTATTGTTAACTAAAGGGTTATTGTTGAGCCATCTGTTGAGAGGCTCAGTTGTTTTTCATACTGTCAAACTGGATATAGTATCACGAGTTGTACGGTGTGATTGGTGTGGCTGGTATGAGTCTTACCCGGGATTCTAAATCCTTCCTTATTATGTCAGCTCGTCCGGGCACAGTGTCCTAACTGAGGCTTGGAGGAGGGTCATAGTGGGAGGAGCCAGTGCACACCAGGTAGTCATAAATCTTTCTAGAGTGCCCAGCCTCCTTCGGAGCCCGCTGTTCCCCATGGTCCTTACGGAGTTCCCAGCATCCACTACGGACTACGAGAAATAGAATTACCAGTGAGTAAATTCTTATTTTTACATACATGCACACTTACACACTCACATACTTACCTATTGTCCCACGGATGCCCCTCGGTCCCCCTGTCCCGTAGAATCCACGGTGGACCTGTTAAAAGATGCCCAAAATACTCACCTATTATCCGGTGTAGTTCTATCCTCTTCAATCCATGTAGCATCCAGGGGGTTAAAAAAAAAAAACCCTGACAAAACCCGAACCCTCGCACTAAAGGGGTTCCATGTTTACACATGAAACCCCTTTTTCCGAATGCCGGGACCCCCCCTGACTACTGTCACTGGAGATCCCGCCAGCCGATCAGGGAGCGCTACGTGATGGCGCTCTCCTGATTTGCTGTGTGCTCCTTGCCTGTCAATCAGGCTGAGCGCAGCGGCTAGAATGGAGGATCGCGAGCCTCCATTCTAGCCTATGGTGGGAACTTTGCGGTCTGCGGTTAACCGCAAAGTTAATTGGGGTCACTCTTGTGGGATAATAGGATAATAGGTGAGTATTTTGTACATCTCTTAAAAGGTCCACCATGGATTCTACGGGACAAGGGGACCGAGGAGCTCCGTGGGACAACAGGTAAGTATCTGAGTGTGTAAGCGTGCATGTATGTAAAATAAAGCTTTACTTTCACGGGCTGTGTGTTGTGTTTATTTGGGGGTATTTTTTTGTAGTAGAACTACAGGTACCAGCGGGCCCGTTATTTCCTCGCATGCTGGTACTTGTGGTTCTCCAAGTACCAGCTTGCGGGGGAGGCTTGCTGGGACTTGTAGTTCTACCACAAAAAACAATATTCTATTTTTTTTACACAAAGGCTATCAGCCTCCCTTCCACCACCCACGCATGGGGGGGTGGCGGGGGGGGCAGCCTCGGGCCTCACTCCTGGCCCTTGGGTGGCTGGAGGGGGGGCTGTGGCATTATCTCTCTGGCTAGTGGAGCCTGGTGCTGGTTTAAAAAATACGGGGGACCCCTACATCTTTTGTTCCCCGTATTTTTTGTACCGGGACCAGACGCAAAGCCCGGTGCTGGTTGTATAAATATGGGGGGACCCCAGTCATTTCCCCCCCCTGTATTTTTACAACCAGGGCCGGCTCAAAGAGCCCAAGGCTGGTTATGCTTAGGCGGGGGGACCCCACGCTTTTTTTTTCTTTGATTTTTAACACTTTCACACCCCTTTACACAGATGAGCATGCACGGATCTTACTGATCCGTGCATGACTATCTAAACATGCCAGGAAAAAGCAGGTCTATTCTAAAACTGCTTTTCTCATACGTCCTAGAGGATGCTGGGGATGCTTCAAGAACCATGGGGTATAAACGGGATCCGCAGGAGACATGGGCACACTATAAGACTTTGAATGGGTGTGAACTGGCTCCTCCCTCTATGCCCCTCCTCCAGACTCCAGTTAGATTCTGTGCCCAGTGAGACTGGATGCACACTGAGGAGCTCTCCAGAGCTTCTCAGAAAAAAGACTTAGGTTTGTTATTTTCAGGGAGACCTGCTGGCAACAGGCTCCCTGCATCGTGGGACTGAGGGGAGAGAAGCAGACCTACTTCTCTGAGTTCAAGGGCTCTGCTTCTTAGGCTACTGGACACCATTAGCTCCAGAGGGTTCGATCACTTGGTGCGCTTAGCTGCTTCCCGGAGCCGCGCCGGCACCCCCCTCACAGAGCCAGAAGACAGAAGCCGGGTGAGTATAGGAAGATCAGAAGACTTCAGTGACGGCAGAAGACTGTGTTTGAGGAACCGTGCAGCGGTCGCGCTGCGCGCCATGCTCCTACACATAACACGGCACTGCAGGGTTCAGGGGGGGCGCCCTTTGCAGCATTGGACCCTCAAATGGCACTGGCAAAAGTAAAAACAGTGCCTAGGCACTAGGTACGGGACCCCCGCCAGTATAAATATGAAATTTAAGCGGGATTGAAGCGCGCTATGTAGGGGGCGTGGCTTAGCCCTCACAGCTCTGACCAGCGCCATTTTCTCTTCACAGAAGCTGCAGAGACGCTGAGCCTGGCCTCCCACACTGCTGTACAAGTAACAGGGTGCAAAACGGGGGGGGGGGGGGGGTTGCACAAGTGATTTGGTGCTAATTGTTTATATAAAGCGCTAACAGGTCTGGGCAGTCTTTTTACTCTCTTCAGTTCCGGGATAGGAGCTGGGTTGTGAGCTGGCAGAACTCCCTCTGTGTCTCTCTTACAGGCTTTGTTGTGGGTCTGTCTCCTATAGCCCCAGTGTGGTTGTGGGTGTCGGTACGTTTTTGTCGACATGTCTGAGGCTGAGTGCTCTTCCCAGGATGAGGCTGGAGTGGGGACAGAAAATACTGTGAGAGTGACCGTGTCGGCACCGCCGACGGATGATTGGGTAAATATGTTGAGTGTTTTAAATGCAAATGTGACTCGGTTGACTAAGAGATTTGATAGATCTGAGTCTAAGAACCAGACATGGAGGAAATCCATGGAGGATGCTTTGTCACAAGCTCAGACCCCTTCGGGGTGACAGAAACGTGCATTTACCTAGATAGCTGATACAGATACCGACACGGACTCTGATTCCAGTGTCGACTATAGTGATGCCAGATTAAATCCAAAACTGGCTAAGAGCATTCAATACATGATTGTGGCAATAAAAGAAGTGTTGCATATAACAGAGGATCCTGCTGTCCCTGATACAAGGGTCTGTATGTATAAAGGAAAGAAACCTGAGGTAACGTTTCCTCCCTCTCATGAACTGAACGCGCTTTTGAAAAGGCTTGGGAAAATCCTGACAAGAAGATACAGGTCCTCAAAAGAATTCCAGTGGCATATCCGTTTCCATTTGGGGACAGGGAAAAGTGGGAGTCAACCCCCATGGTAGACAAAGCTTTATCGCGTCTATCCAAAAAGGTGGCGCTTCCGTCTCCTGACACGGATCGTAAGCAGGAAAATACACTAAAATCCATTTATGTCACTACGGGTTCACTACTCAGGCCTGCCGTTGCTTCGGCATGGGTGAGTAGTGCTATTGAAAAGTGGGCAGATAACTTGTCATCTGAGGTAGATACCCTAGACAGGGATAGCGTGCTTTTGACTCTGGGTCATATCAGGGACGCTGCAGCA
The DNA here is from genome assembly GCF_028390025.1 of Pseudophryne corroboree. NCBI lineage: Eukaryota > Metazoa > Chordata > Amphibia > Anura > Myobatrachidae > Pseudophryne > Pseudophryne corroboree. The sequence goes on from NC_086444.1 coordinate 473,263,882, forward strand.
TATTTAAAAGAAGCTGTGAGGGATATTGGCCTTTTGGGATCAAGGGCCAATGCCATGGCAGTCTCAGCAAGGAGAGCATTGTGGATTCATCAATGGAATGCTGACGTTGACTCTAAGAAGGCGATGGAGTCGTTACCATTTAACGGTAGTGTCCTGTTTGGTGACGGCCTCACTGACCTGGTGTCTACGGCTACCGTGGGTAAGTCGTCATTTTTACCTTATGTTCCTGCACAGCAGAAGAAAACGCCTCACTATCCAATGCAGTCCTTTCGGCCCAATAAATTCAAAAAAGGACGAGGGTCCTCCCTCCTTGCTGCGAGAGGAAGGGGAAAAAGGTCACAGGCTGTGGCAAGTTCCCAAGAGCAGAAGTCCTCTCCGGCTTCTACCAAATCCACCGCATGACACTGGGGCTCCTCTGCGGGAGTTCGCACCGGTGGGGGCACGTCTCAGACTTTTCAGTCAGATCTGGGTGCACTCGGACCTGGATCCTTGGATAGTAGAAATAGTAACCCAAGGATACAGATTAGAGTTTCAAGACGTGCCCCCTCACCGATTTTTCAAATCGGCCTTGCCAGCTTCTCTTATAGAAAGGGAGGTAGTATGCGCTGCGATACTAAAGTTGTGTCAAAATCAAGTAATTGTCAGGGTACCCCCGTCACAACAGGGGGAAAGCTTTTATTCGAGCCTGTTCGTGGTCCCGAAGCCAGATGGCTCAGTCAGACCGATTCTGAACCTAAAATCCCTCAATTTCTTTCTAAAAAAATTCAAATTCAAGATGGAATCTCTCCGAGCAGTGATCTCCAGTCTGGAGGAGGGGGATTTTATGGTGTCGGTCGACATAAAGGATGCCTACTTGCATGTCCCCATATATCCTCCACATCAGGCTTACCTGAGATTTGCTCCTCAGGATTGTCATTACCAATTTCAGACGTTGCCATTTGGTCTGTCCACGGCTCCAAGGATTTTCACCAAATTAATGGCGGAAATGATGGTTCTCTTGCGCAAGCAGGGAATCACAATTATCCCGTACTTGGACGATCTCCTCATAAAGGCAAGATCCAAGGAGCAATTGCTGAAAAATGTTGCCCTTTCACTGACGATTCTGCAACAGCATGGTTGGCTCCTAAATTTGCCAAAATCACAGTTGGATCCGACGACACGGCTGTCGTTCCTGGGTATGATTCTGGATACAGAATTGCAGAGAGTTTTTCTTCCAGTGGAAAAGGCTCTGGGAATACAGAACATGGTAAAACAGATTCTGAAACCAGCAAAGGTGTCAGTTCTTCAATGCACTTGGTTGCTGGGGAAGATGGTGGCGGCCTACGAGGCCATTCCGTATGGCAGGTTCCATGCCAGGGTGTTTCAGTGGGACCTGTTGGACAAGTGGTCCGGGACTCACCTGGACTTGCAACGAAAAATAATTCTATCTCCCAGGACCAGAATATCCCTTCTGTGGTGGCTGCACAGTTCTCACCTTCTGGAGGGACGCAGGTTCGGGATTCAGGATTGGATCCTGGTGACCACAGATGCAAGCCTCCGAGGCTGGGGAGCAGTCACACAGGGAAGAAATTTTCAGGGAAAGTGGTCAAGCCAGGAAGCTTGTCTACACATAAACATTCTGGAATTAAGGGCCATTTACAAAAGCATTCTGCAAGCAGAACATCTTCTTCGAGGTCTGCCTGACTTGATTCAGTCAGACAACGTGACAGCAGTGGCGTACATAAACCGCCATGGCGGAACAAGGAGCAGAGCGGCGATGGCCGAAGCCACAAAGATTCTTCGCTGGGCGGAAAGACATGCCAGCGCTCTGTCAGCAGTCTTCATTCCAGGAGTGGACAACTGGGAAGCAGACTTCCTCAGCAGACACGATCTCCATCCAGGTGAGTGGGGTCTTCATCAAGAGATCTTTGCAGAAGTGACAAGTCGTTGGGGAATTCCTCAAGTAGACATGATGGTGTCCCGCCTCAACAAGAAACTTCAGAGATATTGTTCCAGGTCAAGGGACCCTCAAGCGATAGCGGTGGACGCCCTAGTGACACTGTGGGTGTTTCCATCGGTATATGTGTTCCCTCCACTTCCGCTCATTCCAAAGGTGATAAAAATTATAAGAAGAACAAGGGTTCAGGCGATACTCATTGTTCCGGATTGGCCAAGAAGGGCCTGGTATCCAGATCTTCAGGAGTTGCTCATAGAAGATCCCTGGCCTCTTCCTCTTCGGGAGGACCTGTTGCAACAGGGGCCGTGCGTGTATCAAGACTTACCGTGGCTGCGTTTGATGGCGTGGCGGTTGAACGCCAAATCCTAGCCCGAAAGGGTATTCCCAGTGAAGTTATTCCCACACTTCTTCAGGCTAGAAAAGAAGTAACGGCAAAGCATTTCCACTGTATTTGGAGAAAATATGTCTTGGTGTGAATCCAAGAAGTCTCCTACGGAAGAATTTCACCTGGGGCGTTTGCTTCATTTTTTGCAAACAGGTGTGGATGAGGGCCTAAAGTTAGGCTCCATTAAAGTACAGATTTCGGCCTTGTCGATCTTTTTTCAGAAAGAATTGGCCTCCCTTCCAGAAGTTCAGACCTTCGTCAAAGGCGTGCTACACATCCAACCTCCATTTGTGCCTCCTGTGGCACCGTGGGATCTTAAGTGGTGTTGCAGTTCCTGCATTCGCATTGGTTTGAACCTTTGCGCAAGGTTGAGTTAAAATTCCTTACTTGGAAAGTAGTCATGGTGTTGGCCTTGGCGTCCGTAAGGCGGGTGTCTGAGTTGGCGGCTTTGTCTCACAAAAGCCCCTATTTAATCTTCCATGCTGATAGAGCGGAGTTGAGAACTCGTCAGCAATTTCTGGCAAAAGTGGTTTCATAATTTCACGTGAACCAGCCTATTGTGGTGCCAGTGGCTACTGGCGCCTTGGCAGAATCAAAGTCTCTCGATGTGGTCAGAGCTTTGAAGATCTATGTCGCCAGAACGGCTCAGATTAGGAAAACAGAGGCTCTGTTTGTCCTGTGGGCTCCCAACAAGATTGGGGCTCCTGCTTTTAAGCAGACTGTTGCGCGCTGGATTTGTAATACGATTCAGCAGGCTCATTCTATGGCAGGATTGCCGTTACCGAAATCGGTAAAAGCCCATTCTACCAGAAAGGTGGGCTCATCCTGGGCGGCTGCCCGAGGGGTCTCGGCGTTACAACTTTGCCGAGCTGCTACTTGGTCGGGATCAAACACCTTTGCAAAGTTTTACAAGTTTGATACACTGGCTGAGGAGGACCTCTTGTTTGGTCAATCGGTGCTGCAGAGTCATCCGCACTCTCCCGCCCGTTTTAGAGCTTTGGTATAAACCCCATGGTTCTTGAAGCATCCCCAGCATCCTCTCGGACGTATGAGAAAATAGGATTTTAATACCTACCGGTAATTCCTTTTTTCTTAGTCCGTAGAGGATGCTGGGCACCCGTCCCAGTGCGGGCTTTATCTGCAGTTTGGTTATAGTTACGCTCATGTTGCGTTGAGTTCAGTCAATCTGTAACTGTTGTTGGTCATGCCGTTGCATGCGTTGTTGTTGAATGCCATGTTGTACGGCGTGTTTGAGGTGTGAGCTGGTATGTATCTCACCTTAGTTTTAAAATAATTAAATAAATCCTTTTCCTCGAAATGTCCGTCTCCCTGGGCACAGTTCCTATAGCTGGAGTCTGGAGGAGGGGCATAGAGGGAGGAGCCAGTTCACACCCATTCAAAGTTTTATAGTGTGCCCATGTCTCCTGCGGATCCCGTCTATACCCCATGGTTCTTGAAGCATCCCCAGCATCCTCTACGGACTAAGAGAAAAGGATTTACCGGTAGGTACTAAAATGCTATTTTTTTTACGAAGTCTATGCTTTCCCGGCAGTGTTTGACTATTGTCGGCAGTGATTGAGAATACAAATTCTTAGTAAATGACCAAGCTGTATCAAATAACAGCCGTGTTTGACCAATGGTGTATTCATTCGTATTTGAGAACTTAGCCAGGGAAAACAATACGAATAGCCCCAACACTGCCGAGATTTGCGTTTAGTCAATTCCCGAGATGACATTTAGAAAAAAAAAAAAAACTCAGACAAAATCGGGACCTTAGCAAATATACCCCATGGTATTATGTATATTTCAGCAGTTACAAATTTGTTCCAAATTTTTACAGATTTCAACTGTGGATTATGGAAATGATTGCCTTGGCTAGTTAATTTCCCATAATGATTTTATAGTGAGCTTGAGTCACCCATGACACACAAGATATTTTTTCCATGCTGCTTCCAAGTTATGGAATTTCCTACCATGCCTAATCATACTCTCTTCCTGTCTACTGATGGTTAAACATTTTTTTGAAAACCCATATCTTTATTTTAGCCTACCCTTCACCCACACAGATTACTCACACTAGTTTATCTTTACTCTCAAATCTTCTCTTTAAGTCACACTTGCGCCTCTTGTTTTAGTTCTGCAGTTTTTCTACAAGATTGTTCTCATGAGCAGAGCCCTTCTTACCCTTTGTTTTCATGCCTGCATTTTGATTTGTCTCATGTCTCCCTCTTTGTTCAGCAAAACTTTTTGATAGTGATATAATGCTTTTAACAGTGGTCTGTTGCTACTGAGTAGCAAGAGATACATCTATCATGTATCTTCTTTTTTTTTAATTCAACAATTTTCATTAGATTTTTTATAGAAATACAAGAACAGGGAAGACCTTCATGTTACAGACATACCAAAAACCGGAGAGAAACCGGTATAGTTACAATAATCCATCGTAAGGTGCTTTTAAGCCACATCAGTGAGACAACAGATACATAGTAGGTAATTGTAGGCTTGAGTAAGAGGTAAAAGAAAAACAATCTTAACCAAATATGAGGTCTAGTAAATGATGAAGACATTACCAACGTTCGTCTCAGCATAAGAAATCACCATATACCTAAAGCTAAGCATACAATTCTACCTGAGGATTCATAGGACAACAGTATACACGAAAGGTCAGTAAAGAAGACAGACAGGAGGAAGGGGGGGGGGGGGGGGGGGGAGAAACAATTGGGGAAAAAACCCCAATACAAATATAATCATATCATGAATGAGTAGCGGCCAAAGAAGTCCTAAGTAAAATTATTAAAGAAGTAATTCAGGCATGGTTAGCAGTTCTAACAAAAGAGACTGTTCAGTACCTACACAGCATGGGGTATTAAAATTAATATAATTGCATTTCCTAAGAAAACAGCAGGCGGTCCTAAAAGGAGAACAGTACATGGGCCTAGGTTGTTAAGAGGCCCTATCGATTTGTCTGTGTAGATACCACGTTGTGGTCTCAAAAAGTTTATAGATGAACGACTGTACATCCGGGTCTAGAGTATCAATATGCTTCTCCCACTTCTTGGCAAACCGCCTGACCCCCCAATTCAATATCAGGAAGAGTAGCACGCCTCTCAAAATAAATAATCCGGAGGGTCATGTGTTTCACAGCCATCAAAGAAGGGGTAGACGGTTTGATCCAATGATTAAGAATTTGTTTCTTGGCAATTGTCAGGATAACAGAGAGTACCGGAACAATATCCCTATCCTCAGGCCCAAGAGACCACTCCCTAAAATCAAGTAGCAAACAAGCCTTCGGGCGTTTTATTAACCGTAAGTTAAATACTGTGTTGAGATAAGCGACCACCTTGTACCAAAAGTTAGATATTTTCTGGCAAAACCACATATTGTGGTACAAGGTGGCACTATGCGCAGTGCATTTGATGCAACAGCCAGTGTCGTCGGGGACCATGTGTGCCCTCTGATTAGGCGCTATATATGCCCTTTGGAGCATCTACAAGTGAACCTCTTGCAAAGAGGCAGAGTATAAGAACCTAAAAGTGGGTAAAATGTTATCTAACAATTCAGCGCACAATCCCATATTGGGGATATCTCTGGACCAGGAAGACAACGCCGAATCCCAGAGCCGGTCTCTATATGAGACCCTAAAGGTGGTTCTGAAGTAACTAAGATGGTAAGGGCAATCTTTAGTGAGCACCATTAAGGTGCGCAGCGGGTCTGTGGTAGCTTCAGAAATCATTGGGTGAGACTGGGATTGAGCAAAGTGTCTAGCCTGCAAGTACATAAAAAATTCCCGGTGGGAAATACCAAATTTTATCTGGATATCAGAGAAAGAAAGCACTGCGTTGCCTCCTGGGTCGTATATGTCTCTAATAGCTGCGATCCCCTTTTCTCTCCAACTCAAAAAATGTGCGTTATCAAGGCCAGGAAGGAAACATGGGTTACCCCAAAACGTAGTGTGAAGAGAGGTGTCAGGTTTTCTCTGGGCTTTAGTGTGAGTGGCCTGCCATGCTCAATATGTATGCCAAAATAAAATATTGTGTTTTATCTCCGATGGGAGTCGGGATTTTGGGGTGTGTAAGAGTGCAGCAGGGGAGAAAGGATGGAATACGACCAGTTCAAGTGGCAAGTTCGTAAATACTGATCTGCCCCAAATCCAGTCTGTAATATACCGATACATCGCTGCTCTACTAAATAGAACAGGATCCGGGATTCCCATACCTCCCTCTTCACGTAATAGCTGCAACCTAGCGTAGGGGACTCTTGGTCGTTTACCTCCCCATAGAAATCTAGTGAAACACTGTTTAAGAAAAAGGACATCTTTCTCGACAAGGGCAATAGGGAGCATAAGAAGAAAATAAGCAATCTTGGGAAAAACAACAGATTTAATAACTTCTGCGCGACCCATAAGAGACAAGGGCAGAGACGCCCAGTCTGTAAGGATTTTAGACACCTTGGACAAAATAGGACCAAAATTAACCGCATCGGGAGGGAAGTAGGGATCTGAACCCCTAAATATCTAAGACTAACTCGAGCCACTGGAAATCGGGACAGGACCGGGTGTAATGGAAAGAGGGAAGAGTCTCCTGAAAGGAGGAGAAGCTCGGATTTAGATATATTAATTTTGTGTCCCGCAAAGGAACCAAATTGTTCAATCAGGGAGACAATCGCAGGGACGTATTCGATGAGAAATAAATAGAAGCATTTCATCAGCATACAGTGATAATTTTACCATAGTGTCCTTTATTTTTATGCCTGTAAATCTGGGAGAATTTCTCAGGGAAACAGCTAGGGGTTCTAAAGCTAAGGCAAATAATAAAGGTGACAAGGGGCAGCCCTGTTGTGTGCCACTCTGGATAAGAAAAGGGGAAGAGAGGATGCCATTCCCCAAAACTTGAGTGGAGGGAGATTCATATAATCGGGGAAAAAGAGAAACAAAGTCCTCAGTTGCACCAAAGCGGTGGAGCGTTTCATATAGATGGTCCCAGGTGACCAGGTCAAACGCCTTTTCGGCATCAAGTGACAATAATACATTAGTGTCAGTGGGTTTGGAAAGCTGAAAGACCTGCATAACAGTCAAGACCTTTCGTATATTGCTCACTGATTGCCGACCCCAAACAAATCCAGTCTGGTCTGTATGAACTATATCAGGAACTATGAATTTGAGTCTATTCGAGAGGATTTTAGTGAACAATTTATAATCCGTGTTTACAAGGGAGATCGGACCATAAGAACTGGGAGACTCAGGATCCCGGCCAGGCTTCGGGATAACCTTTATGACTGCGGAATTAAAATATTGAGGCAAGGGAGCACCCTTCATGAAAGAATTAAATAAGACAGAAAGAGGTTCGCATAATCTAGAACAGAGGTTCTCAAACTCGGTCCTCGGGGGCCCACACAGTGCATGTTTTGCAGGTCTCCTCACAGAATCGCAAGTGAAATAATTAGCTACACCAGTGGACCTTTTAAAATGTGTCAGTGAGTAATTAATACACCTGTGCACCAGCTGGGTTACCTGCAAAACATGCACTGTGTGGGCTCCCGAGGACCGAGTTTGAGAACCTCTGATCTAGAAGATAGAATTTTATAGTAGTCATTGGCGAAACCGTCCGGGCCCGGAGTCTTCCCAGCCTTAAGTCCAGCTATTGCCGCAGAAACTTCCTCAGTGGTAATAGGTGCAAGAAGAGAGGTACAGTGCGCCTCTGACATTTGGGGCAGATCAGTAGAAGACCAAAAGCCAGACTTGTGGGTCTGGTTAATAACAGGACGTGCATAAAGATTGGTATAAAAAGACTGTAGCACCTCAGCGATCTCGGCAGAGGTCCGTACTCTGTCCCCACCTTGATGAGCAGAGAGTGAATGACCACTTTAGGGTGTCTGCCTTTTAACAAACAGGATAACAGTTTGCCAGACTTATTGCCATATCTGTAAATGCCACAGTCTCTTGAAAATGAATATTTAGCTTCCATTTGAGAAAGGAGGGTATCAAACAGTGTTTTTTGTGTAAGGTATCGTTCCCTAGTAGAAGGGGAGGGGGAGGATTTAAATTCCTGAAAAGAGTGAGTAAGAGCCGCCTGGGCTTCCAAATATTGTGATTTTAAATCTGAATCCCTTTTTTTACTATAGGTCATAATGTGCCCCCGAATAACTGATTTTGACGCCTGCCAGAAAAGAGCAGGATCATCGCGCAGAGTCTCTCCATTATGCGTATGATAATCCAGCCACGCTGCATCTAATGAGGAGCGGAATTTCAGAGAGCCACTTAAATGAGAGGGGAAGTGTCAGGAGCGAAAAGGGGATTTTTCTGAGAGAAGCATCAATTTCATCCAGCATAAAGCGTGGTCCGAAAATACAGATACCCTCAATTTTAGAGTCAGCCACTTTTGAAAAAAAGGAGTCAGATAACAGCAGATAATCAATCCTCGAGAATGTGTGATGCGCAGCTGAGAGGCATGTAAATTCCCTTTCTAATGGGTAGCATGCGCGCCACACATCCATTAAGGACAACTGCTAGCAAATATAGGGGATACCAATACGTGGTAATGTGGGGGGGGGGATTTATCCAAATTTGGAGAAGAATTTAAATTAAAATCTCCACCCAGGATTATAGGAATTTCAGAGTAGCTTAGTAGTTTAGTGACAATGTTCGTAAAAAATAGCTTAGAGTGATGATTGGGAGCATAAATATTACAAAGTAGGAACCTGGATGTATACAATGTGACATCTGCCAGTACATACCGACCCTGAGTGTGATCTAAAATCGCATGGACAGAGATAGGGACCGTGCGCCGTGCTAAAATAATCACTCCCCTAGCCTTAGAAGAGAAGGAGGAAGAGGCTACCACAGACCAACCCATAGTGTTCAGTTTTACCACCTCATTTGGCATAAGGTGAGACTCCTGAATGAAAACAACATCCATCCCCACCTTCCGAAGATAGAGCAAAATCTTTCTGCGTTTAGCTGGGGAGTTGATCCCTCCCACATTCCACATACCGACACTCAAACTAGCCATGCATCAAATGAACTGGGAAATCCTGAAAACCTGCGCAGTAACCACAATATCTACAGCCGCCGAAAAACGGATACAAAACATACCGGGGTGGACACAAAGGAGAAGAAGGGGAGGGGGAGAAGAAAAGGGGGAAAAGAGGGGCAGAAACATAGAAAACACACAAAATATAACATTAACATTGTGAAAGAAAGTCCTGCTAAGGACAATCATAACTTCAGAAAACGAGAGCAACCGATTCAAGCAAGCACAGAGGCCGTCTAAGACCGCCAATGAGCCAGCCAGAATTATGAAAACCTGAGGAAAAAATGAGGGAGGGGGCGTCCTTACCCACCCTCGGCAACATAATAAATGAAAATATACATAGGAAAAATAACAAGAAAATATCAGAGCACACAGAGCATGTTACAGAAAAAGAAAAACACAGCCTTTCACATAAGAAGAAGGGGGAGATATCTCCGCTAAGCATATATAAGCATTGTAGAAAGATTACATAGCCACAGAAAGACAACAAATGAATAATAAAAATGTAAAACATAAAACAAGGCAAAAAGGTTCAGCCCGCTGTATAAGACCAAAGTCTCTTTTGGGAAAAAACACCTGCAGCAAATCCCACAACAATAATTAAATTGGCAGACATAACAGGAAACAGAGAAGTCCAGGAGCAATACTCAGCCATCTCGATCCGGGGCGTCATCTGCCTGAGAGGAGTCGTCATCTGCCTTAGATGCCTCAGAAACATAAGCCTCTGCATCTGCAAGATTTGTAAAGTCCCGGAAAGAATTTCCATCGAACAGGCGTAGTCTTGCGGAGAAGAGCAGAGCAAATTTCTTATTCGCCTTTAGCAAAGGGGAGTAAATTCCCGACGTGCCCGGGAAACCTCCGCGGAGTAGTCCTGGAAAATGGCCAAACGAGCTCCCTCCCATTGTAAATTCCTATGCCTCCTGGATGCCGTCCATATTGCCTCCTTGTGGAGAAAGTTCAGACATTTAAATATAACCACACGTGGTCTGCTATTAGGTGAAGAACGTGGGGGACCCAGTCTGTGGGCTCTCTCGATAACTAAGCCAGTACATTCATCTTGGATATGCAACAAAAAAGGAGGGACGTTTGTAGAAAAAGAGTCAAATCAGGACCTTTCAGTGACTCAGGGAGCCCCAGCACCCGAAGATTTGATCTCCTCGATCTATTTTCAAGATCGTCAACCTTGTTCAGCAGCTGGAAGTGAGATTTCTGGTGCTCATCATATCTGTGCTTAAGATCCCCAACATCCTGGAAAGTCTCCCCCAGCCTTTGTTCATTTGTAAGAACAGTCTAAGATAACTGCTTGATTTGGGATTTTAGATCTTTTACTGCCTGCTGCATTTTAGCAGCATGTGCATCCATAATAGGCTCCATGGCATCCCTAACAGCTCTCACTACATCAGCATAAGTCACTGGAGAGGCAGGGGAACAGTCGGGCTCACCTGAGGGAGAAATGTGTTTTGCAGAAGCCTGTTTGATGTTGCCAGCATCCTGCAGACTCGTCTGTGAGCTAGGTGCGGTGGCAATCTTGGATTCCCCCGGCTGTTTTTCAGACCTCAATCTCTGGGCTTTAGGGAGCATGGGGGAGGACAGAAACCTTTCCATCCAATCCCCAGCACTTTCCCACAGGTGGTGTGCGCCAGGCGCGGAGAAAAGCCGCGAGCGGGAGGCGCTGTGTGCTCCGGTTACCGAGGGTGCAGGAGAGCTGCAGAAATCAGCTTCTCCTCACATTGGCGCCGGAACCGGAAGTCTCCTATCATGTATCTTCTACAGTACGCTATTACCCCTTTCACACCACACAAATAACCCGGTATCGACCTGGCATATTGCCGGGTCGGCGTGCGGTGTGAAAGCGCCATGGTAGAATTCCCGGGTCGCCTGACCCGGTAATTCACCCCGGGAATAAAGCAGTGTTATTCCAAGGTTGAATACCGGGTCAGTGGCAGTGTAAACGGGTTCCCAGGTCGATGGGACCCGTTCACTAGATAGGAAGAGGAGGCACGGAGATAAGCTCATCTCCCAGCGTCGCCTCCGCCACCGCTGCCTGCTCCAACCCCCCTGCCGCTACAGCAACCCACCCGGCATATTGCCGGGTCAGGGAAGCCTGCTGTAGCGTCTAATGCCGGATCCCATCTGAGAAGGACCCGTTTCCAATTCCCGGGTGGGATCCGGCATTTGCTGTGTGAAAGGGGTATAGTAGAGCCATGTATATTCTGCACTAACAAAGCCAGCCCCTCAAGGAAGAAGGCCCTGTGATGTATTTGATAAGCACAACACTTGCATCAAGCTCTGTACTTATATAATCATATCTATGATTCTCAGCACCACACTGAAATAAGAGGTCACCAGCACCAGGATTATGGAACACAATGCATGTTCACTATTTCAGGAAGGCACCTATCTAGGTCATGCCAGGATAACGTGGATTCTTCCATGATGTAGACAGCAAGTGAATGGATTCTAGCCATTTTATTATTGCCTTGTAGATGACCATTAGTAAATGCATTGCTTAGGGAAAAACAGTAATATATATTAATATATTTAGCAAAAGTTGCAGGTGTTGTCTCATGGTAAAAACTCCTTCTTTAAGTAAATATGGTAGACAGGAGCATTTATTTAAAAGCAGACATAGATTTACTATGTACTTGTACTACGCAGCCTCATAATTAAGACAACGTGTATAAACCTCAATTGACTGTCAATACATAATATCATGAGAAAGCATTCTGATTTATTTCATCCTATTAAGTCTCCTCCTGTTCTCTTGTGATTATTTATTTATTAATAGTTTCTTATGTAGCACCCCAAATTTCGTTGCACTTTACAATTGAAACAACAGTGATACAACAAAAGTGGGTAAAAACAGACGTCATAGAGGTAGGAAGGTCATGCTCGCAAGCTTACAATAACTGGTACATATACTAATAACCTTGCCCTGTTTTCCTAGATGGTATTCGCAATACTTATACTGTACGTGGGAAAGATGAAAGGCATCTTCACATTCCCAGATTTTAACAGAGAGATCCCCAGGAAGGTGAGTCTTCAATATGCATCTGCTGTACAACAGTAAAAACCGCCAGTGACTTATCCTATACCATTCTGCTAAACAACTAGTCACTCTTTGTCACCCCCGAAGGACTTGCAAGTGTATTTGTGCCAGAAAGCAGTTTTCATGTCATTCTTTAGCTGCTTCCCTCTCTAATAGGGTTGGCCATCGATGGTCATTGCCCGATGGTAACTTGTTTTACCATCAATGTTTTTTTCCCTTTCATTAACAGAGTGCTGCTGTTGTACAGAGCTGCTAGGCTATCACCCAGCAGCCCTGTACTGGCCCCTGCTCTTACAAATATAGGGCACGATTCAGGTCCGGTCAGTCCTGTGCCCATTGTCGCAAATTACAGATTTTCAGTACAATGCGCATGCGCAAGGCCCAGTGAGCGAATGGGTTCTGTGACGTAGGATGCAGAGCGGTAGTATAGTCTCCTGCTGTCTAGGGGGGCGGTGATGTCATCCATTTGTGCCGCCGCCATTTAAGGGGCAGGTAAGAGGTCAGGGATCTCTATCATAGGACAGAGATTTCCTGGCATCTGCATTTTCTTTTTCAGTAATTATCACACCTGCTTCCACCAACAGATATCCCCAAAACACAACTGTTGGGAAAACTTGAGGGTTGGGGTTGAGAACCGCGGGTGTATGGATTAAGGCAGTGCCACACTGTACGACATGAATGATATCATTAATTTTTTTCCCTTGAACTTCCTGGACTCCCAGATAAACGATAATGAACGCCACACTGAGCGATATCATGAATGACTAAATGATATGCTTAAATCGTTTGTCTCTAAGGTTTTGGCTCCTTTTATTTAAATGCTGGTTCTGCATTTACATGTTAGACAGTGATTATAGGTCTGGACTTCAGGAAGGGATAATTAGCGGTGGTCATTTTGGATATTTGCATTTATGCTTTTTGGCGTGGTTTATTCCTGCTCAACACTATTTTACATTGCTAATTTGCTCCTCTTTGTTTTTGCCTTGCCTGAACAAAGTGTGTGTACTTCTTCCTTCTGCTGTGATGGATCCTTATCGCCATAAACTGATTATAGCATATAAAGAAGAAAAGGTACAATCTCACTTTGTGCTCAATGTCCCAGAAATCCAGATTTGTCCCCGTGGACAGGTGTATTCCAATCAATATGAAAAGAAACACAAAAAAACACAACATAGTGTAATACTGCAATAAAGATGAATCTTTCCCCGCTGTGTGAGACGAAGAATGAAGGTGTAGGTATAGTCCCGATAGAAAGTTTGTATATCCACCTCCTTTCCAAAGGCACCCGAAATGGTGTGAAGGAATTATAGTAGTGATTCCTTACATGTATGCTTACTTCTGTAAGGCGTGTTCAAAGCACATAAAGGTTTCTTTTTGCGATCTTTTTAGCGCTCCTCACCCATGCAGATAAGCAACGATATCCCTCATGACAAATCAAAGCCAGAGATAAAATCCAATTAGGACAAGAACACTCTTTTTATTTTCAGAGTATAAAAAAGGGTAAACAAAATAGCCGTACCATATGGGGAGGGCAATGATGGTAATCAGCTGATAACAATAGACCCGGGTATCATATTGTTGATATAGCTGATCAGACAGGACACGCTGCAGTCCAGGGTGATTATACACTGTGAATCTTGAAAAAGACACTGCATAGCGTCGAAACGCGTTGACACAGTGTATTTGGTGGGTTACAGGCCAGCCCATCCATAGTGAAGAATCAATAACAATATGATATCCAGGTCTATTGTTATCAGCTGATCACCATCATTGCCCTCCCCATATGGTACGGCTATTTTGTTTACCCTTTTTTATACTCTGAAAATAAAAAGAGTGTTCTTGTCCTAATTGGATTTTATCTCTGGCTTTGATTTGTCATGAGGGATATCGTTGCTTATCTGCATGGGTGAGGAGCGCTAAAAAGATCGCAAAAAGAAACCTTTATGTGCTTTGAACACGCCTTACAGAAGTAAGCATACATGTAAGGAATCACTACTATAATTCCTTCACACCATTTCGGGTGCCTTTGGAAAGGAGGTGGATATACGAACTTTCTATCGGGACTATACCTACACCTTCATTCTTCGTCTCACACAGCGGGGAAAGATTCATCTTTATTGCAGTAATACACTATGTTGTGTTTTTTGTTTTTCTTTTCATATTGATTGGAATACACCTGTCCACGGGGACAAGTCTGGATTTCTGGGACATTGTGCGCAAAGTGAGATTGTACCTTTTCTTCTTTGTACAGTTTATATAGATTGGTGATCTATTCAGTACTTTCCATTGCAGCTCTTTATTGCAGCGCCAAGAGAGGGATTTTTTTCTATTTTATGATTATAGCATATGCTGGGGTTGCGTTGATTGCTAATAGGTAGAGGTCCCAGAAACTGAGAAGCCTTTGCTGTTGCTGGACAAAGAAGTGGCTGATGCAGAGGGATTCTCTCTCTTACATGCTGCTGCTTCATGAGATCCATGAGAATAACTCTAATGACTACCCGAAATATTGCGCATGGATGATCCTACCTTCATGGTGCTGCATGATCTGATGACGCCTCTCATCCAGAAGCAGGATACTAGGCTGCGGAGGTCCATTCCAGCCAAGGAGAGGCTGATTGCAACCCTGGGGTACCTGGCGACTGGTAGATCCCTCCAAGACTTCAAATTCGGGACACAGCAGCTTCTCTATACAGTGTGGGGCTGCAAAGTCTGGATCCCCTCCTCACACACAACAGTGCCAGCTACTGGAAGCTGCCAGGGGGAACTTGGGAGGCATTATACTTGGCACTGCTTAGTGTTGTATTATTGAGAAATTGCTGGCTGCACAGCTGCAAGTTTTAGCTGTATTCCTGACAGTTATATTGCTTTTCATACAGACCCCAGGCACTGGATAGTTCTGGAGCTCCACCTGGTGTCATATAAAGTTATTGCTGCAGACTCCTCCAAGTTCCCTGTGAGAGGTAGCTTGTTCAAGTGGAACCTTCCTCGATTGATAATAATATACGTCTTTTTTTCCTGCTACACTATCTTCACTTGCAGTGCAGCATTACGCTTCCCAAACGATATAAGGTGTCTAAAGCGGTTTCGTAGGTGCCATTTTTTAAACGCTCTCCGCATTCTGACAAAACCAAAGACAAAGGACGTACCGCTGCTCAGAAAGATACTTCGGTGACTACACCTAAACTGACCATGCCTGCTCCTAGTACTGCTGACGCCCATGTCGATTGCATCGATGACAGCGACTCGCTTACGGTGGGCACTATGAAATATCTACTGTCATAGTTTAAGGGAGAAGTGGTGGCAGAATTTCAGTTCGATTGCCAGAGGTCTATTGACGAGATTGGTGGCCGTACTGACCATTTAGAAACGAAAATGGGAGAAGTTGTAAATTTGCATAATGACCTGATCTCCTCTCATGAGGCGCTACAAGCTGAAGTCACCTCTCCTTGAGACAAGATCTCTGATCTGGTGGACAGGTCGCAACGTCACAATATAAAATTGTGTGGCGTCCCAGAGTCTGTCTCTAATAGTGCCTTGACCGTATTCATAGGCTGATTGACCGTATCCATAGGCTCCCCAAGGCTATAAACGCACCGGATGGGGTCCCTCATGACGTTCTTATGAGGATGCACTATTTCCATGTGAAAGAGGCAATCTTAAAAGCTGCTAGACCCTCTGAAGACGTATAAGTGATTCTTGGCTCAATTCAAATATTCGCAGACTTATCTCAAGCAACATTGGCTCCGCAGTGGTGATAATGAATGTGGAGAAGGGTAAAAAGGTTCTCTCAAAATGGAACCTTGTCGGTTCTTCTTCTTCAATCTCCTCACTTGACCGTGGTCTTCAGCAGGACTGGACTACGGCAGGCGCTGAAGCAAAAGCATAAGTATTTTTCCTTCCCCATTTCTGCATTGTATTTTTGATTATGTTATGTCTAATTTCGGTTTTAACACAAGTTTTGAGATTGTTATATTATTCCTTTGATTTTGTATAGGAGTTCCTCTGCGATTGTTATATTTTATGATGGCTGGCTTCTGTCTCTCCGCTGACCCCAGATGGTTTGTTCCTTTTTTATGGGCATCCTATTTACATTGTACAGCCCACAGTCAAGCTCATTTCCGATTTGGGCTTTAGTACAGTGGAGTGACAGAATTGCAGCACTGAGGGACTCTGTATTGTCATGTTTTTATTTGGTGATGGTGTGGTAACCACTACCCCCCTTACTTTACTTAGTGCCGCCATGGTTAGGCGTCCTACCGTGCCACCGAGAGGGGTTGTTCCTATTCTTCTTTTCCTCTTTGCTACTTTCTTTTTTCTTTTTCCCCTGACCCTTTCCTTGTTATTGCCAGGTACATGTTACACAGGATATATACCCATAGGAGGTTCACATCGTTTTATGATCTTTTTTCTTTAACAAGATATAATGGTTAATATTGTGTCTCTGAATGCAAAGGGGCTTAATTCCCCTCATAAAAGGAGATTAGCATTGAACTATCTCCACAAAGTTAAAGCTCAGATTGTTGCAATTCCGGAGACTCATTTTATCAAATCGGCCCCTCCACAATTTCATAATGTCAGATTCCCACACTGTTATATGGCAAACGGACCGGCAAAAAAAGCTGGTGTAGCTACTTTATTTTCCCAACATTGTGCGTTCACTCTCACCTCTCAACATTGTGATCCTGAAGGGAGATATTTGATCCTATCTGGTTCTCTCGAGAACAGAGAGGTGACTTTAGTGTCCTGCTATTCTCCCAACACTAAACAACCATTTTGCAGGAAATTATGCGCTAAGGTGCAACAAGTTGCTAAAGGCGCTCTGTTAATGCTTGGTGACTTTAATTTGGTTTTAGACCCGTCAGTTGATAGTTTCCGCAAACATACTTCTCTCTCCAGTCAGCCCCACAGATTTGCTAAGGGTTTCCGCCAGTTGCAAGCGGAATACAATCTTTTTGACATATGGCGTACCAAACACCCAGCAGAAAAAGACTTCACTTTTTATTCCCACATCCATGGCACTTATTCTCGAATAGACCTTGCTTTATCTGATAAGTGGTCTCTACAGTCTATCAGCAAAATATCTATACTCCCTATGTCTTCGTCAGACCATTCACCACTTTTCCTAGTGTGGGATATTGCACAAAGAAAGACGTCTCCTAGCCCTTGGCGTCTGGGAATGCAAACCTTTATTTTATCAGCCACAGTCTCTACAGGCCATTCAATCTGCCATAAACTATTACCTCAATGAGAACTCTCCTGCAGAAACATCTACCTTCAACTTCTGGTGTGTTCTGAAATCTGTCATACGTGGCTCAGCGATTCAAATTGCAGCTGAGCTTAAGAAAGACTATAGGCGTAAGTTTGAGCAGGTTGAAATGGATGTTGCTTCTGTAGAGGTGGCGCATAAGGCTAACCCAAACGATAAGACTCTTCTTAAGTCATTACGGGATGCTAGAGACAAGGTAAATGTATTTTATTTAGCGGAGGTACAACGTAACCTTAACAGACTCCATCAAAGATTTTATGTATATGGGAACCGAGCCAGTAGGCTGTCAGCAAGGAAGCTGATGGGTAAGAAGGCTAGAGAGAAAATCCATAATATACATTCTGATAAAGGTTCCAGAGTGTATGATCCCAACGGTATAGCAAATGTATTCGCATCATACTACTCTAAACTGTATAATCTAAAAGATGATTCTTCGGCCTTTCAGCCAGGTCAGTTGGGCATAGAGAAGTTTTTGGATGCTCTTGATCACCCCTCGCTGTCTCCGGAGGCCTGTTTGTCTCTTGATGTACACTGGTCGTTAGATGAGGTTCAAAAGGTTATTGACTCTTTACTTACTGATAAAGCACCGGGTCCAGATGGTTATACCCCCATCTTTTATAAGACCTTTAAGGAACAACTGGCCCCGGTGCTGTTATCAGTGTTCAACGAAGCGTCAGACGTAAAACATTTCCCAAAAGAAATGATAGAATCTCAAATTATTGCTATTCCTAAACCGGGGAAATATCAATCCTCGGTCCAAAATTTTAGACCAATCGCCTTACTCAATACAGACCTGAAACTATACGCTAAACTAGTTGCAAATCGCATTTGTCCCCTTCTCCCGTCTCTTATTAAACATGACCAGGTGGGTTTTGTTTTGAACAAGCAGGCCCCGGATAACACCTGACAAGTGATTAATGTTATTGAATATTGTCAGTGCAGGACAGAGCCCCTTTTATTATTATCATTGAACGCGGAAAAGGCGTTCGATAGACTGCAGTGGGGGTTTATGCAAGCAACCTTGAGGAGATTTGGCTTTGCTGGTTGGATCCTGGATTCTGTACTGGCTCTCTACACCTTCTGCCATAGTTTTTATAAACGGTTGTATTTCCACGGGATTTGATATATCTAATGGCACGCGCCAGGGATGCCCGTTATCCCCTCTTATTTTTGCACTGGCAATTGAGCTTCTGGCTGAACGGATTAGGACACAAGAATTGATCAGAGGCCCCGTAATTGGTGGTATCTCTCATAAATTGAGTTTGTTTGCAGACAATATTTTGCTCTGTTTATTAAACTCTGATACCTCTTTATCAGAGCTGCATAAGGTGCTACAGGAATTTTCGGAAGTCTCTCTATATAAGCTTAACACCACTAAAACAGAAGCCCTTCCTTTTCATGTCCCTCCAGATGTGCTAACTAGGTTGAAGGCATCATATAAATACTCTTGGCAGAACCGCTCATTGAGATACCTGGGTATAAACTTAGCTAGTGAAGAACACCTAATCAAGTGTAACTATGGCTCTCTAGTCAAAGCTTTCGAGCAGCTGACTGGAGACTGGATGATGCAGGAGGTTTTGTGGCTGGGGAGAATTGCCGCGGCAAAAATGGTTCTCTTGCTGAACCTGATGTATCTTTTCCAAGCAATTCCTAGATTTCTACCAAGATATCTCTATAATAAATTCAGATTTTGATCCGGTATATTTGGAAAAACTCCAAACCTAGAATTGCGAAGAATATCTTCATTTTATCAAAGATCGCTGGTGGTGTTGACTTCCCCGATATTGAAAAATATCACTCTTCATGTTTGTTGAGTCAGGCTAGAGACTGGTTTGATCTTGGTAGGTGAGATCCTAAACCATGAGTTTTAATGGAAAACTTTGCCTCCCATCCGGTTGCTCTCTCCGATTTGTTGTGGATGCCACCCTCTGCTACGCATACTTGGACGGATATGTAAAAATCAGCTAAAAAAAAACTACTTCAGATATGTGGCATAAATTAGTTCCCTCTTGCGTGGAGATTACTCTACCGTCCCCTTTTTTTTTATCACTGAAATCTATGATGGCATTCATCCCCAATATAGCACTGGGCAATTGGATACAGCAAGGGTTGACTTCCCTAGGAGATTTGTTTATTGGAGATAGTCTAATGTTTTTCTCTCAACTACAAGAGCAATTTAACATTAAGAAACAAGACTTTTTTGTATATCTGCAGTTGAGAAGTTGGATCCAATCCTTTTTGACTCCTTCCCGCAGGAAACTAATTTTCCCAGCCTTTATTAAAACCTGATTAGATGCCTCCTTACATAAGGGAGGGATCTCTAGGTGGTACCAGTTTCAAATATCAGATAGTAAGAAAAGTAGATTAAAGTCACAGTGTCATTGGGAGAGGGATCTGAAAAGATCCTTCACAGATGAAGAGTGGGACCATATATTAACTGATTGTTTTAAATATCTAGATGAATTAACCACTCCGAAATGTTCTACAAACTTATTCAGATGGCTTACTTTACGCCTGAACGGCAACATAAAGTATGGCCGGCAATGTCCACATTTTGTTGGAGAAAGTGTGGGAACATTGGTGATATTTATTATATATTTTGGGCTTGTCCCTACATACAGCCACTTTGGAAAGAGGTATTCCAAATGCTGAGTATGGTTTTGGGATTGAATGTTCTACCTGACCCAGCTATAGCGCTTTTCCAATTATACCTAGATCAACTTTCTCATAGAGATAAATACCTAGTAGGACATATTTTGATAGCTACAAAAGCGTCTATTGCCCAGGTCTGGAAATCCGAGAAAATTCCTTCTTTAATAACTATTCAAGATGAAATTCATAAACACTTTGTATATGAAACAGCTGAGGCCAAATATTCTTCTTCTCCGTACTCTATTCATATGAAATGGTATGGCTGGACTCTTTTCTGGGAAAAAATGGGTCACACTGCCATATATAGTAGCCCAACTGGTCTCTCTGTACTCCATTCTCCTAATTCTGACTTGTGATTAATTTATATATAATATAATTAATATATTTTTTTTGTCATGAAAATTGTGTAGTGTCCTTTTAATCATTATATGTTTTAAGTTACTGGTTGGTATGTGTGTGCGTGTGCATGTAAAATAACAGGGTGCACGCACCAGTCCCTTTGTTTCTTTAATCATCCAAGACTTTATTACATCATCATATTCAAACATGTCACCAATAATGCTAAAGACTTTGACTTTTTTAAATGAAACTGAAGGACTAGTGAGTGCACCCCATTATTTTACCTGTGCTATTGTCAAAGGTCCGTGTGGGTAACCAAACGTTGACATCTTGCACGACCTGATGTGAATAAACCCTGTTTTTGTGCTGAAGTCAGGTGAGTGTGCCCCCTGCTTTTTCTTACATTGATTGAAGTGTTATAACCCCAATATGGGCTGCTACCCCAGCACAATTAGTCATATGATGTGAGTGCGGACCACAAGGGACTAAATGTGTGTGTATGTCTGTGTGTGTCTATATACATATATATATATATATGTATATATATATATATATATATATATATATATAGACACACACACGCACACACACACATCCTATCTAAACCACCCCCTATTACCACATATCTACCCCTCCCCCTCTATATCCCCTATCTACCCCTTGCCCACTTATACCTCCTATCTAACCAATTTCACCCCCTCTACCACCTTCCACCCCAAACTCCCCTCCCCTCCATAATATGGAGCAAATAAGAGCACAACACAAAAAAATAAGTTAACATTTTACAAATAAATAACACATGAAAAGGGACACAAATTTCTGGACTGGATCCATTGAATATAAAACTGACCAATGAGTGCTTCGAGTGCAAAGAATACACCAACAAAATAGAAAAACCTGACACTCCAGCTTTTAGTCATGTTTGGCTCAGGCAACAACAGTGATGCTGACATCAATAAGGTAAAGAAGAAGATTGTCAATTTCCGGACTTGTTATCTTAAAAGAACACAAGAATCAAAAAGTCTCAACTTTTAGAAGCAGGGGCAAGTGAAGTCCAATAGCCGTCACTATGGCAATACGACTATTTCCTGGTCATCCTGGAGCAAGAGGGCAAGAGCAACTGCTCAAGATTTTCTCAAACATAAAAACTGCATAAGAAAAAAATCACAAATTAAATAAATCTTGCTTGCCATGAAGAGTGTCTTGTGCACTCAACAAAGCTGAGTGCATGTCACTCGAAGAGGTACTGGGATGGGTGGTTGGTGGTGTAGGGGCGCGCAACACAGAAAAGGAGGGGGCTTGCGGAGGAGGAAACAGTGGTGGATACGCCGGATGTAATTGATTAAATCTGGAAACTGGTGGAGTGGGCTACTGTATCTTATGCGATGGTAGCATAGTGCACTGGGGCAATTGGCCATCCAGCACACATGACATCCCATCCCATCGTATATGATACGCTTAAAACAAAAACACTGCACCGGGTCCATTTTGTTCATTTCTTTGGCGAGATTCATACAAAATTCATATTGTCATCTGGGGGCTGATTCAGATTTTCTGCGCGTTTGAGAAAATCTTCCTCACTTGTCGGTGCAGAGCTGGAAGCCTTCTCCTTTTAGTGGCAGGCTGAGGTGGTGTTCTGCCACCTCTGCGACTTCCAGCTCTGGTTGCTTAATGATGGAGGTCTCCACGACCGAGGTGGGGAACTGTAAATGAAAAAGAAAAAATTAGTACATGAAACATTTAGTATAAAAAGTACCCAGAGGAATGGAAAAGTGAAAGCAGTGACAAGAGTGAGGAAGTGTGCCAGAGAAGAGGTTGCCCATGGCAACAAATCAGATGTGAGGAAACATTTAACAAATAAAATCTCCAAAATTATATTTTTAAGCTGAATGGATGACATGGGCAAAATGGACACCTGCACACTCTTGCCATTGCCTCACAACTTAACCCCTGTAAAGGTATAAGAAAACATTATAGAGGGTGTATCTGATTTGTGTGTGTCTACTTACCAGATCTTGGCTCGCCGCATCCTCCTCTTCCAAATCTCCAGACGTGCCTCCCATCATTGAGCAATGCGTCATGCTCTTGGGCTCCTGCTCCAGCGTGAATTGGAGAAGGTCATAATACCAGAGTGACGGCTTCTGGACTTCATCCGCCCCAGATCCCAATCATTACGACTCTTTGAATTTCTTGTGCTCCTTCAAGAAAACAGGCCGGAAATTTTGAACCTTCTTTACCCATCTGATGTCAGCATCAGTTGTGTGATGTCAGCATCAGTTGTGTTGGCCTTTGCAGTACACGACCAGCTTCTGGAGTACCAGCTTCTTCTTATTTTTTGTTGACGTAATCTTTGGATTTGATTCTCCATAGGCACTCATTGGCTCTGTATAATTCAACTTACCGTATATACTTGAGTATAAGCCGACTATTTCAGCACTTTTTTATGTGCTGAAAAAGCCCCTTCGGCTTATACTCGAGTCAGTATTTAGGAGGGACACGGAGGGCACAGCGCCCGGCTCTCCTGTGTCCCTCCTGCGTCTCCGGCGGCAGCGGCGAGTGTGTGTTAAAGGAAGTGCCCGTTCGTGAGCTCTGATTGGCTCATGAATCGGCACTTCCTTTAACACACACACGTGCACTCCGTGTCCCTCCTTCAGAAGACAGCGCAGGAGCGACGGAGGGTAAGTAACTGGCACTGTGGGGCATATCTGGCACATCTGGCACTGTGGGGCATATCTGGCAGCATGAGGGCATATCTGGCACATCTGGCACTGTGGGGCATATCTGGCACATCTGGCACTGTGGGGCATATCTGGCAGCATGAGGGCATATCTGGCACATCTGGCACTGTGGGGCATATCTGGCACATCTGGCACTGTGGGGCATATCTGGCAGCATGAGGGCATATCTGGCACTGTGGGGCATATCTGGCACTGTGGGGCATATCTGGCAGCATGAGGGCATATCTGGCACTGTGGGGCATATCTGGCACTGTGGGGCATATCTGGCACTGTGGGGCATATCTGGCACATTTGGCACTGTGGGAGGATATCTGGCAGTATGAGGGCATATCTGGCACTATGAGGGCTGTGTACGGCTAGAGCTGCATTTCCCACCCTAGGCTTATACTCGAGTCAATAAGTTTTCCCAGGTTTTTGTGGTAAAATTAGGTGCCTCGGCTTATATTCGGGTCGACTTATACTCGAGTATATACGGTATCTTCAGACATGTCTGTAAAAAAATGTTTTAAAAATTAAACCTATTACAAACAGTTAAAAAAAAAAATCTTCAATTTACAGAGGAATAAATTGGTGTACAGAAGGAACATCACGTGGCCTTTGTGACATAGAGGTGGCCAGGGTCACATGCGCAGACAGGGTGACATGCTGGCTAGGGTGACATGCGAGGACAGGATGACATGCGCGGCCAGGGTGACATGCGCGGCCAGGGTGACATGCACAGGCATGGTAACATGTGGCAAGGGTGATGTAGCAAGGATACATTGGTGGGCAGTGGTGTGGCCAGATTGGTGGCACTACTGTACTCACCGATTTCAGATATAATGATCTGCTTCTCTGTCCAGCCAGCAGCTCCGCATGTAGATAGGAAAATTTCAGGGAGTGTCCAGGGTGTGGCTAGCCTTGCATATTGTTCGTCGTTCGCACTGGCTACACTGGACAATATATATTACTATGTCACTCAGGGTGAAAATGAGCGATATACGGTAGTTTAAAATATGGTCCAGTGTGGCACTGCCTTTACATTTAAAACGTTTGTTTATGCAATCTGAATACAAATGTATTTTCTTCTAAGTTTTACAAGCAAATATTTTAACAACTGTTCATTGAACAGAACATGATACCAAATTGAGATTTTGGTAATGATAAGTTAATTGTTTGTGAGTTCTGGCCTCTTTTTTAGTTAAACTGACATTTACTGGATTCTCTGTTCACAATTATGGTACTATGGGCCTGATTCATGTTTGTATGGAATTGTCCAGGCGAAAGGAAGCAGCTGTGCAGTTCAGTCTAATTAAAATTCTAATGCAGCAGGAGGCGTCTGTAGTAGATATACACCTCCTGTTAGCATTAGTGAGGATAAGAGTGTTGCATCTGGGAATGCAGCCTCAGATCACCACATGACCATCAGTCCCGATTCACGATGGTTACATGCACTGGTCAGCCTGTGTAAGCTGAAGCTTACTAAGGCTGGCAATAGGAACGGGACACTGGGGTCCAGGAAGTCTGCATCTGACGCAGACCCTGGACCCGTCACACCTTCAAAGCGGGGCTGACATGACCCCATTTTGAAGAACGGTGTCGGGTATTGCCCCTGCTCCGCCTCCTCCCCAAAACACTGCAGCATGTCAACTATGCTGCGGCTAACGGGGCCGTGAGCCACATTGCAAGTCCCATACAGCACATGCGCAGAATGGGTCTTGCGCCTCTGCAGAAATCCAAACGTCGTATTTGTAAGCAAGTCATTGGGTTTGCGTACAAGTATGAACCAGACCCTATTTTTGATAAAGGTACTGTTCCCTTTTGTATCTGATTTCTCCTGCACTTGTTCCTCTTAACTGTTCGCCATCTGTGCTGAACTTATTGCCTGTCCCTGACCCCCCTGCTCTCTATCTTTTTTGAAGAGGATAGTAATACTACAAACTAATCTGCAAGCGGATCTATAGCTACACATAATCTTTATTTATATTTCCTAAACCAGTAGCACACTAAGGGGTCTATTTACTAAGCCTTGGATGGATATAAAGTGGATGGAGATAAACTGGTGCTGGTACTTTATCTCCATCCACTTTATCTCCATTCAAGGCTTAGTAAATAGACCCCTAAGACTCCAGTCTATGGATATCCATTTTTGCGCACAGGTAATTTATTTCAAACCTCAGTCATTTATGCTCAAGCATGAATATTATTAAAACCTTGGGTTATATTTACTAAAGTGTGGGTTTTTAGAAGTGGAGATGTTGCCAATAGCAACCAAACAGATTCTAGCTATTATCTTCTAGAAGGTGCTAGATAAATGATAAGTAGAATCTGATTGGTTAGTATGGGCAACATCACCATTTCAATAACCTGCACTTTAGTAAATATACCCCCTAGACTGTTAGGGTGCCTTAAGGACTGAGGTCCTAATTCATGTTTGTACGCAATGCCGATGTTCACGCAATGGAGCGATTATTGGCTGACTGCACATGTGCTGTGATTGCAGTGTGCATGCCTCAAGGTGCTGCTGTCACCTCGGTCCCAATGAGGATTTCGTGGAGAAGTGATTGACAGGAAGTGGCCGTTTGGAGACGTTAACGGGGCATGTATCTGCCGTCAGCTGTGAGCTAGTTCATACAAAAATACGGCGCCTGCTTCGCTACTGCTGTGTCCAGTCTGCGTAGCCTACCCTTAACCTCAATGTTCCTTGTTTTTGCTTATAGGCTGCTAATGTGTACACAATTGTGAATGAGTTGCGATGCCTCCGGTAGGTGTCTCTTCATTTCTGTGTGGCAGCTTTTCTTGCTAACATTAGCAGTTCCATAACCTAGAAAAGCGCAATTGCATCTGCATACAAACATGAATTGGCCCTGAGTTTGGGAAACACTCTTAAACGCTACTCTGTTTAACTATTCTACTTTTGTCTATCTTTACCATCTCTTCTGCCACTGATATTATATACTAAGGAGAAGGAAAAGATTGTTCCATTTAGTGTATAAGAAGAGGTTATTCCTACTACTTCATTAGGTAGTCAGTTAAAAGATACTTACAAAAGCGAAGTTTTAACTTTCATATAAAACAATAATTTTCCTATCGTGCATATTTTTTGCATTGAAGCATTGGAATGGTACCTCTGCTTTTATATAGTTTTCTAATTTATTTAGATTTATTAAGGCTATGCAATTTTGTTTAGGTGAAAACTATGTAAATATGTTTTCATTGTTCTTAAATTCACAAATTTTTATGTAAAGTTGGGATAAAAGATAGAAAGCAATTTGAAATTCAGCATCACTCTTTGAGGGTGATTCAGATCTGATCGCTGGGCTGCTAACTTTGCTGTCCTGTGTTCAGATAGTCACCGCCCCAGGGTGAGTGTAAATCCGCCATGCAAGTGTGCGATTGCACGTGTACGCCAAGCTGCAAAAATTCACTGTGTGTAGTCTCTGCGCAGCCCAGGATTTACTCCTTCAGTGCGATCACATCAGGCTGATCGTGGCCAGAGCTGATGTCAGACACCCTCCCTGAAAACGCTTGTGCACACCTGCGTTTTTCCAAACACTCCCAGTAAACGGTCAGTTGCCACCCACAAATGGCCTCCTACTGTCAATCACCTTGCAAACGCCTGTGCGAATTACATTTTTACACCTTCCTGTCGCTGACTGGGAATGCCCGTTGATGCTGTCCGACACGTGCATATTGTGGTGCATGCGCAGTTATGACCTGATCACTCGCTGTGCGAAAACGCACAGCAGTGATCAGGTCTAAATCAGGCCCTTTGAGTATAACATTGCTTATCCATGAATAATCAAAAGGATGAAACCAATTTGTCTGAATTATCTTTTTTTTTTACCCATTTTCCAGTGTTTGGGAGCAAGTGGTAGATTGTCATTTGCTCCCATATATTACCACATTTTTGTTCCAACCAGCTAACTTTTAGAATGGTTGGAAAGGTAAGTGTATGGCCATCTTTTGGGGCTTATTTATCAAGCCCACTTTTCATAAAATTATGCAGAAACAGCAGTTTCTGCATACATGTATGTATTCCCGCTATGTACTAACAGCCTAATGCAGGAGATTTCACAAAAATGAACAGTCTATATGGGTGGTCTTCAGTATGACGACTGTCGGGATCCCGGCGCACAGTATACCGGCGCCGGAATCCCGACAGCCGGCATATCGACGAGCGCAGCGAGCCCGCAAGGGGCTGATTTGTGCTTGCCACGCTGTCGGTATGCCGCGGTCGGGCTCCTGGCGTCGGTATGCTGGTCGCCAGGAGCCCGGCCGCCAGCATACCATACTACACCCGTCTGTATCACAACGGATATTTCACAGAAATCTCCTGCAGAAGGCTAATTATCACTGTAGACCGCAGTCCCCATTATTATCATTGGGGACTACAGTCTGATCCTAAGGCCCCTTAGGAGGTTTAAAGCCTTTCCTGCAGATGTTTAAAGGCTTCCCATATCTTACACTGTGCGCATGTGCAGAGTCAGATTCCCCAGAGGAGTCTTTCACAGATGTTCTCACTACTGCTGTCCCTGCAAGTCAACTTTAGTACATAGCGGGGATATTTTCATCCAAACTGAAATATCCGTCGCAGTACAAACTGTTAATAATCTCAACAGTGCTGCGATTAATACACAGGCCCCTTAGTTTTAAAGGGCCTGATTCAGGTTTGTAAGCAGAACAAAAAAGCACGCAACTGGGCAAAACCATAGGGGGGGGGGGGGAGATGTAACGTGCAGCAAGATTTAGAGTTGGGTGGGGTGTGTTCAAACTGAAATTAAATTGCAGTGTAAAAACATTTGTGGGCTACATGCAAAAGCAGCCAGTATTTACCCTGCACAGAAACAATATAACCCACCCAAATCTAACTCTAGACAGGCTACATCTGCCCCACCTGCAGTGCAATATTATTTTACCCACTTGTGTGCTTTTTTGCTTTGCTTACAAACTTGAATCTGGCCCAGTATTCACTCTAGCGACGTGATCTAGAAATGTAGCAGAAAAGTACAACAAGACAAATTAGCCTTATAGATTTACTATGTGCAGTTTACATTGATTTGCAACAGTTACAAACTACTCATAAGATCATTTTGTCTCTATTTTTAGATATTTCCTTTGCCTATATTATACATTGGGAATAATTTAACTGGATTGTCAAGTACAAAAAATCTAAGGTAATTTATAAAAAAAGTGTTGTTTTTTTTTATTGCCATTGTATTGAGAAAGTAGAAATGTAAAATCCGACATGTATGATAATGAATAGTAGATGTATTGGATCTTGCTCAAATACAGTGGTGGTGTTAAATCTTCTTCTGCCCCAGTCCAAAATGTAGCTTGTGTCAACATAATTTCCTAACTATTGCTGACACATGCCATACCCACTCACTAATGTATTGCTCCACTTGAATGGCTTTTGTTGGTTCTCCAACATCTGTCCCACCCATGTTTCTTATATCATCCCCAGGACTATAAGAAGGGGGTGGGGAGCAAGGTGCTGAGATGGGGCTGACACTAGGTGAGTACAAAAGGGACGGCTGCCATTGACTTTGGGGAAGATAATTCAAATTTTGGAGAGAGATAAAGTGGCGAAATTACCCATACCAACCAATCAGCTTGTAACTGTCATTTTACAGGCTTTGCTAGAAAAGTGAAATAAACTGATTGATTGCTAATTCAATTTTTCTCTCTCCAAGTATAAATAAAATCTCCCCCTTTGTTCTTAGGAAGTATTCATCTTGGCTAGAAAGAGTGGTGCTCTTGTCTATTTAATGTGTGAGCCAAGGCAACATCAAATACTTTGCTTTTTGAGGCATCTGAGTGCCCATTCTCTCCTACATCTGCTCCCCATCCACTAGGGAGTATTATCTCGCCAATGAGTTGGATCCAAATTTCCTACAATCTGGCTTGTAGCTTCCCGGGAGCCCTGCGATTGCGATTTGCTACTTGAGTTTTTCTTTTTACTTTATGTGATTTATCTCATGCGATCTAACGCAATGCTATCCATCTCATGCGATATATCGTAAAAAGGCCTTTTTTAACCTGCAATTTCACATATGATTGATCAGATGGGCTGGGCTAAAATCAGCATATGTAAACAGCAGCCATTTTCAACTTTGGGCACACTCTGCTCTGTGACTAGTGAGGCTGGTTTATACTTTCTGCGCGTTCCACATTGCTACCGTGCACTGCTTCATTTTGCTTTGCTTTTTCCTATTCTATTCTGATATGGATCCCTATCACTATGGGGGTATATGCAATTAGCGGCGAATCGCGGCAAATTATCGGCCGTTTTTCAACTCGACACAATTCGACAGGCTAATTTCGGCAAGTGGGTGCCGAAATTGACCATATGCAATAAAAAACGGATTCGACAGTCCCGCGGCCGAAAAACGGCCGATTTGACGGATTTTGACCCGGTTTTTTAAAAACGGGAAAAAACAGGAAAAACTCGAAAAAAAATGGCGTGGGGTCCCCCCTCCAAAGCATAACCAGCCTCGGGCTCTTCGAGCTGGTCCTGGTTCTAAAAATCCGGGGGAAAAATTGACAGGGATCCCCCGTATTTTTTGCACCAGCACCGGGGTCTGTGCCTGGTGCTGGTGCAAAAAATACGGGGGACAAAAAGAGTAGGGGTGACAGCAGTCACGTGGTGTCCCGGCATTCGGGGAAAGGGGTCTGATGTGTAAACATGGGACCCCTTTCAGTCCGGCATGGTCGGGTATGCGGTTTGTTTTTTAACAAGTACGTGGATTATCTCCCGGACACTGGATTGAGGTGAGTCTAATTTTTTTCACAGGTACCCCGGATCGTCGGAGACTGTGGCAGTCGGCGGGTCAACATAGGTAAGTATGTGTGTGTCGGCAGTTGTGTAATAAAGTTTTACTATCAAGGTGTGTGTCTCCTGTTTTTATTTGGATTTTTTTTTTTTCAGTAGTACTACAGGTACCAGCGGGCCCGGTTTTCCTCCGCATGCTGGTACTTGTGGTTCTCCAAGTACCAGCTTGCGGGGGAGGCTTGCTGGGACTTGTAGTACTACAGGAAAAAACAATATTCTTTACATTTTCTCAAGGCTATCAGCCTCCCATCCGCAGCCCTTGGATGGGGGGGACAGCCTCGGGCTTCACCCCTGGCCCTTGGGTGGCTGGGGGGGAGACCCCTTGATTGAAGGAGTCCCCACTCCCCCAGGGTACCCCGGCCAGGGGTGACTAGTTGGATATTTAATGCCACAGCCGCAGGGCGCTGTATAAAAGTGACCCCCGGCTGTGGCATTATCTGTCCAGCTAGTGGAGCCCGATGCTGGTGTATAAAATACGGGGGACCCCTACTCTTTTTGTCCCCTGTATTTTTTGCACCAGCACCAGGCGCAGAGCCCGGTGCTGGTTTTAAAAATACGGGGGATCCCCTGTCATTTTTCCCCCCGGATTTTTAGAACCAGGACCGGCTCGAAGAGCCCGAGGCTGGTTATGCTTTGGAGGAGGGACCCCACGCCATTTTTTACCGGGATTTTACCATTCCATCTAAAAAAAATAAAAAAAAATATTAGTTTTAAAAATATATAAAAAATACTTGTGCCTCCAAAAAAGACAAACCAAGTACCTAATCCCTTCTAATATAAATAGATATGCTATTACCAATAAAAAAAACACCAAAAAAAACATGTTTTAAATTTTTTCTATTAGTTTCACCCACCAAAGTGTGGCGGATTGAAAATGACGAATTTACTGTCTAAAAGCACTGTTGTCGAATTTCCAAACTTCAATTGAATATACTTTGGTCGAATTGCAGCACTTGTATCATTGCAGAAAAGTCGAATTTGATAAAAGTCGAATTTCAAAAAGTCGAATTTTGAAAGTCCGTTTTTTTGACGGAAAGTACTGAATTGCATTGACGATTTTTTTTTTTTTTGGCGAAAAAGTCCCGTTTTTCGCCAATTTCGGGAATTCGACCGCAATTGCATATACCCCATAACCTCTTATTAGCCTATGGCTTTCTTAAAAGGAGTATACGGGAGAAAAAGGTTGCACAAGTCATTGGATAATAACAGAGAGACCCCCTTAAGTTCCAATTGATATCTTAGTATGGATATTCTATAATGGGGGGTGCTACCTAGGCAAAAAATAGAATCATATACACGAGAGAAGAAAAAAGAATTGCCTTAAAGTGGTGCACCACTTTAAGGCAACTCTTTTTTCTTCTCTCGTGTATATGTTTCTTAAGAGGAGACATGACAGGACTCAGAGAAGGCCCTGGTGACTCCCTATAGGCAGGATACCAAAATGTGGAGAGCCATACTGCCTGAGGAGAGACTGACGGCTACCTTGAGGTATCTGGCTACCGGGTGTTCACTGGAAGATCTAAAGTTTGGGACCCTCATCTCTGTTTGGGACCCTCACCTCAAACTTCGGGGCGGATCATTCCTGACACCTGTAAGGTCATCGTGAAGGTGCTGCAGAACCAGTATTTAAAGGTAAAAGAACAACACGACACACTTGTTTACTTGAGTAGTAAACATTTTTATCGTAGGATAAAACATCCGATAAAGTGCACTACAAATGCCAATATGGCATATATTTTCACTGTAGCCATCAAGTGGTAAAATTTTTGTTAAAGCAGAATACAAGTCAAAAAGTGCATATATTTGTACTGTAGCCAACATGACTTTCAACAAGCATAAATACTCCCTTATTATAAACAGTATAAAATACAAAAACTTTAATAGTGGAGGGATTGGGTAAAAGCCAGAAACATCCGGAGCCCCCTACGCCACACCGTACTGGATCCCTGCACTAATCCCAGCAATTTTAGAGAAACGACAGCACATCCCCATACATCCCGGTTTGTGGGGTCCCCAGCCCGATGGGGTGTATATGTCAGTGGTCATTGCGGAACACCGAGAGAGAGCGATTACAGCATCTCTGTATGGTCTAGGTTGTTTTGGTTTTTAAAAACATCCCTGGATAATGCAGAACAGCTGTAATCTCTCCCTCCCTTTCTCCACAATGACTGCTGTCACATAAACCCCCCAGGCAAAGACACCCCCCCGGATGTACTTTTTCTAAAAAGTTACCAAGATCAGTGTGGGGGTTCAGTACCAGAGGCGTAACTAGGGTTTTTGGAGCCCAGGGCAAGATCAATAATGGCGCCCCCCCCCCAAAAAAAAAAAAATAATAATAATTTTTTCTTAATAAAAATAATAAATTAATAAAATGATAATAAAAAAAAAATACAAAAGGAAAGTATGTGCAGACGCCACCGGTGTCACTGCATATAAAGATGTCAGGGTGTGTATGTATGTGTATGTAGGTGCAGTGGTCGAAGTTGAATTTTTGAAGGTGGAATGAAAGAGTGCAGATAGCAATTATCCGGAAAAGGGGCGTGTCCTTCAGTGTAGTAGGACCCCTTATACTATCTAGTACTGGTGCCCCTTTCACATTATAGCACACGGTATGAGCCGAAATTCACATTATAGCACACAGTATGAGCCGAAATTCACATTGCCCCACACGGCATGAGCCGAAATTCACATTATAGCACACAGTATGAGCCGAAATTCACATTACCCCACATGGTATGAGCCAAAATTCACATTATAGCACACGGTATGAGCCGAAATTCACATTATAGCACACGGTATGAGCCAAAATTCACATTACTCCACATGGTATGAGCCAAAATTCACATTTCCCCACATTGTATGAGCAGAAATTCACATTACAGCACACGGTATGAGCCGAAATTCACATTACAGCACACGGAATGAGCCAAAATTCACATTACCCCACATAGTATGAGCCGAAATTCACATTATAGCACACGGTATTAGCCAAAATTCACGTTACAGCACATGATATGAGCCAAAATTCCCATTATAGAGTTAGGGGATCCTACCCCCAGAATTAACATGGCCTGTGGGGCACTATGATGAGGGGAGCCCACCCCCTTAATAGACTAATTGCAGAGTTTAGCAGCGGAAGGGCTGCAGCGGTTTCTCACCCCAAGCTGCGGCGCTTCTGCCACCTCCGACACTCCACATCTTCGGCACCACCCGGGATGCAGAGCACCGCACCGGGTATGCACCCTTTTCAGTTTGGCCTGCTGCGCTCCGAAGGGGTTCTTGTTTCATGCTGCAGGATCCCGATGTGCGCCTTCCTCCCCGCTGTTACTGTCACGGTAAACATTAGTATCGTTTACCGCAGAGGCCATTTTCTGAGGCATATGTGTTAAACCTCAGGAACTGAGATGCCCTTCTCACCATACAGCTGTGTGGCCGAGCCGGGCGGGGGGACAGCCAGCAGCAGCATGCCGGATATCAGCAGCAGAGGGTGCGGGCTGTACATACTTGAGGCAGCTGGATATTCAACAGTGCTGAAAGCCTCCGGAGCCCGCACCCCCGGAGCTGCAGTACACCGGCAAAGGACACCCATCCCCCGAACCCTGCGTAGCCCAAAGCCGGAGATCAGCAGCATGTTGAACGCGGAAGCAGAAGCTGCTTATTGCCGGTCAGCATGCTGCTGATCTCCGGCTTTGGGCTCCGCATGTGCATTACAGCCCCCACCCTCGGCTGCTGATATCCGGCATGCTGCCCCTGCTGCTGGCTTTCCACCCTCCCGGCTCGCCCACCCAGCTGGATGGTGAGTGAGAAGGGCATCTCAGTGCCCGTGGTTTAATACATATCTCTCTTCGGTAAATGGCCATTAGTACATCCCACACACACTGATTACACACACACAGACTGGCCACCCCCAAATCCTACACACACCCACTCAGACTACACACACACACATTCTCATACTTTCCTCTCCCCCACACACACACTGGACTGCAAAAATTTACACACACTGACACTGTTACACACACACACAATTAACACACACTCACACTGTCCCACACACACAATTAACACACACGCACACTGTCCCACACACCAGTGGCGTGCGGTGAGGTCAGTGGCGTGCGGTGAGGCACTACAGCCATAATGTCCGCCGAATCCTGTCGATGAACCCTACAGCCAATGCCCGCCACTGCCTCTGAGCCGATGCCCGCTGCCACCACCAATGGCTTACAAACTCGCCCACCATCAACTGACCCAGCCCTCCGCCACTAATTTGCAACTCAGTCCAAAGTCGCCAATGCCCGCTGCATGCCTGCTCATCATACTTGTTATATATTGTACATTTTTATAGAAAAAAATAATAATCAGTGTTTGGGACTGGGAAGGGAGTGGGAGGAGGACATGAATGCAATTTTGTTGTCCAGGGTTTCCATTAACTTAATGGAGAAGGGTCTGAATGGGTTAAAAATGTAAAAAAAAACTGCGTGAGGTCCCCCTCCTAAGTATAACCAGCCTCGGGCTCTTTGAGCCGGTCCTGGTTGTTTAAATACTGGGAAAAAATTGGACAGGGGTTCCCCGTATTTAGACAACCAGCATCGGGCTCTTAGTCCAGTCCTGGTTCCAAAAATACGGGGGACAAAAGATGTAGGGGTCCCCCCGTATTTTTAAAACCAGCACCGGGCTCCACTAGCCAGGGTCATAATGCCACAGCCGGGGGACACATTTATGTAGGTCCCTGCGGCCGTGGCATTACCCCCCCAACTAGTCACCACTGGCCGGGGTTCCCTGGAGGAGTGGGGACCCCTTAAATCAAGGGGTCACCCCCCCTCCGGGCACCCAAGGGCCAGGGGTGAAGCCCGAGGCTGTCCCCCCCATCCGTGGGCTGTGGATGGGAGGCTGATAGCCATGTAAGTAAAAAAAGAATATTGTTTTTTGTTGTGGAACTGCAAGGCCCAGAAAGCCTCCCCCGCTTGCTGGTACTTGGAGAACCTCAAGTACCAACATGCAGGGAAATAACGGGCCCGCCGGTACCTGTAGTTCTACAACAGAAAAAATACCCAAATAAAAACACAACTCACACACCGTGACAGTAAAAATTTATTAAAGCACACTGACACACTCACACATACTTACCTATATCCCACGCCGGTCACGTCCACTTGTCCAGTAGAATCCAATAGGGGTAGCTGTAAAAATGAGAGACACATTACTTACCTACATCCCACGCCGGTCACGTCCACTTGTCCAGTAGAATCCACTAGGGGAATCTGTAAAAATGAGAGACAGATTACTTACCTACATCCCACGCCGGTCACGTCCACTTGTCCAGTAGAATCCAGTAGGGGAATCTGTAAACATGAGAGACAGATTACTTACCTACATCCCACGCCAGTCACGTCCACTTGTCCAGTAGAATCCAATAGGGGTACCTGTAAAAATGAGAGACAGATTACTTACCTACATCCCACGCCGATCACGTCCACTTGTCCAGTAGAATCCAATAGGGGTACCTGTAAAAATGAGAGACAGATTACTTACCTACATCCCACGCTGGTCACGTCCACTTGTCCAGTAGAATTCAATAAGGGTACCTGTAAAAATGAGAGACAGATTACTTACCTACATCCCACGCTGGTCACGTCCACTTGTCCAGTAGAATCCAGTAGGGGAATCTGTAAAAATGAGAGACAGATTACTTACCTACATCCCACGCCGGTCACGTCCACTTGTGCAGTAGAATCCAATAGGGGTACCTGTAAAAATGAGAGACAGATTACTTACCTACATCCCACGCCGATCACGTCCACTTGTCCAGTAGAATCCAATAGGGGTACCTGTAAAAATGAGAGACAGATTACTTACCTACATCCCACGCTGGTCACGTCCACTTGTCCAGTAGAATTCAATAGGGGTACCTGTAAAAATGAGAGACAGATTACTTACCTACATCCCACGCTGGTCACGTCCACTTGTCCAGTAGAATCCAGTAGGGGAATCTGTAAAAATGAGAGACAGATTACTTACCTACATCCCACGCCGGTCACGTCCACTTGTCCAGTAGAATCCAATAGGGGTACCTGTAAAAATGAGAGACAGATTACTTACCTACATCCCACGCCGATCACGTCCACTTGTCCAGTAGAATCCAATAGGGGTACCTGTAAAAATGAGAGACAGATTACTTACCTACATCCCACGCTGGTCACGTCCACTTGTCCAGTAGAATTCAATAGGGGTACCTGTAAAATGAGAGACAGATTACTTACCTACATCCCACGCCGATCACGTCCACTTGTCCAGTAGAATCCAATAGGGGTACCTGTAAAAATGAGAGACAGATTAGTTACCTATATCCCACGCTGGTCACGTCCACTTGTCCAGTAGAATTCAATAGGGGTACCTGTAAAATGAGAGACAGATTACTTACCTACATCCCACGCCGATCACGTCCACTTGTCCAGTAGAATCCAATAGGGGTACCTGTAAAAATGAGAGACAGATTAGTTACCTATATCCCACGCTGGTCACGTCCACTTGTCCAGTAGAATCCAGTAGGGGAATCTGTAAAAATGAGAGACAGATTACTCACCTACATCCCACGCCGGTCACGTCCACTTGTCCAGTAGAATCCAATAGGGGTACCTGTGAAAATGAGAGAGAGATTACTTACCTACATCCCACGCCGATCACGTCCACTTGTCCAGTAGAATCCAATAGGGGTACCTGTAAAAATGAGAGACAGATTACTTACCTATATCCCACGCTGGTCACGTCCACTTGTCCAGTAGAATCCAGTAGGGGAATCTGTAAAAATGAGAGACAGATTACTTACCTACATCCCACGCCGGTCACGTCCACTTGTCCAGTAGAATCCAATAGGGGTACCTGTAAAAATGAGAGACAGATTACTTACCTACATCCCACGCCAGTCACGTCCACTTGTCCAGTAGAATCCAATAGGGGTACCTGTAAAAATAAGAGACAGATTACTTACCTACATCCCACGCCGATCACGTCCACTTGTCCAGTAGAATTCAATAGGGGTACCTGTAAAAATTAAAATGATACTTACAAACTGCAATCCACAGGAGGAGAGAGAGAGAGAGAGAGAGAGGGGGGGGGAGAGACTAACCTGCTGCTGCTGCTGGGGAGACCGGCACACACTGCAGGGCCACGACGGGAGGACGGAGCCGGCGGAGGAGGGGGAGAGCCGCACACCGCCGCTCCTGTCAGCGGCAGCGGAGGAGGATGGGGCGCACACTACAGACGCCAATAACCGCCGGGACAATTAACACACACACACACACACAATTAACACACGCACACTGTCCCACACACAATTAACACACACGCACGCACACTGTCCCACACACACAAATAACACACACGCACACTGTCCCACACACAATTAACAAACACGCACTGTCCCACACACACACAATTAACACACTCACACTGTCACACACACACACACACACACACACACTTAACACACGCACACTGTCCCACACACACACAATTAACACACACGCACACTGTCCCACACACACACAATTGATACACACGCACACTGTCCCACACACACACAATTAACACACACGCACACTGTCCCACACACACACAATTAACACACACTCAAACTGTCCCACACACACACACAATTAACACACTCACACTGTTCCACACACACACACACACACACAATTAACACACTCACACTGTCCCACACATACACAATTAACACACACGCACACTGTCCCACACACACACACAATTAACACGCACTCAAAACTGTCCCACACACACAATTAACACACTCACACTGTCACACACACAATTAACAAACACGCACTGTCCCACACACACACACACACACACACACACACACACACACACACACACTCACACACTCACACACACACTGTCCCACACACACACAGTCACACACACACACAATTTACACACACTCAAACTGTCCCACACACACAATTAACACACTCACACTGTCCCACACACACACAATGTCCCACACACAACATACACGCACACTGTCCGACACACACACACTTAACACACACACACAAAATGTCCCGCACCCCCTTCCCGCTCACCTGCACTCACTGCTGTTCAGGGCAGGGGCCGCATGCCCCCCCCGAGGTCGCGCACGCGATCGCGTACACACAGTCACTCACTTTGCAGGGGGGAGTAGGGGGAGGCTCCTGGCTGCCGCTGCCTGTCTATTGTGACAGGCACAGCAGCCGGGGAGACAGGGAAAGCGCCGTGGGTAGCGCCGGCGGAATCCCTGAAGCATGGGGCGAGTGGGCCGTGCAGGTGCCGGTGGCGCCCCCCTCTGTTGGGGCTGCCATGGCGCCCAGGGCACGTGCCCTGCTCGCCCCGTGCTAGATACGCCTCTGTTCAGTACGATGTGGCGTTTGAGGATCTGGGCCTGTCTGGTTTTTAGCCAATCCCTGTAATTCCCAATAAATATTGTGCGGTATATATATTCCTAACATGGGAGGGATATATGGTGTTTTGGTTGCAGATTGGACCCAGAGAATATACACATGCTGTAAAGTGCAGTCAGTGGTCCTGGCCCCACGACTATGCACTTGCAGAATGTGTGTATCCTCCCCCCCAAACTCTGCAACCAAAGCACCATATATCACAATACCGCACCATATTTATTGGGAATATAAATTTCTCTTACGTCCTAGAGGATGCTGGGGACTCCAAAAGGACCATGGGGTATAGACGGGATCCGCAGGAGACATGGGCACACTATAAGACTTTGAATGGGTGTGAACTGGCTCCTCCCTCTATGCCCCTCCTCCAGACCTCAGTTAGACTTTGCGCCCAGGAGTGACTGGACACACACTAGGGGAGCTCTACTGAGTTTCTCTGAAAATACTTTGTTAAGTTTTTTATTTTCAGGGAGACCTGCTGGCTACAGGCTCCCTGCATCGTGGGACTGAGGGGAGAGAAGTCAGACCTACTTCTACTTAGTTAAGGGCTCTGCTTCTTAGGCTACTGGACACCATTAGCTCTAGAGGGTTCGATCACTTGGTTCGCCTAGCTGCTTGTTCCCGGAGCCGCGCCGTCACCCCCCTCGCAGAAGCCAGAAGAAAGAAGCCGGGTGAGTATGAGAAGTACAGAAGACGTCAGACGGCAGAAGACTTCAGTAACGGAGGTAAGCGCAGCGGTAGCGCTGCGCTTCGTGCTCCCACACACCAACGGCACTTACAGGGTGCAGGGCGCTGGGGGGGGAGCGCCCTGGGCAGCAATTACTGAGGTCTGGTTTAACTGGCAAAAGAGCATAGTACAGCCCCCGGGCACCGCGTACGATACCCCCGCCAGTACATAGCAGCGGTCGCGCTGCGCGCCAGTGCTCCCATACACCAACGGTTTTACTTGGGTGCAGGGCGCGGGGGGGGGGGGGGGGCGCCCTGGACAGCAATATATAGAGGGTTTCAGGAGGTATATAGTGTGTATACACTATGGCCCTCATTCCGAGTTGATCGGTCGCAAGGCGAATTTAGCAGAGTTACACACGCTAAGCCTACGCCTACTGGGAGTGTATCTTAGCTTCTTAAAATTGCGACCGATGTATTCGCAATATTGCGATTACAAACTACTTTGCAGTTTCTGAGTAACTTCAACCTTACTCTGCCTGTGCGATCAGTTCAGTGCTTGTCGTTCCTGGTTTGACGTCACAAACACACCCAGCGTTCGCTCAGACACTCCCCCGTTTCTCCAGCCACTCCTGCGTTTTTTCCGGAAACGGTAGCGTTTTCATCCACACGCCCATAAAACGCCGTGTTTCCGCCCAGTAACACCCATTTCCTGTCAATCACATTACGATCGCCGGAGCGATGAAAAAGCCGTGAGTAAAAATACTATCTTCATTGTTAAATTACTTGGCGCAGTCGCAGTGCGAATATTGCGCATGCGTACTAAGCGGATTTTCATTGCGATGCGATGAAAAATACCGACCGATCAACTCGGAATGAGGGCCTATATACGGTCCCCTGCCTGCATATATACTATAACGGGGCTGAAGCGCGCCGATGGGGGCGGGGCTTAGCCCTCACACACAGGATTCAGCGCCATTTTCTCACTGTCCCCACCCAAAAATGTGTACAGCACAAATGAGGGGGGGGGGGGGGCACAGTATTTTAGTGTTATGTTGGGCATATATAACACTAGTTGTTTTAGAGATGAGCATGTAATCATTCTTGTGTGTATTTTCTGTGTGCTCCCTGTCAGATATACCCACTATAGTTCACTTGTGTCGACAGGCGTGAGTGTTCTGTCACAAACACCTATGGGGTTCACTGTCGGCATCGCCGACGCCTGTGGGTACTTCATACAGTAGTCAACAGGTCGGTAGTGGTATGCTTGTAAAAAGTAAACACTGTAGGGGAGACACAGTGGTATGTGGGTGACCCTGTCTGCACCAACTGTTATTACTGGGTGTAAATTAACATGCTGTAACTGACTTATACCTGTATATATATATATATATATATATTTATATGTATGGTACGGTTCCATGGGCCTGTAGCTCGAGCACAGACATGGTAGTATTTGTGGGGGAGTGATATTGGGATTGTATAGGCATACTTCCCTCGGACCCCTCAGGGTCGCAAGAATGTTATTTTGCCTGGTTACTACTCCCTGCTGTCGACGAATACTAGGTTTTTCTTTCAACTATGTTTCCTGGTAGATCCACAACTGGGGCATTTCAGTACATGGTCATACACATTCAGAACACAGTAATGTCACTAGGGACCCGAAGGCTCCGGACAATCTGCTTATATGTATGTTTTATATATATATATATATATATATTTAGAATATGTGTGTATATGTGTATTACAATATGTATATTCATATTAGGATTTATAATGAATGCTGAAGTAATAGTATTCCTTCTCATGTGCTGGTCGCTCTGTTGATAAAGCTCTAGGTCGGCCGTGACTCACACCCTCTCAAGGAGTCCGAAGGTTTATTCTTTTCCCGCCATGGATAGAATTCTGTGAAAGTCAACTCCTGGTCGACACGGGGCCCTGTCTCAAAGGATCGTATACAGGAAGCTAAGTGATATTTTATTTCTATGCTTTGGGCTTATTTGCATTACATGCACATGAGGGAGTGTTTATATTCGGAAAGACATTACCCTAAAGAGAGATGGGGTGTTCCTTATGTTGGTTCTTCTCTATAACATTGCGGCAGGCTGCCGTACGTATACAGGAAGTGTGGCCGGGGGAATGCTGAGGCTGACTCCGAGAGATACTGGAGTTGTTTGGGGGGATGCCTCAGTTCAGTCAATCTCGGTGGATACTGCTGGTAAGTCTAACTTCGTGAGTTAGATTCCCTCACAACGGTTGGTAACGCATTCTTTTGTGGGATGCAGTCGTTTTAACCGGTTTGATACAGTTCTTTTTTCCTTTTCTGTGTAGACTGTGGAAGGTGAAAAGGTAAGAGTTCTGCAGCCTTGTTAGGTTC
Organism: Pseudophryne corroboree; assembly: GCF_028390025.1. NCBI lineage: Eukaryota > Metazoa > Chordata > Amphibia > Anura > Myobatrachidae > Pseudophryne > Pseudophryne corroboree. Next base: position 473,305,591 of record NC_086444.1, read on the forward strand.
GCAAAAGAGGATGTCGTTTCTGTTTCTACCACATTCACCACATGTCGCGGAGTCTATCTGGCTGGACCCCACTCCGGTGAGGACTCCTTTACTACTTTCAGTTAGTCCGGGAATAGACTAGGACCGGTGAGTTACTTATAGAATCCAAAGGGGGACATTTTGGAGTTACAGATGTTTCCCCTCACTGATTTTCTAATGGATCTTGCCGTTTCCCCTCTGGAAGGGGAGGTAGTACGCGACGCCATACCAGAGGTGCGTCAGGTTCAGGGCCTTGTCCTGCTGTCCCTGTTAAAAAATAAAATAAAAAAAATAAGAGGTTTACATGCGTGGTTCTACGCATTCAGATTACCTGGAGGGATATCCAGGATTGTCTTTGCCATTTCACCGGAGTGATGGTAGTATGATGGTTTTCTTTCAATAGTAAGAGCCATTGTTATTCTGTACTGAGACGTTCTCCTGATTAAGGCGAGGTCAAGAAACAAGTGGTGCAAATCGTTGTTTCTCTCTGACTGTTCTTCAACACAGGGAATGGCTGTTGTTCCCAACGACGCAGACGTCGGAGATGGGTATCAGAGTAGATACTGAACGGTTGAGGTTCTGTGTTTTTCCTGTGGAAAGAGGTCTGAGGATCCAGAGTTGGATCAGATTTGCAGTAACAATCCATTAATAGGTTCCGTTAATGAAGCAGATGGGTGCGGTCTAAAGGGGGGTACTCACGGGAGAGATGTGTGCTGAGCGATCTTAACACAGACCGCTCAGCACACATCTCTCTCCCCGCTCAGCACAGCGCGATGTGCTGAGCGAGGGGGAAAGCCGACGGGGAGCCGCTCACTTCACACAACGGTGAAGTGAGCGACCCGCTAGATTGAGCCTGCATGCAGGCTCAATCTAGCACCGGCGATAGCGATGCGCGGGGCCGCGCATCGCTATCGCTGGGGGGCATACACACGGCAGATCCGTGCTTAAAATCTAAGCAATCTATCAAGATTGCTTAGATTTTAAGCACGGATCTCTCCGTGTGTACCCCCCTTTAGAGGCCTTTTCGGTGAGCAGGTCAAATGCCAGAGTGGTTTTCAAGGGACCAGTTGGAAATGTGGTCCGGGTCTCACCTGCACATGCACCGGAATTTGATCCTAATGGCCAGGACTTCACTCCGGTGGTGTCTGCTAGGTTCTCACCTTCTAGAGAGACGAAGGTTCGGGATCCAGGATTAGATCCTGGTGTCCATGCATGCAGATCTCCGAGGCTGGGGAACAGTCCTTTCAAGGGACGTATTTCCAGAGGAAAAGGTCAAGCTGGGAAGCTTGTATGCAATAAGCTCTCTTGAATTAAGAGCTATTTTCGACGAACATATTCTTCGTGATCTGCCCGTGTTAGTTCTGTCGGACGACTTGACAGCAGTGTCATAAGTAAGCCGCTAGGGCGGAGCAAGGAGAAAAGCGGCAATGGCAGAGGATGCAGAAGGTTGCCGCTGGGTGGACAGACTGGTAAACGCTATATTGGCAGTCTCCGTTCCGGAGGTAAATGACAGAGAAATAGATTTCCTCTGCAGACGAGATCTCTATCCGGGAGAAATACAGTCGTCATTGAGAAGCGTTCACAGAAGTGACAAGTCTTTGAGGAGTGCCTCAATTGGACATGTTGCCGTCTCGCCTCAACGAGAGGCCTCAGGGATATTGTTCCAGGTCAAGGGACACTCAAGCTATAGCAGTGGACGCCCTCGTGTCCCCTTGGGTGTTTTTCAGTCGGTCTATGTGTCCCCTCCGATTTCATTCGTCTGACGGTGATAGACGCAAGAAGAAAAAAGGTTCAGGCGATCCTCATTGTTCCGGTCTAGTCGAGGAGGGCTTGGTATCCAGTTTTTCATGATTACTCATAGAAGATCACTGGCCTCTTCCTCTACGTGAGGAACTGTTACAGCAAGATCCGGGCATGTCTCAGTACTTACCGCGGCTGCGTTTGACGGCGTGGCGGTTGAATGCCATATCCTAGCCCGAAAGGGTATTCCCAGTGAAGTCATTTCCACACTTCTTCAGGCTAGAAAAGAAGTAACGGCAAAGCTTTACCACTGTAGTTGGCGTAAATATGTGTCTTGGTATGTATCCTAGAAGACTCCTACGGAAGTCTTTCAGCTGGGTCGTTCTGCTCCACTCTTTGCAAGCAGGTGTGGCTGCAGGCCTAAAGTTAGGCTCCATTTCAGTGCAGTTTGGCCTTAGAAATTTTCTTTCAAAAAAAAATAAAAAATTGGCCACCTTTCCGGAAGTTCAGGCTTTCGTAAAGGAGTACTGCACATCCAACCTTCATTTGTCCACCATTGGCACGTGGGAACTTGACGTGGTGTTGCGTTTCTTGTGTCACACTGATTGGAACCTTTATGAAAGGTTGTGTTAAAATTTCTCTCTTGAAGAGTGGTCTTGTTATTGACTTTGGCGTCCGCAAGGCGGGTGTTGGAAGTGGCGGCTTTGTCTCACAAGAGCCCCGGTTGGATCTTTCATGTGGATAGAGCGGAATTGAGAACTCGGATAATAGTTCTGCCAAAAAGTGGTTTATGTATTTCACAGAAACCAGCCTATTGTGATGCCTGTGGTTACTTAAGCATTGGCTTCTTCAAAGTCTCTCGATGTAGTCGGGGCTTTGAATATTTATGTCGCCAATTTGGCTCAGATTGGAGAAACAGAGGCTCTGTTTGTCTGGTATGCTCCCAACATGATTGGGGCACCTGCGTCTAGGCAGTCTGTTACACGCTGGATCTGTGATACGATTCGGCGTGCTCGTTCTACGGCTGGATTGCCGTTACCGTAGTTGGTGGAGACCCATTCTACTAGGAAGATGGGCTCTTCTTGGGCGGCTACTTGGTCGGGTTCAAACACTTTTGCTAAGCTCTGCAAGTTTGATACCCTGGCTGATGGGGACCTCATGTTTGCTCAATCGGTGCTGCAGAGTCGTCCGCACTCTCCCGCCCAGTCTGGAGCTTTGGTATAGACCCCATGGTCCTTTTGGAGTCCCCAGTATCCTCTAGGACGTAAGAGAAAATAGGATTTTAATACCTACCGGTAAATCCTTTTCTCCTAGTCCTTAGAGGATGCGTACTGTGTCTGCAGTTATTGATTTTGGTTACACTTTGTGGTGTTTCTTCTCTGTCAGGCTGTCGCTGACGTTGTTCATGCCATGGCATGCGGTATCTTATTATTGGTTGGGTTGACACACAGGTTGTGCTGCATATTTCTCAGCATGTGGCTATGTATTTTTTCATGCCGTTGGCTGGTGTTCTATTGAATGCCACGTTCTGCTGTATGTTCGTGGTGTGAGCTGGTAGGACACTCACCGTGTTTAAACATTAAATTCTTTCCTCGAAATGTCCGTCTCCCTGGGCACAGTTTTCTAACTGAGGTCTGGAGGAGGGGCATAGAGGGAGGAGCCAGTTCACACCCATTCAAAGTCTTATAGTGTGCCCATGTCTCCTGCGGATCCCGTCTATACCCCATGGTCCTTTTGGAGTCCCCAGCATCCTCTACGGACTAGGAGAAGAGGATTTCTGGTAGGTATTAAAATCCTATTATTACATTTTCTTAAAAAACTAAAATGCATCATCCTCACCATCCAGCATAGCAGAAAAAAAAAGATCTAGGGAAGATGGGTGGTGGAGTAGGCTCGGCTTGGGCGGCAGGAATAGGCAGTGAATCTGTGGGAGAAATTTGCTGGAGTTGGGTGGGAGGAATAGTCTGGGATTGGGTGGGAAGAATAGGCTGGGCTTTGGTGGGAGGAATAGGTTGGGGTTGGGTGGGAGGAGTAGGCTGGGGTGGGGCCATATAATCTGAGATGACTGTGGAATGGTGACCGATTACTGTGTCATTACTCAGACGGCTTCTACTCATCATAAAGACCAACTCATGGGACAGTTGCTCATAATGTTCCACTTGGTCAAGAGGGGCATCGCGGGTACTCCTTACTATTTATGTCCCAAACTCCGCAAAACGGTCTGGTGGATTTGTTAAAGCTCTTTTGACTTGCTGGTAGCAAGCAGCCTCCTCCTCATCCTCCTGGGTGTTCTTGTGCTTCTGCCTTCTTTTGCGAGAAGCTTGTGGACAGGTGGTAGGAGGCACAGGTGTACTTGTTTGTTGTGCTGGCGGGGTTTGTGTGGTCTGGGGTGCTGGACATTTCTGTCTCCAAAGTTGTAAACTGTGGGGTAAATAGACAAACAGTTAACGTGGTAATTTCTTTATTATATTTTTCCCTAGTTCCCTGCAAGTGTTAAAGCATGGCAAGCCAACAGCCAGGAGTTTGAAACCTGGTGGAATTTCCTTAATTGTGGTGGAGCCATCGATGGGAAACACATCCGCATTAACCCACCTGTCGACAGCGGATCGATGTACTACAATTACAAGGGGTACTTTAGCATCGTTCTGATGGCAGTGGTAAATGCAAATACGAGTTTATCTTCATTGATGTTGATAAGAATGGCCGGGTCTCAGATGGTGGCTCCCTGGAGCACACTGCCTTTTATGAGAGACTTATCTCAAACAAGATGAACTTGCCTTCTAGAGGAGAAACAACACACGGCCTCAATTTTGTTTTTGTGGCGGGTGAGGCCTTAGCACTCCACGAACACATCATTAAGCCCTATCCCCAAAGAAACCTATGTAAGGAGAAGATCTTTAACTATAGACTATCAAGGGCATGGCGTATTGTGGAGAACACTTTTGGGATACTGTCTAACAGACTTCGGATCTTCCTCACCACAATCAACCTCAGTGTGAACAAAATAGACTGGGTGCTGACTGCATGCTGTGTCCTCCATAATTTTCTGCGCAGCCAAACAAGCCAGCATAGGCCAATGGTCACAGCAACGGAAGAGGAAGAGGAGAATTCACCTATGCTTCCCTGCAAGCACGTCCTCTCCTCTCCAAGGGGACTGCTCGTGCAAACCAGGTCAGGGAGGAGTACCTGGCCTATTTTAATGGCGTAGGCGCAGTCCACTGGCAGGAGAATGCAATAACGTAAAGTGAGTGGAGTGTGGTGCGTGGTGGACTGGGGGCCAAGGTTAATAATTAAAGTAACAATGACAAAATACTTACAGATGTGGCTTGCGAAGCTTCACCCATTTCACTCTCCGCTGCATCTGCCCATGGGATGGAGGAGAATCCAGTCCTTGTTGGTTCTGGCTCATTTAGGAAGGACATCAGACTGTAATACCATAACCTAGGTGTATATATTTCATCTGTGCCTGCCCCAGACCGCTTAGAATCCTCCATCATTTTCTGCTCCTTTTTGTACTGTGCAGAGGTTATCCCATTTTTTTTTTACCCACTCCACATCAGCTACCACATAGAATGGCTTACTAAATTCCACCAGGTCCTCATTGGCTGCAAGGCATTTGGACTTATAGGTGTAGTCCTTGGACTTCACTTTCCACAAACATTCTTTGGATTGCAACAGCTCAATGAATCCAGTGATAAAATACAAATTTTTGTCAAGAGACATATCTATAAAAAAAGATTTCAGACAAAATTAGTTATTGTTTTATTGGTTATGTTGAAATGTTGTTCTTTATGGTTAGTGTTGTAAAAATTATAAATAAAGTTTGTTTGGAAAGCAATGTGTCATTAATAAGCACCAACAGGTTCTATAAACACTTTGGCGCAGCAGTAGCATTGTGGACCACAATAGGGGTACAGTGTAGGTAATGAGGACGGCCACCAACATGTTCTATAAACACTTTGGCACAGCAGTAGCATTGTGGACCACAATAGGGGTACAGTGTAGGTAATGAGGACGGGCACCAACAGGTTCTAAACACTTTGGCACAACAGTAGCAATGTGGGCCACAATAGGGGTACAGTGTAGGTAATGAGGATGGGCGCCAACAGGTTCTATAAACACTTTGGCACAACAGTAGCAATGTGGGCCACAATAGGGGTACAGTGCAGGTAATGAGGATGGGCACCAACAGGTTCTATAAACACTTTGGCACAACAGTAGCAATGTGGGCCACAATAGGGGCACAGTGTAGGTAATGAGGATTGGCCAACAACGGGTTCTATAATGACTTTTGGAGAAGCTGGGACACATAAACAGGATGCACATGTTTGGGGATATGGGTGGAGGTGGGCAGTGTACAGTGATTTAAACAGTGGTGGACGGTGTTTAAAAGCAATACTTGGCAGCTAGTGTGTGATTGGTGCAGTTGCTGGGTGCTGGTACTCACTTGCAATCCGATTGCAGTCCGATTTGAAGAAATCAAAAGTAGTAGGAGTAGTAGTGTGCTGTACTGATCCGCTACTGCTGCTGGGCGTGTGTATGGGAGTGTCCAAGGTGCCAGTCAAGTGACTCCTGCGAGCAATCACGTGACCGGATCGCAGGTGTACAAAAGAACTGCGATGTGCACCTATTTCCATGCAATTGAGATAAATATGACGGTCAGCCCTTGTCATCTGCGATTGCGATGCAAGGCACGTAGGAGCTCACATCGCAATCACATAAAAACAGGCAATATCGCACTAGTGGATGGGGGCCTTAACCTTCCTGCAATGTCTTGTACAGTGGTGGTCAGAGAGCTGCAAGACCCCCAGCTATTTAAAAACGTTGCCTAATCCTTTGTACTTGACCTTTTGATACAAAATATCAGTTTAACAATCTAAGCAAAGTTACCTAGACTTTTTGGGCAATATGTTATGTATTATCACAGTATTTTAAAAAGCTTATCATAGAGAAAGTCTCTTTGTGCAACCCAGAGATCTGGGAGATGCACAAGGAGACTTGCAATACTGCACTAGGTGTGAGGACCCGGCTTGCACTGTGAAAAATGAAAATAATCCTGCATCCGGTATCTAACCCTGGTTCTTCCACTTAGAACCCCAAGAAATATGCCAATGATAGGTACTGTAAGTTCTGAAGTATAACATGGCGGTGGGGCAATGAGTAGAAAGGAGTTTTACTTCCATTGATATATTGTAGTCTGTCAAAAACATCTGGGGGAAGTTTCAGGTAACAGTTGGTTCATAGAAAAGTAAATATCTCACAGTGTAAAACTGTAAACACAGAATACATTACTTATAAATAAATAATGATGGTAGAGATAAAATTCAAATGCAAAGGGCAGGGCCGGCGCTACCATTAGGCAGCTTTAGGCAGCTGCCTATGGGCGGCAGCCACTAGAGGGCGGCATGCTCCTCCTGAATCCTGTTAAATGGCAGCAGTGTGACCCTGTGCTGCCATCTACACAAAAAACGCAGCCCGCAGCCTTATCCTCCTTCCCCCCTCCTTCTGAAATCCTTACTGCAACAAGCGGTGTAAAAGGGGCCACCCCTTCTACCTGGTTGCACAGCCACTGGGGGGAGAGTCAGCGCGGAAACATCCGGGGACTCCTGAGGCGAGGGGTTAAAATGCAGTGTGCCCGGAGGAAGGAGACTCTCTGGGGAGAGCGTGCTGTGACAGGAGGATCTGTGAGGAGCGCTGATCGGCTCCGTTCAACTGAGGCAGACAGCAGAGGCTGAAGTCCTGTGTGTCACCCCGGAGTGCCTGGAAGCCTGCGTATCAGTGTGTGGCTCCCGGCAGTGACAGCGGGGATTTCCCCTGTGAGAGAGAGAGAGAATCGTGAGCAGAGATGAACTGTGACCCTCCTGCCCATATAAGGAGTGTGTGGGCAGCTTCAGCGAGGGAATCCCTGGCAGGGGAGGAAGAGAAAGCTCCGCAGAGAACAGGGCTTTGCAGTGACCTCAGCCCGCCCAAATAAGGGAAAGAGCAAGCAGCTGCAAACGGGGTGAGCCTGGAAGAGAAAGCACTGCAGAGTCAGCATCCAGAGGGAGCTCTAATGGGATTCTGGTGTCCATTCCAGAGGAGGCTCAACACAAGTAAGCAGGGAATACATTGCTGGTACATGTTACTCACACACCACTTTGTGACCTGTATTAGAGGGTACAATTCTTGTTGATGTGACACAGTGCGACCCATTGTCAGCACCTCACCTGGATTACCCCTTTCCTTATGTCACCACCCTGTTAGCAGCAGGAGAATCTTGGGGGTCATTCCGAGTTGATCGCTCGCTGTCAATTTTTGCAGCGCAGCGTTCAGGTTAAAAAACGTCAAAACTGCGCATGCGTATGCTCCGCAATGCGCAGGCGCGTCGTACGGGTACAAACGGGATCGTTGCTGAGCGATGGATTTAACGAAGAATCCGTTCGCACAGCCGACCGCAAGGAGATTGACAGGAAGAAGGCGTATGTGGGTGTCAGCTGACCGTTTTCTAGGAGTGTTTTGAAAAACGGAGGCGTGTCCAAGCGTTTGCAGGGGGGGTGTCTGACGTCAATTGCGGGAACAAAAAGACTGAAGTGATCGAAAGGGCTGAGTAAGTCCAGATCTACTCAAACTGCACAAAATGTTTTTGCAGAGCTCCGCTGCACAGGCGTTCACACACTTGCAAAGCGAAAATACACTCCCTATAGGCGGTGACTATGCGTTTGCACGGCTGCTAAAAGTAGCTAGCGAGCGATCAACCCCCGTTGTGTCAGCGTGTCCAACAAGTAGTTTCCGACTCCCACAAGCCAGTGACAATTTACCTCAGCCCAACAGTGCCAGGCAGGCAGAAGTGCAGAGGAGGCTGGAGAGGAGAGTATAGAGAAAGAAACTGAAATTAACACAGCTATCAGTTTAACTATCCACGTGGACATGTAATAGGAATAGTAACCTGTGGTGAGCAAGGGTACGTTTTACTGTTCTGAAACAGTTTAGTTATGCTAACCCGGGGGTCCCATGTTCTGAACTTCAACAATATATATATATATATATATATATATATATATATAATTTTTTTATTTATAAACAGGAAAGGGGATATGGGGCACAGAATCAATAATTATATATACACGAAGGGGAGTGACTAGCATTTGCAACTATAATTAAAGAAGGAAACATAATAGGCACTCACTGGGTTTCATAAAAAGGATATATTGTATTGCAAAAAGGTTGGATTCATATATATATATATGTATATATAATACATATATAATGTAGTTTTATTGTTATGTATAACGTGTACCCTGGGAGCCATCAAAGCACATTGCAGGGAGTACTACTGTGTGGTATAACATGGATGTGCTCTACTGTGTGGTTTAATGTAAATGGACTCTACTGTAGTGTAACGTGAATACGGGACACTACTGTGTGATGAAACATCAATAAGAGGCACTACTGTGACGTAACGTAAATATGGGGAGTGTGTGTGTGTGTGTGTGTGTGTGTGTGTGTGTGTGTGTGTGTGTGTGTGTGTGTGTGTGTGTGTGTGTGTGTGTGTGGGGGGGGGTTAGGCTTAAGTTTTGCCTAGGGTGCCTGAAAATCTTGCACCGGCCCTGGCAAAGAGGTATTGAAACTTTTAAGGGACCCTTTCAAATACTATGGTATTCTCTACACCAGAGGATAGAACCAATCTCTCTTCTTTTCTCTGGACCGGAACATAATGATGGTCATGAAACAACAGTAGCTATAGTGAGGATATCCTCAAAGAAACAGCTCCCAGCATCTAGTATCTCCACGTCTTGTGTAAATGGTGGTGTCAACAGAGCTGTGCTAGCAAAAAATACTTCAGTCCTGAATTACTGATGGACTGAGAGAAAGCCAAACTTTGCCATTTCTGTCAGCATCTTCTGCTAAACTTGTGTAAGATGCTTAAGCTTACCATATTCTGCATGCAGAATTCACCATTCAGCACAGCTGCCATTATTTCTTGTCTCCATAATTCCTTCATCTCTTCCCGCAGCTTTTCTCTCAATATTCCTGAAGTGTAATCATTCTCTCAATAAAATAGCTCGGTGGTAAGGAAATTATGAGGCCTTATCTAAAGGCATGGTATGACATAATTGAAAGCCTATGCATTATTGACCTCCGTTAGGACGGGATGTATCAGAATTAAAAATGTGGTACCTGTGCAGTTTTTGGAGATTTGTTACAACATATCCCCCTATGTAAACAAGGGTCTGCAGCTCATATTGGAGATATCCTCTGCGGTCTCTTGGCACAGCAGTCTCCATAAGATTGCATGGGGCTGCATTGTGCCCGCATTCAGTAAGCTTCGGGAAGCATAACATCCTAAAGCTTGTACCCAATAGCTAACGCCATAAATAGATTGCATTGATTAGAGAAGCCTATGGGCTTCTTTGCACAAAAATCCCCAGAGAGGGATGGTAGAACCGGACATGACAGTGGTGTTCCAGAATATGCCAAATACACAGAGGCTCTGGTCATGCAACTGCAAAGAGATACAGACACAAATATGCCTAGGAAAGCAATAGGTTTTGGGAGTGATCAGAGGCTGGCACAAAGAGCAGATGAGGATGATGATGATGATGATGGTCGTCAGCACTAGCACCTGCTTGTGATTTGATGCTGATGCATCCTTCATCGCTGGTACATAAATTATGCTTATGCTTTTGTGAGCATGTTTATGCAATTTTTTTGTTTTTTTGTACATACTGTAGGATGTGGAATAGTGGCCCTCATTCCGAGTTGATCGGTCGCAAGGCGAATTTAGCAGAGTTACACACGCTAAGCCGCCGCCTACTGGGAGTGAATCTTAGCTTCTTAAAATTGCGACCGATGTATTCGCAATATTGCGATTACTAACTACTTAGCAGTTTCAGAGTAGCTCCAGACTTACTCTGCCTGTGCGATCAGTTCAGTGCTTGTCGTTCCTGGTTGACGTCACAAACACACCCAGCGTTCGCCCAGGCACTCCCACCGTTTCTCCGGCCACTCCTGCGTTTTTTCCGGAAACGGTAGCGTTTTCAGCCACACGCCCCTGAAACGCCGTGTTTCCGCCCAGTAACACCCATTTCCTGTCAATCACATTACGATCGCCGGAGCGAAGAAAAAGCCGTGAGTAAAAATACTTTCTTCATAGTAAAGTTACTTGGCGCAGTCGCAGTGCGAACTTTGCGCATGCGTACTAAGCGGATTTTCACTGCGATGCGATGAAAAAGAACGAGCGAACAACTCGGAATGAACACCCGTGTCGGCTGTATTAGACAGGGTTTTGTTTTTTTTTTTGCTTAATTGATGTTTAGTAGCAAACCTGTTTGCTGCACATAAAATAAAGGGTTTACAGCATGTACTAAAGTGGAACGTAAGTGTACTGTATGTGACGCTTGCCTGGCATGAATCAGATGCATTTGTTACTTTTGTTGAACTGAACGCATCTTGAGCTCTGCATATGTGTGGAAACACTATTTTTAGTGCACCTTTTTCAGGCATAAATTACATAATTTTTGGCAAACTCAACATTAACCTATGTTTAACCCCTTGCCTGACGTGGTTGCTTCAGAAGTGACTATGCCAAGTTGGACTTTCTTTGACACGGTCGCATCTGATGGGTTCTGGGCTCAGCCCACCGGCTGACTCCTTGGTTGCCACGGCAACCTACCCTCAGCCCCCTCCTGCTGGCCGGGGTTACAGAAGGGAGGCAGTCCTGAAATAATTGCCCATCCGTTGCTGCAGGTGTAGTGTATGTGCACATACAGTACACACTTGCATTCAATACTGACACCAAGACCAGGAGCTGTGTGATGTATATGGCAAAGACTTTACTCGAAAACTGAAAGTAAAATCATGAACAGCTAGTGTGTATGTGTGTGTGTGTGTGTGTGTGTGTGTGTGTATAATCGATAGATAGATATGCGCCTTGAGTCCTGTTGGAGAAAGGACGCTATATAAAAAAAAATGACACATCATGCTTCCCTTCAAAATCAGAAGATGTCCAGCAGTGCCATCAGCTCAGAACTGGTAGAAACCAGTGGGACCCAGGTACAACCATCTACTGTTTAGGGACGTCTGGCCAAAAGTGGTCTTCATGGAAGGATTGCAGCCAAAAAGCCAAACCTTTGACATGGAAACAAGGCCTAGCAACTTAACTATGCATGCAAACATAGGAAATAGCGTCCAGAAAAATGTCAGCAGGTGCCCTGGACTGATGACTCAAAATTTGGAATATTCGGCTGTAACAGAGGACAGTTTGTTTGCTGAAGGGCTGGAGAGCGATACAATGAGTGTCTGCAGGTAACAGTGAAGCATGGTGGAGGTTCCTTGCAAGTTTGGGGCTGCATTTCAGCGAATGCAGTTGGAGATTTGATCTGGATTAATGGTGTCCTCAATGTTGAAAAATACAGGCAGGTACTTATCCATCAGGGAGGCATCTGATTGGCTCCAAATGTATTCTACAGCAGGACAACAACCCCAGACATACAGCTAATGTCATCAAGAATTATCTTCGGCGTAAAGAAGAACAAGGAGTCCTGGAAGTGATGATATGGCCCCCACAGTGCCCTGTTCTCAACACCATCAAGTCTGTCTGGGATTACATGAAGAGACAGAAGATCTATGGTTACTTCCCCAAGATGTCTGGAACAACCCCCCTGCCGAGTTCCTTCAAATACTGTTTGCAAGTGTACCTAGAGAATTGATGCTGTTTTGAAGGCAACGGGTGGTCACACCAAATATTTATTTGATTTAGATTCATCTTCTGTTCATTTACTTTGCATTTTGTTAATTGATAAAAATAAACTACTCACACTTCTATTTTTGTATGCATTCTTACTTTGCAGCATTTTTTCACACCTTTGCACAGTACTGTATATACAGTGTAATATATATATATATATATATATATATATATGAGATATTTCTGATTTTCTCATTTCTCATAGAAGGCATTTGGCTCTTATTGCGTTAACTAAAGACAGTGGTTCTCAAACTGTGTGTCTAGGCTCCCTGGGGCGCCTTAGGGCACTTGCAGGGGTGCCTTGGATTGGTGGTCCAGGACCAATTCAAATTATGAGGGCTGATTGAAAAGTAATGAGACTGCCTCTGTTTTTCTGTTCCATAGGTGTCTGCCGTAGTCTTCTTTGTATGTTTCATCATGGCGGATTGGGAAGACTTGTCTGTGAAATTACGTCAGAGACATTCAAACTGTTTTTGCACGATTCAACTCATCATCACATCTGCTCTTCTGTGAGATTTCTGGGTATCCACCTGGCACACATGCGATGCATTTTATTTTCTTTGTCACAATATGCTGAACCCATTCCAATAAAGTGAAGCCAAAAAGGTTTGCGTATAGTTAACCTTCTGTTATTTTGCAACATCTCCGCAGCTTTGGAAATGTGTAACTGAGGTAGATGGTCTCCCAGAACATGCTTCGTCAGTCACTCGTGTATTACCCTCTTTGTAGTGCTCCCACCACTGTACTGCAGCACAGCTAATTGTTTTTCCACTGTATGCTTGCCGTAACATTTCATGAGTTTCATTTCCGCTTTTTCCAAGTTTAACACAAAATTCAATCACACATCTCTGACGTAATCTCACAGACACGTCTTCCTCATCCGCCATGACGAAACATACGAAAATCTTTCACTCACTGTGACCAAGCAAAGAAGACTACGGCAGTCCAACCATAGGTTCAGATACATCGGTGTATGAGCTTCACAGTAACCAGCATAGCGTTGCCACGTCTACCTATGGTACAGAAAAACAGAAGCAGTCTCATTACTTTTCAATCAGTCATAGTATTTATGGTCAATGTAATAGGCAAACCAGTGCTGGTGGTTGTTAATCATAAAATATGTGGACAAACAGAAGCAAATCTGAACCTAAGGATTACATATAAACACAGTTTACTTAATTTAATACTTTTTTCTAAATTTCTCAAAAAGAAACTTTTGGCATAGGGGTGTCGTGAAAAAACTTCTGATAGTCTAGGGCGCAGTCATTGAAAAAAGTTTGGGAACCACTGACTAAAGGAACCCATCCATGCACATAATCAAAACTACTTTTTTATGCTTCATTTCTTATTATAGGTCAGGTGGTGGGTTTATATATGTGCTATAGTGGAACATAATTATTCAATATAGATGTGTACATTGGGGTAATTCTGAGTTGATCGCAGCAGGAACTTTGTTAGCAGTTGGGCAAAACCATGTGCACTGCAGGGGGGCAGATATAACATGTGCAGAGAGTTAGATTTGGGTGGGTTATTTTGTTTCTGTGCAGGGTAAATACTGGCTGCTTTATTTTTACACTGCAATTTAGATTTCAGTTTGAACACACCACACCCAAATCTAACTCCCTCTGCACATGTTATATCTGCCCCCCTGCAGTGCACATGGGGGGGGGGGTCATTCCGAGTTGTTTGCTAGGAAAATTTCATCGCATCGCAGCGATTTTCCGCTTAGTGCGCATGCGCAATGTTCGCACTGCGACTGCGCCAAGTAAATTTGCTATGAAGTTAGGTATTTTACTCACGGCTTTTTCTTCGTTCAGGCGATCGTAATGTGATTGACAGGAAGTGGGTGTTTCTAGGCGGAAACAGGCCGTTTTATGGGCGTGTGGGAAAAAACGCTACCGTTTCTCTAACGTCCTAGTGGATGCTGGGCACTCCGAAAGGACCATGGGGGATAGCGGGCTCCGAAGGAGGCTGGGCACTCTAGAAAGATTTAGGACTACCTGGTGTGCACTGGCTCCTCCCACTATGACCCTCCTCCAAGCCTCAGTTAGATTTTGTGCCCGGCCGAGGTTGGATGCACACTAGGGGCTCTCCTGAGCTCTTAGAAGAAAGATAGTCTTAGGTTTATTATTTTCAGTGAGACCTGCTGGCAACAGGCTCACTGCAGCGAGGGACTAAGGGGAGAAGAAGCGAACTCGCCTGCTTGCAGCCGGATTGGGCTTCTTAGGCTACTGGACACCATTAGCTCTAGAGGGATCGACCGCAGGCCCAGCCTTGATGTTCGGTCCCGGAGCCGCGCCGCCGTCCCCCTTACAGAGCCAGAAGCAAGAAGATGGTCCGGAAAATCGGCGGCATGAAGACATCAGTCTTCACCAAGGTAGCGCACAGCACTGCAGCTGTGCGCCATTGCTCCTCTCACACTTCACACTCCGGTCACTGAGGGTGCAGGGCGCTGGGGGGGGGGCTCCCCGAGGCAACAATAAAAACACCTTGGCTGGCAAAAATACCTCAATATATAGCCCCAGGGGCTATATATGAGGTAAATACCCCTGCCAGATTCCATAAAAAAGCGGGAGAATAGGCCGCGGAAAAGGGGCGGAGCTATCTCCCTCAGCACACTGGGCGCCATTTTCCCTCACAGTTCCGCTGGAAGGAAGCTCCCTGGCTCTCCCCTGCAGACTACTCTACAGAAAAGGGTAAAAAAGAGAGAGGGGGGGCATTTAATTTGGCGCAGTATATAGTTATATTAAAAAGCAGCTATAAGGGACATAACTCAGTTAGTCCCTGCCTTATATAGCGCTCTGGTGTGTGCTGGCATACTCTCACTCTGTCCCCCCAAAGGGCTTTTGTGGGTC